>NC_064615.1:622159180-622514180 GCF_023898315.1 Schistocerca nitens
ACAGGATGACAGGACACCTGTTAAGACATCAAGGAATGACTTCCGTGGCACTAGAGGGAGCCGTGGAAGGCAAAAACTGTAGGGGAAGACAGAGATAGGAATACATTCAGCAAATAAATGAAGACGTAGGTTGCAAGTGCTACACTGGGTGGTTGCACAGGAGAGGAATTCATGGCGGGCCGTGTCAAACCAGTCAGGAGACTGGTGGCTTAAAACAAAACAAAACAAAACAAAAAAAACACAATTGTAGCGTTACTGTCATGACCTGCCACTAGGGGTCGCTACTGGTAGGGCGCCTTAGGATTGAAACACAAGCATCTGTTGCAGTCAGTCAGAATGGGAACGGGCAACGTGAGCAGGGCTTTAGTTGTAAAGCTGATTTATCGAAAGAACAGCAACAGAGTTGCTACTCTTCCAAACCGAAGTTGAAGAGCGTGATACGAAAGTTCGAATTACCGGATAACTTGGGAATGGTCCGGGGGAGAATGAGGGGCAGTGTTTGTGCAAAAAAATGTTGAAGAAGTTACTGTTACGATGGCTGAGTATACTGGAAGCAATGTGCGATCTTCAAGCAGTGCACGAGCTTTGTTACGACAGCTGAACATTTCATGTTCCACAGTTCTAAAGGTACTTGAACAATTGTGAAATGATACCCATACTTCACAGTGCTCACCAACTTCCGTTATGTGACGCATACTGTAGACTGGACTATGCTGTTACGTTTCTTGGAAGAGTTGTAGCTGACACTATGTGGCATTAGAAAATTTTGTACAGTGATGAAGTAGACTTTCTTTTCATTGGGACAGTGAACGCTCACAAGAATCACATTTTGGGACCTTCACCGCCAACGAACGTTCATGAAGTTCGCATGCGTATTGATCGCTACATTGTGTGGTGTGGCTTAAAGGCTCAGTTCAAGATAGGTGCATTTTAATTTTTTTTTTCTTTTGAGGAACTGGGTGCTTAGGGACTAAGGTTCATGTTTGGAACACAACCTACGACCAGCTTAGAGACAAAAGTGATGACACTTTCTGCAGTACATGACCATCATTTTGCAGGACACTGCTCAAGCATTTACAGTGCAAGCTGTTACCGATTTGTTCGACTGATGGGGCTGCTAAGTCCTATACCACCTACTAAACTCCCCTGACTTAAGTCCTCGTGAGTTCAACTCGATTTCTAAACTTAAGGAAACACTTCTCGGCATTCGGTTCAGACCTGCTACAAATTCGTCGGCCAATAGACCGCGCCGCTCGAACTGTCAACACAACTGGCACTGCTAAGAGTATCCTATGACTTCCACATCGCTGGTAACGGGTTATACACAATGCTGGTGACTACTCCGAAGGTCAGTAAAACTTTGAAACACGGATTTATTTTGTACAAGCTGTAAATAAATAGTTGCCCCTATTAAAGTTCCAACCCTCGTATACAGTGTGCGATTCTTGTATGGGGTCCATGAAACGAGAGATGACTATCTCAGCTCCATCAGACTTAGTCGAAAACTCAAAAATAGCATCAAGTCCGAAAAAATATAGTAATGAAAGAACATCATCTTCCTTGGCAATAAACAGAGAGTCTAATGTCTCTGATAGGGACGTGTGTACATCAGAAAGTCTGCTTTCTTCCTTTACAATCTTTTGATTATTCTGGTCGGCAGCTTACAAGTTTCTTGTTAACTTCGTCGTGGGTTATTTTTCAAAATTATCCGTACTTGCGTGTTTTGGTAATGTGATGATGTTATTCACTAAATATGATAAATTTCACAACTTTCTAACAACAACTTAATTAGCACAATTACTTTAACTTCCACAGATTTAAGTAGCCACCAGTAACCGAACTCACATATAAGTAAAGAAATATGCAGCATTGGTTTCTATTACTTTGTGTAACACTTCGTAGACGAAATTGTCCGGCGGATCTTAGAACTCTTTTGAAGTGCAACGCTTTAATTTCACCATTGAGTTGACGGATTTTAGTGCAACTTGTCAGGTCATTAGGATATAGCTCAAAGTTTATAGCGCTCTGATATTGGAAAATAAGTGGTCCAGGTTTTTTGTGGTAATGACATAAACTGCAGTCAATCGTATGACGTCTTAAGGTATTACAAATTCGTGTTTCGAACTACTAAAAATACCTACTTATGTTACCACAGACGTTTAATTTCTTTAACATAAAGCATTGTCCGTGCTCGAAATAAAATATAACAAAATGGTTCAAATGGCTTGAGCACTTTGGGACTTAACATCTGTGGTCATCAGTCCCCTAGAACTCAGAACTACTTAAACCTAACTAACCTAAGGACATCACACACATCCATGCCCGAGGCAGGATTCGAACCAGCGACCTTAGCGGTCACGCGGTTCCAGACTGAAGCGCCTAGAAATGCACGGCCACACTGGCCGGCTAAAATGTAACAATTTTCTGCTTATAGACCTGACAATAGCTTGTTTCGGAAGATATCAAACTGTGGTATTTGCTCATCGCATTTTCGTACAACCACTTTACCCCCGAGAAGCGGGAAATCCGTGTTCAAGTCCACGTCCGGCAGCAAGTTTTAGTGTCGTTATTTCACTACACAGCTGAAGACGGTCCATATGCGCAACTTAACCGCCATAGGCGCCGCAGTGCCTGTTCGTTTGGACATTGATGCACTCCAATATCATAAAAATTGTTAGCTACTGTTTATGTACTTTCTGCTGGCAAAACGTATGGCTGTCCGATTTATGTGTATTTCATTGTCGACTCACCTGCTAGTTCCGGTTTTCGCTGGACCTAGAAATCGTTCCGTTGATTTGTCGTTCTCCAAATGCTTAGGACGATATTCAAGTAATGTTCATGGTCATTTAAATAAGAGAGAGCGGTGTAGACTTAATGTGAGCGTCACTAATCCAAGCTTTAAGAGGGGGATAATGATGAGTAAAAGATTGGGAATAGCGATTGAAGAAGTGGGGGAAGAGAGAGGAGCTGGTTGCAAGGTGAGTATGGCGGCGAAGATGGTGGAGGTACGTAGGGACAAAGAGAGTGAGAGGGGGGGAGGGGGGCAGATTGGAGGCAAGGCAGAATAGAGGGAGGAAGAGATTTTTTTAGAGAATGTTTAAAATGATTTGAATAATGTCTCATTTCTCGGTTGTCAGCCGTTTATCATGTGTTAATGCTTTGTATATGCGGTAGTTTTCTTGATTTTTTCTGACTTTTTATGACATTCATTTCGATTCAATTGTGCTTGTCCTATGATATACCTGTCTGAGTTGGCCTGCAAATTTTGAGTGATTTGTGCCATATTTCCACTCCCTGATGTTTCCCGTGTGTCAAAAGTCTTGCAAGTCAACGGTATCCAAATTTTATCGTAAGTCTTGAAAGTATGCTGGTGGATAGAAGGCAGTTGGTATCGTTTGTTTTGGGTTTTAGATTTTGGATTTGTGTATGCTTTCAGTTAATAGTTTTGTTAGAAATATTTTACTGTGTTTTTGAATACGATACCCTTTCAGTAGTGACACAACTTCAGGTAATTGTATAGCAGCTATGGCCACAGATATGGAGAATGTACTGCTATACTTATTGTAATAAACATGTTCAGAAGTTCCAGCCATGACAATAATGTACAGATGAATTAAATAACACTAGAATGACAGTGAATTTGCAGTTAGAGCTACTGTACGGGAGTGGATAGATGCATTACCTATGCCATGTAGTAAATAGCGGACTTGGCAGCTATTAAGGAGACGTTCGCAACATGTGTGCCGCGATCAGTTTTGTATCCGTCATTCAGACAATATATATTTGTCTGCATTAAGAAACTAATGAACTGTACTGTGATGAACACTTCAATTTTTATAATATCAGCTCTGTTGTCACTAACTTCCAGTGCTTCAGTGTTGTCGAAGACAAAGTTTGAAATTGAAGAAAATTGTAGACTTATTACTAGAAACAATGGAAAATGTATTCAGGAGGCTTTTAACGAACGTTTGACATGTTGAGCGTGTATGATTCCTCTGAATTTTGTTGCAAGAGTGGAATAGTTCTCTTAATTCTGTTCACATATTTGCAGGCTTAATTGTGTAACGTTCTCAGTAACTGATGACTGTCGTATGACTATAACGTAATTGCGAACTGGATAAAGAATTTCGTTACGGTCGCTGGAGATCCTATAGTTCCGGAGCCCAGACATCCCACCGTTTGTCATCAGCTGTTGTTGCTTCCTGATTTCAGGCGAGGTGGCTGAGCTGGATGCTGTATATAAGTCTTTTTTTCTCAGAAACCGGCAAGAAAAGAGTACCTGCAAATAAATTTTCAATCGTTCGTTACTAATGGCGATTTAACGCTTTTTTTCTTTTACAACATCCGTCATTAACAAGAATTTAAACGGGTGAAGTGCAGGGGGGGGGGAGGAACCCCTAAATCCCCTAGCTATACATCTCCAGTTTCATAATGGTACTTTTAAATTATTAAAGGGAAGTGTGAACCACTTGCAACAGAAGTCAGTAGACATATGCAGAAGCGTCCTCACAATGTTAATTATTTCAGTATTTTTGCTACTGAATACTGATAACTACATCAGATATTTCAGAGTACAATTTTTAATCACATGAGAGGTCAACTCTATTACTACAAAAAACAATAACCGTTATTATCGTTGTAAAGAGGAAGTACCTTTCGGTTACGTGCAGGTTATACGTGTAGGAGGTAGATTAAGACAGTTGTTCGAGATACCTCGACCTGAAGATTGACAAAGATAGACTTATTAACATTAACTAAAAGTGCGCCTGGTTATATCTACACCAACAGTAACGAACGTATGTCTGTATGTACGAATAATAAAACAAGGTACTACAGTTGTTAATTTTTGTGTTTCTGTTTGACATTCTCGGAATAACGGAATAGCAACAACGAATCTTTTATTACGAGAACCTGGAAACGCAGTAGCTAATTTAATCGGTATTGGTTAGTACCAAGTTTCGAGATATACTGTCAACCTCTGAATTTTCGACTCCAATCTAGTACATAGAAGTTAAATATCTGTATTGAAGATGTATCAGTATTTAGAACAGCTGTCTACTCAATGATTTGTTTTCATGGTTGTAAAGTAATTGAAACGTCTAATTAGGAAACGTGATGCTGTGCTCGGAAGAGCTGCCGATTTATGATGTGTCAGGAGAAGACAGTGCACTACAGCTTTTTCCATCGATCAGTCTTGATAGTGACCTGCGTATGGACAAAGCCAATGTTTGGCGTCAGTCGAGCTCTAACTGAAGCACCGTAAAAAGTGTTGAGTTTCTCTGTTAATGGACTCATTGTGCTCCGATGTAGCTCTCAGTTCATCGATCTTCCGCGGCTACTGTTCTCACAAACACGGAAGAAGTGCGAAGTGATAGAGGGCACCGAACTTCGAAGCATTGATCCGCATCAGATATCTTATGACAGATTTCATGTCATAGAGGACCATAAACTTCTCGGAGACTCTGTTTGCATCATATTGGGGAGTACGTGATGACCTTGTAGAATACGCGTTCGAGGCTTTTGTGGGAAGTGGACGAAGGGGAGGGAGCCGTCAGGTGCAAAAGAAGTAACGTGTCTGAAAAACTACTTGCGTGTAATTTCTAACAGCTTAATTCTTAAATATACTATATAATTCGCTTAAGAGAACATTAGAATGGATTTACAGAAGTTGTAATTCAGTGGATTTCCTCTTAGTAAAGTTATACTGAAAACATTAATGTACACATTCGGTAAGGATTCCATACCTAACATAAACTCATTAAGTAATAACTTTACAATTTTATGATAGTAAACAGATAATTCAGCATATATCCTTACTAAATGGCTGCAAATAAAGAAGCTATTGGACGTTATCCTGATCTGGGAAATGCTAATAATTGGTCAGAAAAAGCTACTCATTATGTAACCATTTCGTGTGGTTTTATATCGACAAATGAGAGGCTACAATGTGAAGGCTACTGAGGCATATCTGTAAAACAGTTACATACACACTTGATGTATCTTAACTTGTAGAATTAGGTGATCAATACATCGGTTTTTATCAGTGGATGCTAGATTGGGTACAAAGTAATTAAACATCTTATTTTTATCTAATTTTAAATTACAGGAGCTGTGTGAAGTGTAGACGGTAGATGAATGCGACCTGATTGATCCTATGAATGCTTTGGTCTACAAAGTAAATCTCCTCACGTCATACTTTCTGAGATTGTAGTTACATAGTTTTCTCATGGGAGTCAGGTATGTAAAACAAAGAAATTATAAATAAATCATTTTGTAACACTATAAAAAGGGAGACCACATACAAGCTGGACGGCATGTAAATAACTCGACGTGAAACCAGGAGACACTTATGGATCATGACAAATATATTTTGGAAACCAGTAGCAGAAGGTAGGGCTGACAGCCAATTCAGAACAAGCTTTGCTTCCCCTTTGAGGGAAAACGATCTAAAGAACTTTGAGGACTGAAGTTGTAGCAATCGTTTTTGAGAATAGTAAGTATGGCAGGAAAACAATGATGGTGAAACTAGCAGAAGATTGGATGACCCGGGAACTGACAAATTACCGCCGGCAGAAGGAAGTAGTACTCGAAAAATATTTGTATCATGTTAGTATATAATCTGAATAACTAACAGAAGACTACTCTTGAAGCTGAAATGGAAATTTTACTATGTAGAAGAACCTCCTTCAGGGCAGTGTTAGGCGACAGTCTCATTGTATCAAGAACAAAGAATCACCTGACACTGAAAGAAAACACCAAAGGGGTGTTTATGAGTGACAGATAGTGTGGACATATCAAGTAAATGACTGGAAATGTAAACTGACATAAGTTAGTGAACAAATTGTTGAGTTAAGTTAGCAGCGTTATACTGGGATATATGAATGGTACCTAAAATCTTCGAGTTATAATATAGAGATCCTGAATTAATACACTTAATAAGGCTCAGGAATCTCATACAACAACACTACAGGTCATGTGAAATGCTGTTGGAGTTCGCTGTAGATTGCACATTTCTATCATGTAAACTTGGTAAGCTTGTTTCACTCGAGAAATTTGATATTGTGGTCAGTTACACTTCGGAGGAAGAGGACAAAGTTTTTTTTTTTTTATTTCGTACATAACAGGTACACAGGCTTAAACACTAGCATTAAATATCATAGAATGAAATTTTCACTCTACAGCGGAGTGTGCGCTGATATGAAACTTCCTGGTAGAGTAAAACGGTGTGCCGGACCGAGACTCGAACTCGGGACTTTGCCTTTCGCGGGCAATTGCTCTACCAACTGAGCTACCCAAGCACGACTCACGGCCCGTCCTCACAGCTTTACTTCTGCCAGTATGTCGTCTCCTGCCTTCCAAACTTCACAGAAGCTCTCCTGCGAAACTTGCAGAACTAGCACTCCTGGAAGAAAGGATATTGCGGAGACATGGCTTAGCCACAGCCTGGAGGATGTTTCTAGAATGAAAGGAGATGAGATACTGGCAGAAGTAAAGCTGTGAGGACAGGCCGTGAGTAGTGCTTGCGTATCTCAGTTGGTAGAGCACTTGCCCGCGAAAGGCAAAGTCCCGAGTTCGAGTCTCGGTCCAGCGCACCGTTTTAATCTGCCAGGAAGTTTCATATCAGCGCACACTCCGCTGTAGAGTGAAAATTTTCATTCTAGAAACATGCTCCAGGCTGTGGCTAAGCCATTTCTCCGCAATATCCTTTCTTCCAGGAGTGCTAGTTCTGCAAGTTTCGCAGGAGAGCTTCTGTGAAGTTTGGAAGGTAGGAGACGAGATACTGGCAGAAGCAAAGCTGTGAGGAGGGGCTGTGAGTCGTGCTTGGGTAGCTCAGTTGGTAAAGCACTTGCCCGCGAAAGGCAAAGTCCCGGGTTCGAGTCTCGGTCCGGCACACCGTTTTAATCTGCCAGGAAGTTTCATTAAATATCATGTTTGTTTCTTCGCGTCACACGAATTTGGAGAGAAGTATTAAAAGCGCAAAATATGCTGAATGTAGACTACACACATAATGCGCAATTTATTTGAACTAATACATGCAGCGGATGAAAAAGTGTGCAATACATCCTCTACGGTGGTACTCTAGAAAATAGAACGCCATTCGATTGTACGCAGGTGTTAAGAGTGATGTAATGCTGGAAAATGTCGTACATATTCTTACTGCACTTTTCCTTTCTTCCCGAGTTTGATTGATTATTGTGCTTACTTGTCTAAATATGTTTTGAATATTTGCTAACTCGGATTTGATTCGTTATTGTTCTTATTCCTGTAAATACGTTTTGAATGATTTGGAGACTGTTGCAAGTAACTGATATTTCATATTATGCTTTCATTTTCTGCGAACCAGTGTTCTTACTTACGAATCTTGACTGGTGGCAAACTTAGCGATAGTTGCTGCTAAGGTAGTGTACGGTACGTGTTTTCGATACGTTATAGTTTCATTCAATGAAGTTTCTGGTCAGAGCTATTTGCAATTTGTCTCTTCAGAAACCATCTACAATAGATGACAAATATCGTTAAAGAAACCGACAGCAAATAATTATCGTTTGAATTTTTCGAGCAACATGAATTTAGCTTTTTTTTGAGTCAGCGTAATTCTTGAGAACTTACTTGGTCGCTTTTAGAGTTGTGATCCACAATCGCTAGAAACGGAACTCTTATAAGATCACATTTTTCCGTCTGCCTATCTTTCAGGCTCTTCAAAACTATTTGTCTAAAGAAGGTGATGACGTATCAAGATGAAATTTATTCACATATTAAGGTCTACCGTCCCTTGGTGACGTAGAAAAGTGAAGCAGCTGAGTCACTGAAGTCAAACGATACGGCTGTTTACGTCACATACTTTGTTATTCACAAAGTCACCCATCAAAATGCACAGGGTACTTCCCGTTGGCCTAGGATCTTCAAATTTGGCCTGAAGTAAGACTTCACTGTACAAGTAAAAGAAAAATTCCGAAAATTGTAAATTTCTAAATAGACCACATGATAATTTTTTGTCATTTGTTATCGTATTGTTTTATCCGTCTGTCTGTTAAGAACCCCACCCCCCTCCCTGTTTTATTTTCAGGAACAAGTGGACGCGTAAAATTGAAATTTATGTCTTTTGGTGGTGTAAAAAATATTAAGCTTCCATGTGTACGCAATAAAAAAGTCTACTTCACGTAATTTGATACTCGCAAACTCACTCATTAACACCTGTTGGGTACTTCCCCTTCACGTAGAATCATGAAATTTGGTAAGAGAAAAAGTTTCACTCTACAAAAAAGTAGAGCTTCAGAAAACTGTTAATTGTGGTTATATCATAAGAAAAAAGTATTTCTTTTTTCATTTGTTAAGCGATTTCAAACATTCTCGAAGGTACTGGAACCCCGGGTACCAATATCTTGCCAGTATCAGTGCCGATAACAGGCAAAATTCGTAGAGATCCTACATTCCCGGAATGGTTAAATTATCAGTATACAAAGTTAAGTACGTACGGAACCCTCAGTGCACGTGTCCTGCTACCACCTGGCCTTTGTTTGTATTTCTATCGACCCGTGTAATGCTCGGAGCAAAATTATTAGTTTTCAGAGTGTCTATTATTTGTTTTGATTGTACAAATAAAATTAAGCTATTTTTCTTTTGCATATAGGATTGTTTAACGGAAGTAACAGCTTCCTGCTAATGTCATTCATAATTCTACCTACCGCGCAACTAGATTAATGCTCCGAGAATGTACCACGGCTTAGACGCATAGCAATCTTAGTTGTATTCTGTTCGTGAAGTCCATGAAGTATATGAAGTCCGTTGATAGCCTCTCCATTATTCTGCTGTGTATAATGCATTTCATGGTCGGTATACGATGTCATTCACAAACATTACCGAAACATCTTGAAATCGGGATTGTTCGTCTGTGTGGAAGTACTGGGCGCGGGCTGCATAGATGTAAAGAAAGTGTGTAGATTCACAAAAATTGCAACTCTTAGAAGGAAATTTGCATCGATGAACGCTCAGCTTATGAATCCAAGTTTAAATTTGCTGACGCACAAAATTAGTTTGAGCAGATGTTTGAATAAGTTGAAATAATTTCTGCAGGATTAGTCACGTTTCAGTTCAAAGTGAAACATTAAAAAGAAACAGAAACGACCAGCTTTTCAGTATTTATTATAGGGAAAAAGTTCAGCATTCCCGGCGAATGTACGCTTTGCCTGCAGAAAGATGCCCGCTCTTCGAAGTTTTGAAAATACGTTTCCTGAGAGAACACGGAAATGCCATCAAGGTGTGACAGGCAGTCGGAGACTCGTCATCGACTGTCAGCGGTGGAAGGAACATCCGCAGCTCCCACCGTAAGCGTTGTAGTGTGAGGTACAAGACCGCAGATGGAGGACGAGCGACTCGAGGGAGGATTTCCATATATTTTTTATGATGGATGATTATTAAATATAGTGAGTTATTATTAGATACGATCTTTAGCGGTACGAAGCAAGGCAAAGGTAAGCAAAGAAGTTACAATGTAACAAGTCATGCAAAATATGTGTCCACAGCCCTGTTCTGATATCTACTTTTTCCTAGGCAAATGAGTAACTAAAGATACTGCAATTTTCTGTACAGTCAACATATCCCTCCATTTTTAAGGGATAATTTTCGACGAGTCACAAAAATGTAATTGTTGCGATTGAAACTTAATGTATGAAAGGTTCACTTCGTTCTGCTACATTTGACATTAAATTGAACCTATAGGAGCGTTTATAATAGCAAAATTATGACTTACGTGTGGGGGAACTCTACAGACGGTAGCAAGCAGAGAGATGTAACTCACAGATCTGTATATCAGTCCCAGTAGGATGAACAATTTCAATTTTTTTAACAATCCGTATAGTCTGATTACGTGACTGCAGCTTTTACCTGATAATTTGCTATAGGTTAACAGTTCTGTTTCCGCAAACGTATAGGGCTCCCATCCTAAGTGCTTGATGTGGTCAGACAAGAATTCCTGTGCCAACTACTTCACCTGAGAGTAAGTCTTGCATCCAACGTCCTTAATTATTTATTTGATATGTATACTTGAAAAAAGAGACAGCATTGGTCGTATATTTTTTACTATTGCAAAATCGATTTTCTGTCACTGAGTGACCATCTTCAGTGTTATATTGTATAACTTAAATTGGGAAGCACTGTTGTCACTAAGCTTACGGCAATCACTATCACTATCACTATCACTATCACTATCACTTTTTTCAAGTATACCTGTTATCTGGTCGTAGTGCACAAGACAACATGGAGTCGCCAATCAATATTTGATATGTTCCAGTCTCTTTCTTCCCCTACAGATTTTACGCTCTGCATCCGTCTCTAGTACCATATAAGTTATACCCTAACGTCTTAATAATGTTTTGTCATCCTGTTTCTTATGCTTGTAAATGTTTTCCACATGTATTGCTCCTCGTCAAATCTGCGGAGAACATTATTATTTCTTTACGTATAATTCCACCTAAATTTCAATATCCTTTTGTGGTTTTATAGCAGCACGTATCAAACGCTCCGATTCTCTACTTTTCCAGTTTTCTAGAGTCCATGATACACTCGCACACTCTCTCTAAAATTTGTACGTCAAACCAGGGCCGATATTTGATACCAGTAAACGAGGAATGACCTCTTCGTCTGTACCGGTGTGCTTTCTTCGTCCGTTTTCTAATAGTTTGCATCCAAGGTAGTAGTATTCCCTATCATTGTCTAGTTAGATGTTCATATTTTAGCGATAAGTTTATTGCTAAACTCATCTCCGTTACTGCTCAATCATTTAGCCTTTCTTCGGATTATTCTCAATCCATAGTTTTTGGTCAATAGACAGTTTCATTCCATTTCACAAGTCCTGCTGACCATTCTCATACTAACTGAGGACAGCAATCTCGTTAGACAATCTTACAATTGATATAATTTCACTCTGAATTTTTATTCCAATCTAGAAGGTAATTTTATTTCTGTCATTCGTTCTTAGATGTACAGATTGAACAGAAGGTGCAAAAGACTATACCCCTCTCTTACACCCTTTATAGTCCAAGCATATCGCCGTTCATCTTCGATTCTTTCTTCCTTCCTGGTTCTTCTCCTATGAATTACACTTACTTTCCTGAAAATATCAAAATACTCCCACCATTTTATTTTCACCTTGAGGAGACTAAAACTCACCCTCTGTCCAATTTAAAACTGCAATACATGATTTGGGCTCATACTGTTGGTCTCGTATCAAGTCCAAGAGCTCTGTATAGGTGGACTTTGCTCTCTTGGGCAAAGAGACGTTGATAAGATATATGATTAAAACTTGAGGAAAAATTCAGAAAATATTATTTTTATTTAATTACCATTAAGTTTCTCATTTTTACATTGTTCTAGATGCACCTGTCATTGCAAACTAACTTAATATATATTTGTGGACATAAAAATCGGTATCAGATTATCTCCAATATAATAAATTCGTCTTCATACAATTTTGAGTTATTAACATGTTGAAATACGCCATTCTGTTACCACGTTCTGGTGACAATCCCGGAACAATAAAGACGGAATCTATCTAGCGGTAATAAAGAGTCATGGCCGCACTAAATTCATAGCTGAATGAATAATTTTTATCAGTGAAACGTGTTCAGTATGAAAATATTTCAAACTTGGCTTCAATAGGATCCAAAACACCAGAATATTTCATATAATGTCTTACTTGCTAATAGTACAGCACGGTGATGCCAGCAGATATTAGGAACAAGAGTACAATAGTTTATTAGTACTTATTTGAAAGTTAACAGATGTTGATTCTTCTTTCGAACAACGTCATAGCTCTGTCCTAGTTTAATGTGAACATTTCGAACGTAGTGCCATTTCAGAGAGCGTCTAGAAGGCTACCAAAGACGCAACGTGTTACAGCTTTCCACAAAAGCATAATTTCACAACTGTAAGTACTCAAGCGGGTCTCTCTTGTCCATAGATTTACGTTAAAGATATTGAACTGAAGACACATTTCATTATTTTGATACACACCGAAAAAAGGATATCGGACTTTCACTGTATCAACTGTAATTGATTACTTTGTAATTAGAAGGAATTAAGCTATTTATAAAAGATTCCGAAGCAGTCACCGTTAGGGCCATAGGCATTAACCAGCACTCGGTGCACTGGTAAGCACACGGAGGTCTGGTAATTTCGTATTGGATATAGTAATTAACTGGCTGATCTCAGCCGTGATTTGGGTTACGTGTAGCAGTGTAAGATGGATGCCTATAGCGAACGTATGTAAAGAGACATTCACCTTTAGTTGAGAAACTAAATAAAAGAAGTGTATGGAATTCAACACCAAGGCATTTCCCACTGTTACTAGATAGTGCCATAGGAACCACATGGGAGAATCATAGTCAATTGTTTCTTTCCCTTTCACAGCTTAGTACACTGCTAAGAACCTTGATCCACCAGCACTTTGATAGTGTACCACTACTTGCCGGCAAAATTCTTCACACGTTCAGGTTATCCTTTCAGCGGGGGACCCTATCCTCTGCATATAACTACCTGCGCCTGACATATACGAGGGGCGTTCACAAAGTAAAGCAACACCATTTTTTCTGAAAACAGGTTGGTTTTACTAAGAATTCCAATCTGCAACGGGTACAAAACCCTAGTTCAGTGAGGTAGCCTTACGCCACCTTACTGGGAGGGCTCGAATGCTCGGATGGTTCCATTGTGTAGTCGGAGTCAAAGATTTGCTGCGTTAATAAAATTGTGAGGCTCAGCCTTCTAACAAGCAAGCAATTCCACACAGATGGTCGTTCGTTGCTCTTTATGGTCTTCTTTTGGCGGCGATGAACCCAGCAGACACACACGTTTGAGTACTGTAACTGGTGGACGAGCGTGTCAGCACTACCAACAGAGACGTCCAGTTATGCAGCGGGGTATCTGATTATGATCACATCGAATGAGAATATCTGCACGTTCCAACACTGCAGGAGTCACACCAGTTTGCGGCTGACCGGCACCCAGGAGGTCGGACAGAGTTTGCGTGACCTTGTTGCGATGATGGCAGATACTTCACCCAACGGCTCACCGTGCTTTTATTCACTGCCAGATCACCGTAGACATTCGGAAACGCCTGTGAATGCATGCTATGATCTGGTTTTCTGCCAAAAGATACTCAGAGACAACCCTGTGCTTGGAACGCATCTCCGTTACATATGACATTGAGATGGTGGCCTTTATCGGCGCCAACTGTCGGAATTTGGTGAAAGTACAGGGCTGAAGCGGGAATATTCCACGATGTTCCACAAAAAATTACGCATTTTGTCAACCGAAACCAGACGAGAAAAAAATGTGTTGCGTTAATTATTGAACGCCCCTCGTAGGTACTCTTCAGAGATATTATCAAAATATAAGATGGAATCCTTTCCCGCTAAATGAAGTACACTCTCTATCGATTATGTGAGAGAGGCTACTTATCGAAGTGGAACCTACGTTTTATGTGCGTGACTATATCGGCTCAACTTTGCAAACGACCTCCCACGCGTTGCGTTTCCTCACGGTATATGGCAAATATTGGTAACGCCTCTCCGCGTCAAGTTAGAGGCAGCTATTAGGAGGATTGTATGTGGTGGCCAATGAGCACCTCTTAAGGTACGTGTCTATGCTGCGAATAGACTGACTCCTACATTTTGTGGACAGAATTTCTATCACATATACTTTTTATATTTAATAAATTCGTCTGAAACACAGAATCTCGGTAGCGTTAACGGACACATGGGAATAAATTTGTATCAAATACGAAAATTTGGTAATGGTGACTTTCAGAGCTAAATCAGTCCATCATCATGTCCTTTGCAAGGATTTCAGAAGAAATGCACCGCATAGCACTATTCTGGCTCAAGGTCATAGTAGTCAAATATTGTTGTTTTTTGAATTGTATTTTCGCTTGTGTTGTTGCATGGGAAATAATCTTCTCCGCTCTCTATAGGTCGCGGAATTAGAACACTTTCTGCTTCCTACATTTTTGTTTACCCTATCTGAGTCATCAGTTTTTCTGGCTGGTTTGATGCGGCTCGTCGCGAATTTGGCTTCTGTGCTATCCTGTTCATCTCAAAGTAGGAAATAGTACTTGCAGCCTATGTCCTGAAATACTTGTTGGACGTATTCAGATCTATGTGTTCCCCTACAATTTTCAGCCTCTACAGCTTCCTCTAGCACCATAGAGGTTACTCCCTGATGTCTTCACACATGTTCTGTTATAATGTCCCCTCGTTTTGTCAGTGTTTTCTATACATTCTTTTCTTCGTCTTTACTGCAGTGAACCTCCTCTTTCTTGACGCTATCAGCCAAACTGATTTTCCACACTGTTCTGTAGCACCACATCTCAAATACTTTGTTTTCTTTTGTTCCGTGACTTACTATCACATAATGCTGTGTTTGAAATGGGCACTTGCAGAACTTTCTTCCCTACATTGGTGCCTGTGTGTGACACTAGTAGGCTTCTCTTGTACAGGAACGCCGTTTTCGCCTGTGCTGATTAGCTTTATATGCACTCATTGGTTCGCCTGTGATGAATTATGTTGCTCCAAAAGCAGCAGATTTCCTTAACATCGTCTGCTTCGTATTCACTAATTTTGAAGGCAATTCTCATTTCAGCTACTTTTCATTATCTTTGTCGTTTTTCAACTTACTCTCAGTACTTACTCTGTAGTCATTGGAATATTCATTCCAATCAACAGATCCTGTAATTCTTCTTCACCTCTATGGAGGATAGAAATGTCATCAGCGAATCTTATCATTAACTTTAATCCCACTCTTGAATCTTACATGTATAGACTGAACAGTAAGGGCGAAAGACTGAATCCCTCTCTTACAATCTTTTTAAATCGTGCACTTCGTTCCTGGTCTTTTAATCTAACTCTTACGTCTTGGTTGTAGCACACATTGTGTTTTAGCCATCCTTCCTTGTAGATCACCCCTATTATTCCCAGAATTTCGAACATCTTGCATCATTTCACACTTTTGAACGATTTTTCTAGGTAGATAAATGCTATGAACGTGTCCTGAGTTTTCTTCAGCCTTGCTTCCATTATCAAACGCAACGTGAGAAATTCCCCTCAAGTCCATTTGGGTTTCACCAAGCCACAATTACTTGTCGTTGATGTCTTCGGAACTGTGTGGATGATATTTTTCCGCAAGTCTATTGGTACGTCGTCAGTCTCATAGCTCTACGCACTAACTTGAATATTCGTTTGGTTACCACTTTCCCCAACGACTTATTTGATGTCAAGTCTTCCACAGTTCTTTTAAATTATGACTAACATTGGATCCCCTATGTCATCTACTTCGACTCCAGTTTCTTGTTCTATTACGATATCGGACAAGTCCTACCACTCACTGAGGATCCAGTGTGCTCTTTCCTCCAATCAGCAACGGAATTGCCGTAGTACTCCAAATGTTACCACCCTTCCACTTAATTTACAGAATGTTGTTTGGTCTTTGCTATGTGCTGATTCTGTGCTCCACATGATCATTTATTTTCCGACCTCTTCATATCTGTCTTGCTGCCGTTTTGCCTTGCCTGCCGTGCATTTCCTATTTGTTTAGTTCCTGAGGCATTTGCATTGCTGTATTCCTGTCTTTCCCTGAATATTTTTATACTTCCTTCCTTCGTCGTTCAACTGAAGCATTATCTTCTGTTACATCCCTTGTACATATTTATGAGCGTCCTACATCTATGACTGCCCATTTCAGAGATGTCCACTCCTCTTCAACTCTAGTATCCCACTTTCTTCCACATTTATTCTTTCGTATGGTTCTCTTAAACTACAATCTACTCTTCATCACTACTACATTTGATCTGAGTCCATATCCGTGGTCGAGTAAGCCTTACAATACAACATCTGCTTTTGAGTTATCCGTCTGACCATGACGTAATCCTGCTTGAGCCTTCCCGTGTCTCTATGTCTTCTCTAAGTATACGCCCTCCTCTTGTGATACTTGAGTAGAGTATTCGTCATTGCAGTCTGAAATTTATTGCAGAAATCGGTGTTCCTCTTCTTTCATTTTCCCCCGTAGCCTTTTCTTCTATTCCTTCCCCTACAACCGCGTTCAAATCCCCCACAGCTATTGTATTTTCATATTCCTTTGCATACTTTATTACCCATTCAGTATCCTCATAGACTTTACCTTTCCACCTGCTACTTGCGATGTTCGAATGTGTTTGTGAACTATCTTGTTGATTTGCTGTGGAATGTGATGAGAACAACTCTATCAGTGAACTGTTCACGGTACGTCACTCTTTGCCCTACTTACCTATTCATAAAAATTACTTTATAGCATTTCCTGCTGCTTTTGATATTACGCTACCCTCGCCTGACCTTAAATTCTGATCTCACTTCCACTTCTCTTCACTGATCGCTACTACATCTACATTAAGCTTTTGCGTTTTCCTTTTCATATTTACGTGCTGTCTTACATCATTCAAATTTCCGACATTCCATGCTCCGACATGTTTTCCTGTCGTTGGTTGTTCCATTATTTTTTCATGGTCACTCTTCCTTGACAGCCCCCTCCCGGAGTTCCAAATGGGGGACTACTGCAGAATCTTTTGCCAATAGAGAGATCATAATGGCACTTTTCAGTTACAGGCCATATATCGTGAGGATACACATTACGTGTCTTTCTTTAATGCAGTGGTTTCCATTGCCGTTTGCATCCTTATCCCTTTGATCATAGCTGAATTGTATGTCTTGCAAGTGCCTTTTCCAAGCACAAAGGCGAGAGCGTGACCTGAAACGCTGCCCGCCTCTCCGCCCTCTTTGATAAGAAAGAGAGCGACTATTTACGCCGGAATTCTTCGACCGCCATTGGTGATGAAGATGATGAAGCCATTTGGCCCTGCAGATGATAGCGTAGCCACCTGGCGTCCCCACTGTCTTCCACAAGTTTAGAAGCGGCAAAATTCATTTTGTTTTTATCAAAGGGTCAACTTCAATTTATTGTAAATGGACACGTATGTTGAAGTAATAAATAATTTCCTAACGCAGACAAAACAGAAAAGTAATTTCTGAGAACTTTTCTTGTGGAGCCGGCCGGTGTGGCCGAGCGGTTCTAGGCGCTTCAGTCTGGAACCGCGCGACCGCTACGGTCGTCGCAGGTTCGGATCCTGCCTCGGGCATGGATGTGTGTCATGTCCTTAGGTTAGTTAGTTTTAAGCAGTTCTAAGTTCTAGGGGAGTGATGACCTCATATGTTAAGTCCCATAGTGCTCAGAGCCATTTGAAACATGTTTTTTTCGTGGAGAAACAACGGTCTGGCGAAAAGTGCTCTAAAAATGGACGCAAAGAGTCTCGACTGCAAAAACATTTATTTCGATGGTAACTGGTTTCAGTCAGTTTTTAACCAACCTCAGACCTTTCATGCCATGATGGTTGGGGGGGGGGGGGGGGTGATTCGCAGTTGACGTTCGTGGAGCTACAACACCGTCTCCATTCAACGTTACTGCCTAGCATCGTATGAGGGTCTGAGGATCGTCACAAGCTGACTGAAAACGGATACCATCGAAATAAATGTTTTTGGTGTCGAAACTGTATGTGTCCGTTTTTAAAAGAGAAAAGGTACGTTTATTATAAGCACAGATCACTACCTGAGAACATACCCCATCATGACCATGTATCTACAACATGGTTCTCTTTCCTACAGGCGTGTATCAGCATCCTGTCCACAGCCGTTGCTAGGTCTCCAGGGACGGAGGCAGGCGCTCCCAGCAGGCAGTTTGCGGCCTTGAGCGGCGGCGCTGCGACTGCGGCTGCTGTGGCAACCGGCAAACGCTGACGTCAGCAGCCTCATTACTGGCGCCGCGGCTTCGTTAGGCTGCCACCAGATGGCTTGAGGACTGGGCCAGGGCACAAGGTGGAACACGCGCTGCTAAGAAATTTCGCGGAACGCTCTGATAAAGCGTTAATAACACAAGCACCTTCCCCTCTTTACCGATTTCCTTTCAGGTGAGAGAAACGTATGTCCTACATTCGTGCGACGCTACTTTTAATAGTATGTTTGCGTCTGTTTGAGGAGTCCCGTAATCTTCTCAACATTAATCTTAAACGGCACAGTAATAACTTTTATTCTTCTAAAAATAACTTGGAAATGATTCTGCTCATCATTTACACTGAACATACAACTGATATCTGTAAGAATGTATCAACGTTATTTCACTCACTACAGAAATATTAAACTGTATTTCCTTTCGAGCATAAAGAGGAGCTCGAAGAGACACTAATACTGTCTACTCTTGACTTTGTCATACCATTCTCCAAGGACTTTCGTACGAAAGCTCATGCAGGCTGGAACTGGCGATGAATGCTGTGGTATAGGCTTTTTCGCTCATATCACACCAGCCTACGAAGAATTATCATGGCTACGTGCTTATAAGCGAGGAGACTATCATACTCTATGTTTGCTCTCTCGTCTTCTCAATAACAGCACTCCGTCCTAAACTATAACTCTACTACTTGATTAACATAGGAAAAATACTCGTTGTCAACAAAGTAAAAGTGTCTTTGCACCATCAAACAGGACGGACATAATCTCTAGATCATTTTCTATACCTGGAACCCGACTTTGGAAAAGTCTGCTTCAAAATACTACAGAAATTAAATCCTTCCAATCTTCATAAAGCAGCTAATGGTTAACCTTCTATCACAACAGCCGTCTCTTCCACATTCTGTGCAGCTCACTCTCGTCAGTTCCCTTCCTCCACAATTTTTCCATACCCGTTGTCGGCAGATTTCTCTATTTATAATCTGTCACTGTCATTTCAGTCCTCCCCTTCTTCTTCCATCCAATCTGCTTCTGATATACTAAATATGGCCTCAAAAGTGTAAATTCACATTTTTCTAAATACTCTTTACTATTACAATTATTTTTTTATTTATGAATTTGGCCAGCTATGGACTGCATACACCTTAAGACTTATGGTGTTTCTTTTTCTTCTGTTCTTCCCAGTACTTCTTCATTTTCTCGCCAACTGCTCGTCTCTGCTCATCTGTCCACACTCTCTTGGGTCAAGGTTTTGGCGCATCTTCTTCATAGTTTGCGTTTTCTATAAGTAGCCTAAAGTTATTCCTGTCACGTATTATTTCTTCTGTAACACCTATTTTGTTGGCGTCTTTCTTTACTTCTTCTATCCATCCTACAGTCTTTTTCAGCTTACTAACGTAATTAAAAATTTTCTTTACAATCTGTGTTTCTTCCATTCTTTTTAAATGTCCATAAAATATTAGCCGTCTCATCCTCATTGTATCTGTGATCTTTTCTGTATTTTTGTATAGGTCTTCATTTCTCCTTTTAATCCACCTATTTTCCTTGTTTTTCTCAGGACCTAGAATTTTTCTTAATATTTTTCTCTCTCTTTTTTCTAGTTCTCTTAATTCGCCTTTTTTATTCAATGTTGGGCACTGTGATCCATATGTTGCTTGTGTCCTAATAACTGAATTATAATGTTTAATCTTTGCTTGTATGGATATTTATTTCTTATTGCAGTAGTTTTGTGTTAATTTATATGCAGATTCCACCTTTTTTATTCTTTCTTTATTTGTTGTGTTATCAAGTCGATTGGCTTGTATCCACTCCCCCAGGTATTTGAATCTATCAACTCTTTTAATTTTTCCATACTTTGTTTTCATAAACCTTTCTGTATTATGTTTGTGTTCTATATACTCGGTTTTTTCGTAGGATATTTTTAGCCCAGTCTTTTCAGCAATCTCGTGTAACATATCAAGCATAACTGTTGCGTCTGTTCGGTTTTCAGTTATCAGTGACATATCATCCGCAAAGGCTAAACATTTTACTTCAAATATGTTCTTTCCTTGGCCCATGCTAATTACAATTATAATTATTGTCATTATTGTTATTAATTGGAAGTTCTGTAACATCTTTGTTGTTTGTGTTTCTCCTGTTAAAATGTAAGAGAGGTCCTTGAGAACCTAATCTGGTCAGGCTAAATAAATAAATAAGTAAATTTCTAATGCTCTTACTTCCTAAAAAATAACCTCTGCTTCCTACATTAGAGAAATACTGTCTTTCACTCATATTATCATCATCATCATCATCATCATCATCATCATCATCATCATCACCATCATCAGTACCGTCTTCGCATCCGTTATCACCTGTTCACTTTGTTATCGATCAGACGTGCTATTTGCGTCAAGTAGTACGACAGGAAGCAGCAGGGCCAAACATAAACAGCTTGTGTTAAACAATGTTTATTACCTAGCACAAATAAATTTCACAACCTCACAGGAGCACAATAAAAATATTCCTTAAACCACTGTTAAAATCTGCATAACAAATGCACAAACATTAAGAAAATTTCTGCTACTTTAAGTACTTAATACAATCAAAACTTGCAAAACACTCAACCCGCAGCACTACCTTGTACAATCACTTCTCTTTTGCAATATAAATTCGGACCAAGGTATAACATTAAGGCCTAACTTAAGGCACACCAAAAACAATCAGGCAACTTCTAAAACTTCAACGCTCGGCAATGACGACGACGGGCACACGAACTTCTGATTAAGGAATAATCCAGTTGATGCCAGTACAAGTAGGTACTAATTAAATAACAAACAATAAATAAAAAACAGTGCCTCAGCATCTCAACATTCCTTGAGAACACATGCACATGAAACCATCCTTTATAAAAATTAAACTCCACAATCAGCATACAAAGAACAAATATGTCCCAAATGGCTGATGAGGTAATACAGAATTAATAAGGTGGAACCTCCAGCGACCTGACCGGGCACTAATTCCAGAGTGACCCCGTTTTACAAGTTTACATTCACATTTCGAGCAGAAGGTACATCCGCCAAGGCGGCGGAGGAACGAACTACAAGGTTTAACGACCTGTAGAGCCAGGAACAAAGAGAAGAGCAATACTCAAGGACGAGATCGAGACAGAATGCAAGGAACCTGGAGCCCGGTCTAATGAAACACAGTGTCAGTGGCAACGGCCAAGTCGTCAAGTCCCACCGTAACGGACGAAATACACGGCGCTCAGCACAACGGAAACACAAATCAACTGCAACAGCACACTTGCAATTGCACATTCACATTACATGAAAGAGTAGAACATTACATCATCAGAGGAAGGCTCGCCCAAAAGGAAAAAAAAAAAATTTAAAATTCAACACTTATGAATTCATTTGGACACAGCAATACACGCGTAAATAAGATTGTTCCTTGAAAGTTATGGCAACAGCTCAGTGTTACCTTAAACGGGCAAGAGATCACCAGAACTATACTTTCATAGAATCTGGTGTAGTTTTACCAGACAACATCGTCCTTCGTTAAGGTGCAAATTTTGGTAGTTAATGACAAAGATGACAACAACTGTAGATACACTCGGTACTATGGAGCTCACAGGATTCCTTTCATATAGCTGCAGAGTCTTCCTCAGATGGTAGGAAACTAAGATGAAAAGCCCAAGTCCCGTTATCAAGGCCAGTGTGACATGACCTGGACGTATCAGACTCGTCACTGAAGACAGAAAGTTAACTATTAACCAATATATATAGAAGGACACAATTGTACCTGTTTAAATCAAACACACCATATGGCCAGGCGAACGGTTAATGCCAGGCGACGCTCCGACAAGCTCTTCTTCTCAACATGCACTGCATGGTGAGAAAGCCGAACACCACGCCTCGTTTCGGAACCCGAAACCTTTCCTTCGTCTCTGGCCGCAGCACTCCAGTAATACATGTGCAATGAGCATGCGCAACAAGTAAGGGCCAACATCCCGACCGTGCTGTAACTGCAACCGACAGACCACACAGTGAGACCTGCTGCCTCGACGTTTCAGACTTACATAGCCGAACCGGCGACGGACAACTGACTCGAAGCTGGCCAAAGCGAAATCAATGGTCCGTTGCTCGTGGTCTCGCGGTCGCGTTCTCGCTTCCCGAGCACGAGGTGCCGGGTTCGATTCCCGGCGGGGTCAGGCATTTTCACCTTCCTCGAGATGCCTGGGTGTTTGTGCTGTCGCCCGAAAGTGGCGAGTTTGGGCTGAGCAAAGCTTGGGAATTTGTACGGGCACTGATAATCACGCAGTTGAGCGCCCCATAAATTAAACATCATACTCATCATCACGAAATCTATGGCAAAGATGACACTACAACAAAGGCGTACTGGGGCCAGCTGTGGGACGTATCAGGAATCTGTGCACAGAATTCATCAACGAACGCTCAGGTCAACTAATAACGCCTTTACAACCTACACTATGTGACCGAAAGTGTCCGAACACCTGGCTGAAAATGACTTACGATTTCGTGGCGCCCTCCATCGGTAATTCTGGAATCCGATATGGTGTAGGACCACCCTTAGCCTTGATGACAGCCTCCACTCTCGCAGAAATGAGTTCAGTCAGGTGCGGGAAGATTTCTTGGGGAATGGCAGCCCATTCTTCACGGAGAGCTGCACTGAGGACAGGTATCAATGTTGGTCGGTGCGACCTGGCACGAAGACGGCGTTCCAAAACATCCCAAAGGTGTTCTATAGGATTTAGGTCAGGACTCTGTGCAGGCCAGTCGATTACAGGGATTTAATTATCGTGTTACCACTCAGCCACAGGCCATGCATTATGAACAGGTACTCGATCGTGATGAAAGATGCAGTTGCCATCCCCGAATTGCTCTTCAACAGTGGGAAGCCAGAAGTTGCTTAAAACATGTGTGGGCATGTGCTGTGATAGTGCCACCCGAACAGCAAGGGGTGCAAGCCTCTTCCATGAGAAAACAAGACCACACCATAACACCACCGCCTCCGAATTTTAAAGTTGGCACTACACACGCTGGCTGATGACGTTCACCGGGCATTCGCCATACCCACACCTTGCCATAGGATCGCCACAGGATGTACCGGGATTCGTCACTCCACACAACGTTTTTCCACTGTTCAGTGGTCCAATGCTTACGCGCCTTACACCAAGCGAGGCGTCGTTTGGCATTTACCGGCGCGTTGTGTGGCTTATGAGCAGCCGCTCGACCATGAAATCCAAGTTTTCTCACCTACCACCTAACTGTCACAGTACTTGTTGTGGATTCTGATGCAATTTGGAACTCCTGTGTGATGGTCTGGAGAGATGTCTGCCTATTACGCATTACGATCCTCTTCAACTGTCGGCTGTCTCTGGCAGTCGAGGTCGCCCGGTATGCATTTGTGCTGTACATGTCCCTTCACGTTTCCACTTCACTATCACACCGGAAACAGTGGATGTAGGGATATTTAGGAGTGTGGACATCTCGCGTACAGGCGTATGACACAAGTGACACCGAATCACCTGACCACGTTCGAAGTTCGTGATTTCCGGGGAGCGCCCCATCCTGCTCTCTCACGATGTCTGAGGTCGCTGATATGGAGTATCTGGCAGTGGGTGGCAGCACAATGCAAGTAATTAGAAAAACGTATGTTTTGGGGAGTGTCCGAATACTTTTGATGACATAGTGTATCTAGCGACCGGGAAGAAGCTGGATGAGTGTTTTCCTAGCCACAATGGAGTAGTGGGCCTGGCCCTTATCGCCCTGGTACTACGTACACCTAGCTATTGCTAATTATTTTCTATAATAAAGCTGTCAACTCTTCGGCAAGAAGCTGTGCATACCTTTCACCCGTCAAGGTTTCTTCAGTGGAGCAATGGGTCATATAAGCAATAACTTCACAACAAATGTTTACTCGGCACAGCAACTGATGTTGAACCTGTCTCAGCCAGTGCGGATTTTCAGCCAAATAATGTGCATTCGTTACAGTCAGTTTTCCATGATTTCTAAAGGTGGCTTTATTGCTAAAGAGAATTCCTTGAAGAAGGAACTATTATCCTGATGTTACATCAGACCCGGGGGACAGGACTCCATGACTATTCTGCAATCCATCTCGTTGAAATGTTGGTGAACTAACAAATGATACTGATGAAAGCTGTTTCTACGCAAATTACGAACGACGCTGTGTTAATGTGTTTCAGAGAAACTTACACTTCCTCTGGTTCTAGAATGTGGATTATGAGTGGGCTTCACTCGTTGGGGGGCCTCCACCTTAGCTTCTGTGGAGCAGGCTAGTGAACTGGTAAGGTAAGAAATGAGGAGTTCCTCTTTAGAATTGGCTGGGAAAGGAATACATGGAAAGCATAAGAAGAGGGGTACGATGAGAGGACAATTGTTAAGACAACAAGCAAATACGAGGGCTTTTCGGAAAGTCACTTCCGATCGGCCGTGAAATGGAAACCACAGTGAAAATAAAAAAAAAATAAAAAATTATTCGCAACAGTTAGCCACACCTTCCAGCTACCTTTCCGACTTAGACATTTATCGTGGTGTTGTACAAACTTTCCAGTATCCTCATCACAGGAAGCTGCCGCCTGTTCTTTCCGCCAATTCTCTACGCAGGTATGACTTTCGTTGTTTTAGCCAAAATATTTTCTTAGTAGCCAGCAGTTCATGTGAGCAGAGATTCATATCGGTGGGAGCCAATTAAGGGCTGTATTGTGGGCATAGCTTCAGGCGAAATCTCTCACCAAATCCACGTACTTGCCGGCGGACACCATCGTTTTAGGAATTTCTACGTGATTACTTTGCGCTCTGAACTGGAAAGAGCGACGTGGAGTGATCGACAGCCACACTAAAGATGCTTCCCAACACATCTGTGCAAATTTCTACCGTATTTTCACAGTAGTTTCCGCTTCGAGCCAAATAGGACCTTACGTCTCGTAACTGAGGACGTAGTTTGTAAGTGCTACTGTGGGATGAAATGGTCGGCACAGGAAAGGAATTAGTAGTGAGCCGTGTCAAACCAGTCAGAGTAATTACTAATAATACTGTTATTCAAGTGGACTTCCAATAATAATTGTTGCACATTCGGCGTCTCCATAAGGAAGTAGCATACCTAGTTTGTCATATTTTGGGATAGATATTTACTTATTTCTTTATTTTTAAGTAACCTGCTGTCACACACGTGAGAGACGGAGAATGAAAGCTGCACTTCTCCTGTGCCTGTTTTACACCGATATCACCGTGGTGCAACTTTCAGTTTCCTTCTATCTGACGTGTTGTATTTTCTTGTTTGGGTGCGGTACCACGAACTTCAACTTAAGACACCAACTGGTTTCATGTTTGAAACAGATACAGTCAAATTCAAAATATTGTACTTATTCCGAAAGTACTAGACTGATTTTGAAGTTTTCAATGCATCTGCTTTTGTCTCTTTCTTAACTGTAGTTGTAGCAACATAAATTACTATACTATCATTTGAAAAAGCGAATTTGGTGCTGGTATCCCTGTAATTAAAATAGCTGTGAAAAGAAGCCACACGTTGTTTGGTCAGGACTTTAAAAGTACATTGTATCGGAATTCCGATGTCTGAAACGATTCGGAAAGGGATGAAGCGGTTATATTAACTGAATTTACTGTGTATTGTGTACCTCTGCTAGAAGTTTCAGATGAAACGGTCACTCTTACGTCAGCAAGACTAGCTTATAGGTTTTCTGATGCCCCATAGTACACAGGGTACCTAAAGATGAAAAATGTCGTGAGAAAAGTAGGAGAGAAGCACTAGCAGTTGACTACTTTCACTTACCTTATTGCACTTGGTGGTACAAAAAAGAGATATAAGCTCGGTTCCTGGATGTAGAGTATTAATTTTGATGCAGAGTATTAATTATGTTCTGAAGTCAATAACAGTGATGAAAGCACGTAACAGACTTACTAAACTGTTTCTTCTAGTAAGCCGGCCGCGGTGGTCTCGCGGTTCTAGGCGCGCAGTCCGGAACCGTGCGACTGCTACGGTCGCAGGTTCGAATCCTGCCTCGGGCATGGATGTGTGTGATGTCCTTAGGTTAGTTAGGTTTAAGTAGTTCTAAGTTCTAGGGGACTAATGACCACAGCAGTTGAGTCCCATAGTGCTCAGAACCATTTGAACCATTTTTCTTCTGGTAGTTTAACTGGGAGACACATAACCTGCCCATCAAATAACCATCCCTCTGCTCCAATGTGTTACCCGAAAAATCATTGCTGCTTGGTCTTACTCAGATAGTCTCTCTTTGGAAGCTCCACATGCGTTGTTTTCCCTGCGTGGTATGGAATCTGATTATGAAACAAGGTACCAGTCTAAGAAGTGAAAACGGTAAGTGCACTAACTCTAAGTGCACTCTATTGGATGAAAAGTGTGCTGCTTTAATTCTGTTTAATAACATATCCATGATTTAAAGGTAACAGCATCGAAGCGATTTGATATATAATTTTAAGAACAGCACAGTAAAATATCGATACATACCCTTTAGGAAACTTTCATACCTATTACCTTCATCAGAGAAGGGTAAATAACTAATTTGCCAAAATATCCGTACACACCATCCAGTTTACTCGACTGATTCCCAAGAAAAAGTCATCAGCGAAATAGCACGTCCAGCATAAATGAAAACTGGGAGTATGTTGCTACGAAACAAATGGAACAATAGCTGCAGACTGTGATATATGCATGAAAACAGATGCACGGGGGTTGATAAAGGCGTCGTGTTGTATGATAAAACAGTAAACACAAAACGTTTGGTTAACTTCAGAGTGAAATTTTCGCAAGAAAAATGTATTAATATTATCGTATTATCTCTATTTATCCTTAAGAAACAATCTCTACTGATGAAACAAATTTGTTTTACCTGTCAGTCTTCCGCTGGACGTCACAGAGCAATATGTATTGGCGCTATTTAAGACTATTGTTCTGTATATTTCCTGAAAGTAGTTACAATATACACTGCGCAAAAGAATTAACAGATAAGTCGTCATTTATCCCCGTTGCGGTGCAGAGGTTTCAAATGTGGCTCAAAGGTGTTCACAGCTTTCCTCTGTAATGATATAAAAGCGTGGTGCTCTGTGACGCCACCGGTGGACTCGGTGACGATTTAGACAGCAAGATTTCGACATATGCGAAATACAAGCTAGAGCTCAGGAGTTCACGTGAGGTGTAAAGTGGGTTAATGATTTTACGTTGACATCAAATTTTACCACAGTTCTGGCCAACGTACCATGGACATGCCACACGACGAGGAGGTCGTCATACCCACTCCACCCACATTTCAGCCATTCTTCCTCCTTTCCTGCTTAGGATCGAGTTCATATTAGGTCGAATTGTTTGGAACGGTCCCTAGTGGTTCAACCTTGTATACCAGAGTAAAAATTTCGGTCTTACTAAACTCGAAAGCTGTCAGAAGGGGTGCCAGACTTATGGTGTCCTTAGAGAAGGATTTAATCATCTGACGTGTGTCAGTAGTCTTAAAGGTTGTCAAGAACGTTGCGCTACTGCACATCGAGCCGCACACTGTCGTTTCCGATATAAGGTAAGACATAGGTAATTGGGGGCTGTGACGACGTTCCATTTGTGTGAAACACCCACGGTGGCGTTGGGCAAAATTCTGTTGAGGTTTGGTGTGAATGTGACATCATTAATCTACCTTACAACTCACATGGACTTTTGAGTTTTGCCGGCCGGTGCGGCCGAGCGGTTCTACAGTCTAGAATCGCGCGACCGCTACGGTCGCAGGTTCGAATCCTGCCTCGGGAATGGATGTGTGTGATATCCTTAGGCTAGCTAGGTTTCAGTAGTTCTAAGTTCTTGGGGACTGATGACCTCAGAAGTTAAGTCTCATAGTGCTCAGAGCCATTTTTTTTTTTAGTTTTGAGTTATTTTTTCGAAAGCGACGACATCTTGCTGTTGGAGTCGTTAATAGTTTGATGCAGTGTGGCTCATGCAACAAATAAAACAAAACAAAAACCTGACTTTTGAGCCATGGGGGGCGCGTAGGCGATTTTGTGTGCTCTGATTTCGGGCATTATTCACTGGCGATTCAATTTATTTTTTATTTCACAAAAACAGTAACAAAATTGATTAGCTTACAATCAAATGACATAAATAAGGTGACAGATAGTTGTATTCATAAATTACAGCATTCATAGAATGAGGAATGATTTACAGCCTTTAACAGCAGCACACATTTAGCATCTTCATTGTCACTTTCAACTGGTGGCAGTTCAGCATGCGTATTTTCTTCTTCCGCAACTTCAGGTTACACTTCATCACCTTCCAGACCCAACTTAATCATTCAGTAAATCCTTGACGTATGGTCATAAGTCTCCTCCAGGGTAAATTACGTAGACAGTCCCGAACAGCAACATCACAAAGTCAATCACTGCCTTATTATTTTTGTCAGTTTCAGCCTTCCAGCCGCTTCCTTAAGGAGTTCCAGATCTTCCTTTGTAACAAACACCATATGTGTGCCGTCATATTCTTGTATACGCTGTACTACTGGTTGATTTTCATGTGTGACTTGTGCGGAAGTTAGGGTTGGGAACGCGCCCCAGAAGCAGTGGGGCGTCTCCGCGGCACTGCTAGTGCTTCGTGGTCCAACCCGTCCTCTCTCCACGAGGAATCCACGTGTCCCTAACCTGCACCCACTCTGTTGAAGACAATTCAGAGAAAGTTACCATATTTTCTACTGTCGTTCCGATACTTAAGTGTTTTTCGAGTACAGTTTCCTTATACGCCTTGTATTCAATATGTTCATCACTCCCAATATTGTTAAAAATCTAACTTGTATATTTGACCATTAACCATATCATTGCGTTAGATTCTGCATGAGGGTAGTAACTTTCTTCGGGTCTGAAGAAAATGTTAGTCCATACATTGTTTGCTGAAGTTCTTGCAATCTGAGCAATTTTCTCTCTGGTCCATCTCCAGTTGATAATCCGGTCTCAACACGTGTACTGATGAGGCACAGTACCAACAAAATTAGTGTCATTTAAACCGATGACAAAGAGATGTTCATTAGTGCTAATGATGTTATTGACTAACTTGTACAACGCTGTTATCACCTCAGAGGAAAGAACACCACTACTGATATTTTGACATACGATCCATTCTATTCCAGCACATTTAGTTTCTATGTTATTTTTCCTTTCATGTTTCCTAAAATCGAATTTGCTAAAATCGGTTTTTCTGTAATGTTTAAAAGCATTTTGCTGAGTTAGTATCGTTCAAGATAAAACTTCCTAATACGTTTTAATTTAAAACTTATTTTTTGTATATTGAACAGCGGTTCTACGCTTTCTGGCCTGAGAGTGTCGTATAGTTTTGCTGTAATGAGTCCTGTATTGTTACACATTATGTTCAATGTTCGTTTGACGTATAACACCATCGCTACAGACTTGATGTCGATTAGGTCCATCCCTCCATTGCTTGGATCCATCACTGCAGTCTTCCCTGGCACTCGAAACAGTTCCCCTTTCGATAAGAACCTTTGATAAGGAGGATATGATCGTTTTCACAACCAATAACGGGATGGGAAGAAACTGTGCTATGTAGCAGGCCTTGGATAAAATATACGCATTGATAAACTGTGTTCTCTGTAACGGGTTTATGCTACGTTGACAATTTTCAATCAAGGCTCTCTTGATTTTCCTTGCCATCTCCCCCCCCCCCCCCCCCCCGCCGAATGTATTGCTATCATTTTTAAAAGGGAAGTTGTCAATAATATTCCAGGAGCCTTGTGTTCACTAACATGGCTCGCCCACTCAGTGCGCAAGTTAGCAAGTCCCTTTGTACTCAGAAATTTACTTTCGTTTCATTTACCCTGGCACAAGATGCGAAACAACATCCTTCAAGTGCCATCTATAGTTGTAAAACATCCGCGTGGTCTCTGACGATTATACCTACATCGTCCTAGTAGGCACCTACCACGGTCTTCGTTCCTTGAACGGTAAAGCCTGTCAGTCTATGCTGTAGTTGTCTCAGGAAAGATTCCAGCGATATACAGAACAGAAGCATTCATAAGGTACTTCCTTGGGTAACGCCCCCTTTTTATTTTAATTATTTTTTGGCTGTTGACAGTTAACAAAGATTTGTGCAGTAACACCCATTGCCATGTTCTTGATGATGTCGATCGTTTTTGGTAAGAACCTAATTCGGCGCCTTATCTGTGTCAGGTATTTGTGATTAATTTGATGAAATGTCTTATGGAAATCTATGAAAGGCAGTTAATATTTGACATTACTTGCCTGCATTAGCGCAGTGGTATCACGGTAGAAAGTCGCAGTTTGTAATATCGTCCTTCTGAAAGCGCACATCTGCTTTAGACGTAAGATGTCAGTGGTGCATGGTATGAAGCACCTATTAATTACTCGAACTAAAGTTTTATAATAGGAATTTAAAAGCGAGGTGGGTCGTAGGTTATTTATTTTTGTGCAGCCTCTGTTCGTCGGGGCTGCGCGGGGTAGCCGTGCGGTCTAGGGGTCTTGTCGCGGTTCGTACGGCTCCTCCCGTTGGAGGTTCGAGTCCCCCTCGGGCATGGGTGTGTGTGTTGGCCTTAGCGTAAGTTAGATTAAGTAGTGCGTAAGCCTAGGGACCGATGACCTCAGCAGTTGCGTCCCATAGTCCTCACCACAAATTTCCAAATTTTTGTCCGGCCACTGTGACCGAGCGGTTTTATGCGCTTCAGTCCGGAACCGCGCTGCTGCTACGGTCGCAGGTTCGAATCCTGCCTCGGACATGGCTGTGTGTGATGTCCTTAGGTTAGTTAAGTTTAAGTAAATCTATATCTTGGGGACATAGGTCAGATGTTAAGTCCCATAGTGCTCAGAGCCATCTGAACCACTTTTGTTCTTCGGGATCAACACAATTTTGCATTGCTTGAGGTCTGCTAGCACTGTAAGACTTCATTGACATTTTCAGTGAACTTTACTCCTATTAGGGTCCAAAATCGTTTATCGAATTCAGTGGGCAGTCCGTTCGGGTCTGGAGATTTCCTGCCGGGAGAGCTGTGCACAATTTCCAATACATCTTCCTTGGGGATGTCGGAAGAAATGTTCTTATCGTCATCTCGCTATATTCATGGAAGATATGTACCAAAGACCTCGTATTATTCTTCTTCGTTTGTTTCTCTTGACGCATACATGCGTTCATAATACGTTGAGCTTTCTTTAATTATTACCTTCTGGATTGTGATTATGGTACCATCATCGATTTGAAGTTCATCCATGAAAATTCTTGTATTTTAGACGTGTCTGAAGAGATGGTACAATGCAGCAGTCTCATCTTCAGTGACTGATTTTGCTTTGTATTTTATCTTAAGTCCCTCCAGTTCCTTACGTCTTAAACTTATGATCTTTACTTTTATTTGCTTAGTGTCTTTTAATCTCGTAAGAACTGCACCTGTCTGATCGTAGAGGTCCCTTATTACACTATAGTAAAATTCTACAGTCGGTTTCTTTTCTCCGGCCTTATCTATACTAAAAGGGATTAAAACTTGCCTTAGTTTCGGTTTCACTCGTCGGGTAAAACATTATAGCACACTCGGAAAGTCGTTCAGTGTACGGAGACACATTTCCCTAGCTCTGGTTAGGTCATCTTGTAAGTCTTCTTGATAATAACGATTATTTAGATTTCAGTGGCTTCTTACTCTTCGGATAGGTTGTGATATTAAATTTATGCATGTTAACAAGGCACCGTGACCGGAAAAACTAACGGGAAAACTTTCTTTTTACAACACTTCGTCCGCTAAATTTTATGATATATAAAATCTGTCTGTCCTACTACAGGACTTCGCAATAGTACAAATAAAGTTTACCATTGTTGGGTGTTTTTTTTCTACGCACCCTTTAGTTTAAAATCAGCCACTAGACTTCTCAAATAAATCGTGTAATTGAAGTTGGGAATTTTATCCTTACGACTCAGTGCACAATTAAAATCTTCCCAGATTATAAGTTGCAGGGTGTTTTTCCTCATTAAATAAATTACGCTTTCTTTAAAGAAAGTGACTCTTGCAGCTCTGTTAGCTCTATTAGTGCTGCCAGAAGGCGCATATCAATTGACAATAGTAGCTCCTGTTATAATTATTCCAATACCTCCCCCAAATGTAATTTATCAATTTATCAGCGTTATATACGGGAATGCCTTCTATAACTAAGATAGCCATGACAACACTCGTTTCAGAGGATATATTGTATACAACGAAACAAATGTAAAAATTTGGAGACACCACTTCCCACAGGAGAGCAATGTCCGTCGCTAATTCATATAGAGATTGATTAAGAGCAGCTGTTTTTACATCCGACTGTATCCTGAAAATGTTTAACACTCTAATCGTATACGACTGTAACACTGGAGAGTGACATTTTTGTCTAGTCTATCATTTCATACCATTCCATCCGTATCCTTCCTGAGAATCTGACGACAGCCTACCTGCATTTGAACCTTTCTTTTTACTTTTCTTACGGTTTGAATTGACACTGGCCTTCATCGAATGTCTGCTGCGTCTACTCCCTGAGTAGTTTTCTAACAACGGCGACGTCTGGGAATCTGAGGGGCAGTCGTGTGCCACCATCTCGTCTGCCGAGTGCTGTGCATGCGCAGTTTGCGAACATTCTTCCTATGTCCGATCACTTCTGCGATCAATTTCGTTTGCTGTTCGTTTGATATTGCTATTAATCTTCGCTTTTTCGTTGTGGGATTTGGGCGATGACGTCATGTCTTGTTGATAGTTACTCGCTACCCTGTCATGTTTGCTTTTAGTTGCATCCGTGGGTGAGTCTGTTTGTATTGACTGACATAACGGTGGCGTCAACTGGGTCTTCACATTGCCAGCTACTGGCGGGTTCTGGACTACGTAACGGGACTGTGACGTCACCTCGACCAGATCGGTTGACGCTGGCGTACTCGATTTGTCTACTGATGTATTTCACTCAGAATCTGAATCTACGCCTGTCTGAAATTGAAGTTTCCAATACTGTTTTCTGAATGTCATCTACAGCATACAGTGACGGATTGATTTCCTCATCATCTGTGCTACTGCCATCGCAATTTCAACGTCTCTTGTTAGTGACTTTACTACTTTTCGCACCCGGATTGTCTAAAGTGTCTTTCCTAAATAAAGTTGGAAATGTTTCAAGAGTATTTTGTGACGTCTCCTCCATATTTGCCGTATTGTTGGGACCTTGAATACCCGTCATCTGATTTTCGGTCACAAATTAAAGCCAGCTGTTGTAAATTTTTCTGCAATACAAACACCATTTTTGGGCAGTTTTCCCGGAGATGCCCACTTTCGTTACTTATACGACAAGTAAATGTCTGTCCATTATAGGTACCGTGCCCCTTGTAACCACAAATCAGAACTTTATATTTTGTTTGACATGCATGTCGACAGAACGAACGCCACTAAAGCATTGCAAACTATGTTCGCTTGACCATCGGTTTATTACGAATTTGTTTGATGTCTCCATACTTAGACAACACGTCTTTTAACTAGCAATTTACAACCTCAGGGGGCAAATCAAATACTCTCACTAGTTTACAATCAACATTAGCATTTGGAATGGTAACTGTGATCATCGAATTGTCGCGATGGCGGAATTCAGCTTTCCCTTCAAATTTCTCTAAAATCCGTTCCAGCATCAATTGGGAAAGCAGCTTCACAAAAAACAGAACTGCTGCAAGTCGTAAGAAGCAGTGTGCATCTGATCCGTAGTAATGCCAATAACATCAACTATCCAGTCATGAATTTTCCAGCGAACTTGGCTGAATATTACGGGTTGGTTTGTCAAGTCCAAATCTTAGATTTTAAATTTGTGCTAAGTTCCTATGGACCCAACTGCTGAGGTCATCGGTCCTTAGGCTTACACACTAGTTAATCTAACTTAAACTAACTTACGCTAAGGACAACACACACACAACTATGCCCGAGGAAGGACTCGAATCTCCGACTGGGGGTAGCTGCGGGAACCGTGGCAAGGCGCCTAACACACTGCGCCGCGGCCCAAATCTTAGAGTAAGCTTTCCGAGAAACATATTAGCCACGTCAGTAGTTAGTAGCTCACGAAAGGAAGACAACTAAAAGACTTTATCATGACAATCACAATTTTACAAAAGACTGTAACGCACAGAATGAATACAAATTAGTGACATCCAAGCAGTACAGCACCCCGCCTGATGCGCCACATCGCGTCCGCTCAGGATGGCGGCAAAAGCCGGTATTCCGGTCCCAGACAAACGAAACTTTTGTGTCAGTTGCTTGCCGAAAGGCTATGAAAGACAATGGACGCCGTTTAGTTGAACTGTCTGTAAAATATTTTTTAATTATCTCTGAGAGCAAACAAAACTACGAGCTTTGTTTACGTTGCTAAGCACAGATACTGCACTACTGGCTGTGGGAATCGATTGTAACTCGTCACTGATTATCTCTGGAGAGCGAGTCCTAAAGTAGAGCTTGAGCAGCGTTGGTAAGGCAGTAAGAGGGGCGCATCGAGTGGCAGTAGACTAGAGGAGATCACTGACCGAGTTCCGGCCGAAGTGGGTACGTCGGCCGTTAGTTCCATTTGTGTGAAGGCTTGGTGTAACTGGCGACGTTTGAGTAATGACGCTCAATTGAGTACGGCGTCCTTCTGCACGCGCCCGATAATTTCTCCGACTTTGTTATTCCATGTTTTGAAGGACTGGATGCTAGCAGGCAGGTGCCGCACTGGTTATTTCCAGGATTATCAAATATCTGCCACATAGAGCGTTTTTGTTCAGTATTTCTCCCACTACGAAACACCTACCTCTATTTCCTGAGCTTGGTGGCTTACTGAAATATTTGTTAGTGGCTCAGTTGCTTCTGATTACTTATATTTCAGATCAGTCGAATATTTGGCTGTATATTTAATTGTGCCTCTACTAGGGTTTCCTGTCTTCCACTTTGAGTGAACGTTGTTGCAGTGTATTTGTGTAGGCTATATACAGTGTGAAAGATTAAGTTCACTGTTAGAATTTCCCACTGTTATGGCTGTCGGATTTTTTGTGCCATATTGTTCTGGGAATAGCTTCTCATTTTACTTACGGTAACTGTTTGCTTCACGCAAGGTTCCTTGCTGTGTGGTTTGGCCAATTTACTGCCAGATCTTATTCTCCGGGCATTTATTTTTCCCTGGAACAAATTTTATTCAGCTCAGTGGTTTAAGAGGCATGACCTTCACCACTATTATGCGTTCTTGATATTTTGTGAATCTGATTGAAGACAAATTTTTCAAATTTGATGGCATATTAAGAGGCTTTAAACTGACCATTTCTCCAGAAGCTGACCATTAATATATGCTTAACTTGTTTTTTGGCCTATGCTTCATGTATGTGGTGTTTGTTAACAGCGCTACTTAGTCTTCTGAGCTTTGCGGCCGGCTTTTCAGTGTCTGGTAGCAGCAAGGGTTTTTTGCAATTACGCACCGTCTTGTTGTGTATTGGCTGCCTTTGAAGCGCCTTCGCAATTGTCTTAGCACGCTGATTCGCGCTGCTTGCTGATAAATTTTAAGGTAAGTGGTGACTATGTTACTTAATATTCTGATCTATGGAAACTTATTTAAAGTATTACTTAAATTGTACATGTCCTTTGGAATACGATTTTATTGCTCATTTTATGAATTTCAGGTAGTTTTTCCTAAACTTACTTAAGCACAAGTTACTGCCTTCGATTATTACGTTATGCAAATATTTCTAAAAAATGATTCAAATGACTCTGAGCACTATGGGACTTAACATCTGAGGTAATCTTGAACCAATTACTAGTAACCGGATACGCGGGGTAGCCGCGTGGTCTCGGGCGTCTTGTCACGGTCTGTGCGGCTCACCCCAATTGAAGAATGGGCCTATAACATTTCCATAAAGACGATAGGTTGAACTCGAGCGGAGATCGCGTCAAAGACTAGGAATAATGATAATATGAAGACTGTGGTGGTGACAACAAAAACCATAAAACCTAAGTAGACTATAACATCGGTAAGAGAAGACAAACTACATTTGAGTACTGCTTTGATCAGTTAATTTCGTGGCTAACTAGAACATAAAGCGTTATGGACGTAAGTTTCCGTGACAATATTTGATAAATACTCACTCTTTCAACGCTTAATTTAAGTTGCCGATGTTTAAAAATACTGCTTCAAAGTACATCGTCTCTCTCATGCGCATGTCAATGTGACAACAGGAAATCCATCAAATACAAGTAATACTATGAAATGAAATAACATTACTGATGGAGAGAATAGCCGGCCGGTGTGGCCGAGTGGTTCTAGGCGCTTCAGTCTGGAACCGCGCGACTGCTACGGTCGCAGGTTCGAATCCTGCCTGGGGCATGGATGTGTGTAATGTGATTAGGTTAGTTAGGTTTCAGTAGTTCTAAGCTCTAGGGGACTGATGGCCTCAGAAGTTAAATCCCATAGTGCTCAGAGCCATCTGAACCATTTGAAGGGAGAGAATGTGGCACCAATTACGTTATCAATTCTTTGTGAAGCTAACAAATGCTAGATGTGTTTTAGATCTTACCCTAATAACACTTCGTCCCACAGTAAGGTACATTATTGTTGTGAGCCTGCATTATTCTGTTACTAAACTGCGTGTCAGATAGAGATTATCATACGAGAACTGAATCTTACTGCATCTGTGACATTAGTGTCTGTGTGGTTGGTGTTGGTGTGAATTAATGAACAGAGGTATTTTGGTGAACGTGTGGTTTAGCGTCATCACCACCAAGAACCACATCATGAAATTTTTGCTTCTAACTGATGGGAGATCTCTTTTTCTGAAATTTCGCTTGCAGTTTACAGGGAAAGCAATGAAGGAACGTAGCATATGTCAGATGGATATTAGAGCAGATACACAAACATCACAACCAGTGACGATGTGGGTTATTGCTTTGCTGCCTACCTAAACGATTATAAACACTAAATACTTCTGTAATGAGCGTAGACATCACTATTTCGAAAAATGTATGGGATGCTGATTGAGCATTATTTTCAATAAGGTGTTGGATTAAAGGGGCACATTCGGGTTAGTTCTTTTGGAAAGATTAAGAAAGAATAACAAGCAACGGTTGTGCTATTATTACACTAATTTTTTTCCTTTCTTGCGGTTCAGTTGCCTGATATTCTTTGCCATGTAATTTATTTTAAGACAGCACAAAGTCCTTTCTTCACCAGAAAAGTAGAAAGTGAAACTATAATCAACCTGAATGTTGGCTGAGATAACGAAGTGCTTTGCTTTATATGGTCCTGTTGGGGGCGATACTTCCTCTGAATCTTGAACTGACTTACCCAGCCAATAATTTCTGGGCCTAATATTTAACGTGGACACCGAACCACGGTGCATCTTGTCATTTTTCACATTAACAAGGATTTTCAGGAAGTAAGGAAGTAGTTAGTGACAGATAAATACCGAAGGACTAATGAGGAATCGTATCTAACCACTTTACATACAAAGACAGGCACTGAGCCACACAAGTACCACCACTAACAGAAAACATAAAAATTAGAGACGACGCCTCCTTGAACCTTGCATTTTTAGAATAATGTGTCTCCATCAGACATCCTGGATTCGAGGGGAAGACATGCCGTAAGTGGTTCTCTAACAGAATTTACTTGCAGTATGCCAAAACATTCTGCTAAAGCCAACAGGAGATACTCGTTAACTACAGGCTAATGTCCTCAGATCTGGTGGCACTGTTCAGTACAGTGAAACATGAGCCACACTTTGTGATAATGCATAGCCTACTTCAATATTCGTTAAAGTGCATCTCACTCATACGTTTAGCTTATGACCAAAGTCCGGTGTCATTGCTTTTGTCATATGAGATGATAAAAGATGTTTTTCATTCTGATTCTGCAAACCTAGATCTAAATTCACATTGTAGATGATATTTCCTATATTACCAGATATTAGGAGTTCTTTTCTTTCTACACTACTGGCCATTAAAATTGCTACACCACGAGGATAACGTGCTACAGACGCGAAATTTAACCGACAGGAAGAAGATGCTGTGACATGCAAATGATTAGCTTTTCAGAGCATTCACACAAGGTTGGCGCCGGTGGCGACACATACAACGTGCTGACATGAGGAACGTTTCCAACCAATTTCTCATACACAAACAGCAGTTGACCGGCGTTGCCTGGTGAAACGTTGTTGTGATAACCCGTGTAAGGAGGAGAAATGCGTACCATCACGTTTTGACTTTGATAAAGGTCGGATTGTAGAATATCGCGATTGAGGTTTATCGTATCGTGACATTGCTGATCGCGTTGGTCGAGATCCAATGACTGTTAGCAGAATATGGAATCGGTGAGTTCAGGAGGGTAATACGGAACGCCGTGCTGGATTCCAACGGCCTCGTATCACTAGCAGTCGAGATGACAGGCATCTTATACGCATGGCTGTAACGGATCGTGAAGCCACGTCTCGATCCCTGAGTCAACAGATGGGGACGTCTGCAAGACAACAACCATCTGCACGAACAGTTCGACGACGTTTGCAGCAGCATGGACTATCAGCTCTGAGACCATGGCTGCGGTTACCCTTGACGCTGCATCACAGACAGGAGCGCCTGCGATGCTGTACTAAACGACAAACCTGGGTGCATGAACGGCAAAACGTCATTTTTTCGGATGAATCCAGGTTCTGTTTAGAGCATCATGATGGTCGCATCCGTGTTTGGCGACATCGCGGTCAACGCACATTGGAAGCGTGTATTCGTTATCGCCATACTGGCGTATCACCCGGCGTGGTGGTATGGTGTGCCATTGGTTACACTTGTCGGTCACCTCTTGTTCGCATTGACGGCACTCTGAACAGTGGATGTTACATTTCAGATGTGTTACGACCCGTGGCTCTCCATCTTCATTCGATCCCTGGGAAACATTCCATTTCAGTAAGATAATGCACGACCGTATGTTGCAGGTCCTGTACGGGCCTTTCTGGATACAGAAAATGTTCGACTGCTGCCCTGGCCAGCACATTCTCCAGATCTCTCACCAACTGAAAACGTCTGGACAATGGTGGCCGAGCAACTGGTTCGTCACAATACGCCAGTCACTACTCTTGATGAACTGTGGTATCATTTTGAAACTGCATGGGCAGCTGTCCGTGTACACGCCATCCAAGCTCTGTTTGACTCAATGCCCAGACGTATCAAGGCCATAGGTGGCAGAATTGACATGTGATTACATTTTCAAGCAATTTGGGTGCATAGATCTTGATAAATCAGTATCCAGAACAACCACCTCTGCCCGTAATAACGGCCTCGATACGCCTGGGCGTTGAGTCAAACAGAGCTTGGATGGCGTATGCAGGTACTGCTGCACATGCAGCTTCAACACGATACCACAGTTCATGAAGAGAAGTGACTGACGTATTGTGACGAGCCAGTTGCACGGCCACCATTGACCAGACGTTTTCAATTGGTGAGATATCTGGAGAATGTTCTGGCCAGGGCAGCAGTCGAACTTTTTCTGTATCTAGAAAGGCCCGCACAGGGCCTGCAACATGCAGTCGTGCATTATCGTGCTGAAATGGAGGGTTTCGCAGCGATCGAATGAAGGCTATAGCAACGGATCGTAACACATCTGAAATGTAACGTCCACTGTTCAAAGTTCCGACAATGCGTACAAGAGGTGACCGAGACGTGTAACCAATGGCATCCCATACCATCACGCCTGGTAATACGCCAGTATGGCGATGACGAATACACGCTTCCAATATGCGTTGACCGCGATGTCGCCAAACACGGATGCGACCATCATGATGCTCTAAACAGAGCCTGGATTCACCCGAAAAAATAATGTTTTGCCATTCGTACACCCAGGTTCGTCGTTGAGTACACCATCGCAGGCGCTCCCGTCTGTGATGCAGCGTCAAGGGTAACCGCAGCCATGGTTTCCGAGATGATAGTCCATGCTGCTGCAAACGTCATCGAACTGTTCGTGCAGATGGTTGTTGTCTTGCAAAAGTCCCCATCTGTTGACTCAGGGATCGAGACGTGGCTGCAGGATCCGTTACAGCCATGCGGATAAGATGCCTGTCATCTCGACTGCTAGTGATACGAGGCCGTTGGGATCCAGCAAGGCGTTCCGTATTACCCTCCTGAACCCACCGATTCCATATTCTGCTAACAGTCATTGGTTCTCGACCAACGCGACCACCAATGTCGCGATACGATAAACCGCAATCGCGATAGGCTACAATCCGACCTTTATCAAAGTCGGAAACGTGATGGTACCCATTTCTCCACCTTACACGACGCATCACAACAACGTTTCAGCAGGCAACGCCGGTCAACTGCTGGTCGTGTATGAGAAACCGGTTGGAACGTTCCTCATATGAGCACGTCGTAGGTGTCGCCACCGGCGCCAAAATTGTGTGAATGCTCTGAGAAGCTAATCATTAGAATATCACAGCAACTTCTCCCTGTCAGCTAAATTTCGCGTCTGTAGCACGTCATCTTGGTGGTGTAGCAATTTTAATGGCCAGTAGTGTAAAAACAGCATTGGTCTCTGGAAACGCAAATTAATTACGTGGGCCAACACCCGGCATGTTTGTGCAGAAGACAGTGCCGTCCTCAACAATTATAAGGGACAGTCAAATGAAAATGAGAGAGAAGGGGAAAAGGTAAATAGAGTGTTTATTATTTCAGAACTTTTCCCCATAAGTCTCAATACATTTTACCCTTCTGTGTTCATTGTCTTCGTGGGAAATTGTTTCCGGTTGCCTTCGGAACACTGCCATAGGCGTGCACATTTTTGTCTGGAGCAAATCAACGACCGCTGATGTCTTTCTTCAGAGCTCTTAAAATATGGAAATCACACTGAAGTCGTCACAAGTTTCTAAGTTTGTTTGGAGTATGATGGAAATCGCGATATATTTTTAGTCTTGGAGAAAGACATTGGTGATCATCGAATTCCCTCCGATCAAGGCCTGCATGCCTGAGTACAAACATGTTTTCGTAGGCAACTGCAAACATTTTTCCACGAAGGCAATGTCCATCTTGTCTCATAGCTTCATCAATGTGTTAACAGTTATGGCGATAACTCTCTGAAATAATAAACAGATGAGCCTGTTTCTAGAAGGTGGTTTTGTAGAACGCTGCTGCAATAAGAGAATGATTACAACTGGGAAACACTCGCTGGTCAGTCAGAATATAAATCGTTTTAGAATATGTCAACGCTTAATACAGTTTGCTGGCTACTGTGTTCTGGAATGAAGCAATACATTCATGGTGTTTGCTATTTAATATATGTTTAGTTGTCTGTCAACTACTAACATACATAGCAGTTTCTCGATATTTTCACTCCTGCTAGCAATTCGGGTACGCTCCTCATGTAGATTATCATAAATAGTTGTTCATTACGTCCGAATACAAACGCTCATTTCTAAAATGTGGGAGACTAGAGATCAGATTTATTATAAGGCTTCCCTGTAATACGATGAATTTCATTCCACGCTGTGCCATTCAAAATACAACGTGAGATTACACTTTGTCCATTTAAGTGAAATGTTCAAAACTGTTCAAATGTGTGTCAAATTCTACGGGACTTAACTGCTAAGGTTACCAGTCCCTAAGCTTACACACTACTTGATCTAAATTATCCTAAGGATAAACACACACACCCATGCCCGAGGGAGGACTCGAATTCCGCCGGGACCTAAGTGAAATGCATAATACCTGTGAGACAGCTCAATTACGAAGAAGTATTTTACACTGAGTTGGGAGATTCATAATTCAGACAGGGATTTTGTATTTGCACGGTGCCTAGTTGTCTGCATAGTAGAAGTTGAACTTGAAATTATTTTGTAATGTGTTTAAAAATGACGTTAAACTATAAAGATTACTATTGCTTTTGTTTCCACCTGTTGACTACCATCTATGAAATATTGTGGTGCATTTTGTCTTTTGGTGTGTAACGTCGAATTATTTTCTCACAGAGTGTAGTATCAACTTTGAAACCAGATTAAGATATAGTGTAACAGCGTCAGTCCAAAGCTGACTGAGGACACAGATGCGACGAAGTAACCAGCGATTTTTTTATGTTTACATCAGCAACTCTCAAATGGAATCATTGTACTGGATATAGATAGTAATACATAGGGGTACTGAGCGGCTGGGACACCGAAAAAATGTTAATACTGCTACAGGACTTCAGTATAGTAGCCTATTCAGAACAAATTTCAAACCTTCGACAGAAATACATGGCCCTATAGAAACGAGTGGTGCCATTTTGAACATGGTGTGATTTATTATACGGGAAAGTCTATTAAAGCATTTTATTTTATTCTTTCGTATTGTTTTCTGTTTATAGTTTTAATTGCATACACGTGGCTCAGTTGATGATGAATAGCAAATACTACATAGCTATAGGGAAAAATATTTTAACTTATTTTATAATGACATGTGCTATAGGTTGGGCTACTTCTTCATTTGTGATGCGCATCCTTGGCAATTAAATGACATGGTCCACAAATGTTTCCACAATAGGTTTCTTTTATATGCTGTGTAAGTGGTGACATGAAGCACTATTAATGTAGCCTGTTCTGTCCTCCTGTTCCACAAGATAGCTAATGAGTGACTGTGTTTGATGGACTTGTGAAACACAACGTCTGTTCTCGAGAGGTGACCAAGTGAAGTTTAATAATTGTGCAACATTCAAAAATATAACAAAACAAAATTTCACTGATAAAAATGTCAGCTTTACGCCTGGTCGACGAATTTCCATCTTCTCCAGTACGTGATGTAGATCATGAATAGCGGAATGACCATTGCTTCATCCCATGTCAAAGTCATTATAGGTAGTGTCCATGGAGAGAATTGTACACTGTTCTATTGTCCTTTGCTATTCCGTCTGTCATGTCCCAACGAACGCTTCTTCCTGGAACTCCTGCTGCGTCCGACGTTACAAATCTTTCGGATTTTTAAATCAAAGAAAATAGCCGAATCGTAAGGTCTCTGCGCGGTAGATAAACATTCTGATTACTCAGTTAGTTAGTCTAGTACCTTTGTTGCAGTTCATTATCACATTTGTCTTTATAATGATTAGTGGTTTCGTTCAGACTTCTAACAGCTTCAGAGCTGTTTTAGTTGCAAACTTGCCAGTTTTATACCCTGCGAACAGCCTCCTTAAGTAGGGGTAAGATTTCCACTTGATGTCATATCAAGCTTTTGTATTGGCCTTACATTTGTTTTTGATATTATTTGTTTTTCTTTTTATTTGTTATTTTTTGTATGGAATCTGTGTAGCTATTGATGGTAGGTCAAATAATATACAGAGGCCGAAAAAATAAGGAATGAATATCACTGAGTATTAATAACAGACTATAGAAAAGCAGTGTCACTGCTGCCCACATTCACACTAGTCTGTTCACACTAGGCTGCTGTATTTTCGTGAACAATTTGTGCTGGTATTATTCCATTAACATCTGAATAGAGGAAGAAAGTCTGAGGTAGCAAACTGAAGTCGGGTATCTGCTTCTCCAAGAGACTCACTATATAGAACCTTATCCTGAAAACTTTTTGTTTTCCTCACAGTTACTGTGCTTTACCATCAATTGGTGTGAGGCGTTGAATTACAGAATAAAAAATTACTTTCTGTTTACTAAAATCAGTGTTCTTTTATTGGAACATTCCGAATCTAATTCATTATAGAAGAGTCAGTCATTTGATGAAGAGCAGTTGGGGTAAGAAATTAAGTTACACCAAGGACTCGAAGAATAGTAATAAGCTATGGAAAAATAAAAGCTCAGAAACAGTCTGTCTCTGTTGAGCCCAATTCTATTTCATCACTTCAAATTGTGCACCAACCAAAATGTAGTCTAAGACTTCATATACTCATAGAGAACAAAATGATAGGCTAACAAGTAAATGATGATTATATCTATGGTAAATCTCTCTGATAAATCTTCTGATAAATCAAATATAAATTAAATTATGAGATGGATGACCTTGATATCACAAAATTAGCTCACCTTCTGGTACCATGTTCGACGGTTTTGCTCCATGTGATAGTGTGGAAAGAGAATGTCAGTTCCCTACGAGACCACTGAATATTAGTGGAGAGTGTGGCTGCACTTAGCACAGAAGCCCTGTGGAGCTGAAAGGCGAGAGTGCCACACGAGGAAAGCAATATCGTGGTGGGCAGAGACCGCAGTATCCTGCCTCGCGCTCCAGCGACGCAAGTGGAAAACAAGTGCGCCGACCACGGTAGGACTTTAATTAAGGCGGCTGCTGGACGCACCGCAAGCGCGGGTCCTCTTCGGCGACAGGCAGGGGAAGAGGCGGCGGGCCCCGCGGCACGCTGCAGTGTGCAGGGGCAGAGGAGGCATGCCCGCGACACGCTGCAGTGGGCAGGGGTAGACGCGGCAAACCCGCAGCACGTTGCAGCCAGCGAGGGCAGAGGAGGCAAGCTCGTGGCACAGAAATTCCGGGCGCTCCACACGCCAGCCGCTGTCCGATGAACACCGCTTATAGCCGGCGCCGCGATGGACCCATACTAGGGACCACCTACAAGTAGCGGTCTTGTCTCAAGCAAGGAATAATCTACAGCTACAAACGGAATCGATGAAATGTGTGTTGCTGTATTATGGGTTTACGATTTTCCAACTGCACACAAACTGTTACTGAAGACTAACATACATGATATGGTATCATCTGTAGTAAAAACGTATTCAATCATGTAACGACGCTACAGTAAGCCTTCTTGGTCTCTAATCGCTAGATAATTTGGACCTAGTAATTCACAGCTACAACAAAATTACTTTCTGTCGGAGAGATATTCCAACAACACCCACCATTTATGGATCCTACAGCTATGTAAAATTTTACAATAGGGCATGATGAAATCTGAGATTATTGACGATAATGATCATGTCACAGAGCTTCATCATAATCATATACACTGTCAGAAAGCTAGTGTAATGGCTGGATCAGTGTTAACTTTTCTTTCGTCTTCTAAGACTTGCTTTCCAAAGTGGTACAAAAGGTTCAAATGGCTCTGAGTACTATGGGACATAACTTCTGAGGTCATCAGTCCCCTAGAACCTAGAACTACTTGCACTTAACTAACCTAAGTACATCACACACATCCATGCCCGAGGCAGGATTCGAACCTGCGACCATAGCGGTCGCGCGGTTCCAGACTGTAGTGCCTAGAACCGTTCGGCCAAAATGGTACACATTTGACAGCTAAGTTGTGTTTATCTCCTCTCTGACATTCTTTTCTCCTGGTCGTTCAATTTATTTGTGTGTCCATGTATAAGCGTTACCTGCTCAAATTTTTATTGGTGAAGTTGTAAGTGTTTCCTGTGTTCTTCATTTCCTACATAATTTAATTTTGTAACTCCTTTCTCTACTCTCAATAAAATAATTTCGAACACTTGAATGTATCTGGCCATCGTTTGATAAGAGTGCAGATGTGACTACTGTAGAGAAACAGAGAAACGGCTGTAATTCTATAAAATTTAATTTTATTTCTTTATCTCACTTAATTTTTTAAAATGTCTGCTTACCTGCTTACAGTGCCATATATATATATATATATATATATATATATATATATATATATATATATATATATGAATGCAACAACTTTTTGTCTACATCTTTCTAGAGAATTTAGTTTGTTTAACAAAAGAAGTTATGCTTCCTGAGAAATAGAAAGCTGTTATTGTAACTTCATACATATACACAGCATCAGTGTATATGAAAGTGACTTAAGTTGCATTTTTCTGTAACAACTAGAATGGCAACCAGAATTATTAGTGATGTTTGTGTTTAATGTTGGTTCCAGGTCTGGAAGGGTATATAAGGACCTTGAACAACGTCAGATAACAGTGATCGCTATAATGGATGTCACATACTTGTGTGCGACAACGTTATAAACACCAGACAGACAGTCAGAAAGGGTTCTCAGTGTATGTCTCCATTTCGTCAGCTAGTCGCATCATACAACATCCAGATTTGTGGAGCATTTAGACGTGACAGTAGCCCAATGTAGGATTACTTGGGAACATGAGGGGCTGCTCACTACTCGTGCCCCGAGAACATAGTAACTCCTGTGCATCTGCGCCGGTCATCGAAGAATAAGTAATGACTACATCCAATATTCTGTGTCATCCCACATCATTGTCCACAGTCTAACAGCGGCTGGCCAAGGGAACTACAATCCTATGTGTAGGCTGCCACTAACACCGGAAATGCTGGCATTCAGCCTGACGCTGAGACTGAGATACATTGATCGCTGATGAATGGTGTCGCACTGATTTCAGGAGTGGTGGTGACATAAAAATAGTTCCAGTTTCTTCATGTTTTTAAGTGGTATAACAGTGTTACTGCTGGCGTCATAGTGTGAGAAGCCATCTGGTATGATCTGAAGTCATATATGATTGTGGCTGAGGAAACTCTGATAGTACAACATTATGTCACTGTTAATCAGCGTCCTGATTTTTTACCTCCCATGTGAGAAGATCAGGGTGTCAATTATCAACAGGATAATGTTGATCCGCGCATGGCACATGTCTCTACGAGTTGTGTACGCGAGTGCCCAACAAAATCGCAAAAGCTGTGGCCAATAGAACTGTATGAAACGAGCTTGGACATCAACTCCATCGAAATGCCATTACCCATGATATTAACGACCATTTATGAGTTATCTACTTTTCTGGTTGTTGAGATTTGTGGCTTTGGTTTATGTTACTTGTGTTTGAAGCGATACAACAACTAGCCACTTTATATGTATTTTGATTTAGACAAGCATGCATTTAGGGCTTCCACCCATCTTCAGTTTTTGGAATATTTACTTAATCCCTCGATTGCCGTTTGGATAATGCAGCTATCATGTGGTAATTAACAATTTGTTTGACTACTCCACTTTGTGAATTGTGTATTTGCGATGTATTACTTGTTAGATGTACTCACCTTATATTGTGTTTTCTGTTGCCCCAGTGTGAGGTGCAGAAGAATTCCTATAAAATAACAAAACTACTGAAGAACCATTATCAGAAAATCAGAAGAAAACCTAGTTTTGAAGTGTAGTTCCATGAGTTGGACTAAAAAGACATGTGTTCATTAATGTTTTCACTTGTCATGTGTATATATCCGTAAAATGACTCATAGATTCCAAAAATGTATAATTGAAATCATCTGTAGAACATGTAACTACAAAACACAAATGACAAACTAAAGGACGAAGCCATCAACAATATTAAAATTAGTTTTCAGTAATAGATAAGCCCACTCGCGAGAAAGATTTTGTTTACAAGCTATTAATACTACGCGCAACCTGTCTCAATTACGATGAATAGAATTTAAGCTGTCAAGACGATGCCACTGCCACCTAGCAAACAGTCGCTACAACTCGAGAGAGTAGCAGTGCACGGAGGTAGCAGAAAGCGTGAACTGGTGCAACAGCCGACAGGTTGAGCCTGTGACTTGAAATCGAAGGCTGTTGGATCGAATCCCAGCTGGGTATTTTTTTCTGCCTTTTCACCTAGCATTCACCTCTCATTGTGGACATATGCCAAGAAGAAATGTGATTCAGACTCCAGCGTACACAATAGCTCCCCTTTTATCAATTCGGTAACGGTTAGGGACAAGCATGACTAAGTGACACCAATTTTTTGCAATCGCTTCGGAACAACTAATAGTTAAAACCTGTGTTTTCAACTATATATGCACAGAGAGAAATGCAGCATTGGATGCTGCTTTACTCCGTTTATAAAAAGAAAGTTTGCAGCAACGCAGCAGATAACTCAGCTTTCAGATTTCTGCTTTCCTTAAGTGAAACACAGATACAGACAACTTTCTCTGTGTGGTGGTGCCAAAGATACTATTTTTCTGGACGCTCTCAAACTATACAAAAGACTGGTAACCGAATATACCATTGGTGAGGAAGTGATACTGACCTTTTAAAGATCACAGACACTGTGCCTAATAATTGAGCCTAAGTCATGGCCAGCAAATGCTACTTAGCGGAAGTCCTTGGCCTCTGGAAATTTAAAATTTCATTCACCATTAACAGGAGATACACATTTATTTCACTCTCAGATTTTATGAAGATAAACGACAACCATTTCACACTTCAACAAAGTTAAAACTCTTCTTTTTATTTTACTGTCCAAGAAAATATGTGAAACCGGGTTGGGTTGCTAATTCATTATAAATGACACACTAGAACGTTAAGGTTCGTAAGTTCAGTGTTTTATATTAATCAGTAGATTTTTATAATATTCGATAGATAAGTAGTCATTACCGCACTTATTAAACAGTCATACATAGCGACGAGCCCATTAATAATAAACAATTTCAATTATTTTATCAATCACAATCTTAAATAAAAACTATTTAATGTATCTACCTACCTAAATTAAACAGTAGTTTCCAAATTTATAAGAAAAATGTAACTACGACCACAGACAAAATTTTCCATTGTAAACAATTATGTCAGTCGGCAAAATGGCAGAAACTGTGCTACTTTCGTTTGATATTCAAGGAAAACCTGTTTGTGGCAGATTATAAATCGCAGAAACTGTGCTACTTTCGTTTGATATTCAAAGAAAATGTGTTTGTGCCAGATTATAAATACGAAAAATAGGAGCTACAACAAGCAGCGCATCAAGTAAATACTTTTAACAAGTAAAATATAGTAAAAAAATACACAACTCGCTCAGTTTAGGAATTATACAACTTCTCAATTTGCACAGGACACCTGCGGCTTCCAAACAGCATTCAACGTTTTTAAATATGTACCACCTGAAGATTAAGTATGTGTTACGACCACTGAAGGCGATGGAAAACCCGAAACGCATATAGGCATAAATAAAAGTATGTGAAAAAGTGGACTGAAGAGGACGTAACATTTTTATGATGCAATTCCCAACAGAATTAATGGATGCATCCAGGTCAGAGAGTGTGCAGCGTCGTACTCATAAGCTTGGACATACTGTCAAGTTCTTTGTAACTCTGACTCTAATTTGTAATCACTTTAAAAAATGGCTCAAATGGCTCTGAGCACTATGGGACTTAACATCTTAGGTCATCAGTCCCCTAGAACTTAGAACTAGTTAAACCTAACTAACCTAAGGACATCACACACATCCATGCCCGAGGCAGGATTCGAACGTGCGACCGTAGCAGTCGCGCGGTTCCGGACTGCGCGCCTAGAACCGCGAGACCACCGCGACCGGCTAATCACTTAAATAACTCCACATTGCCTCTCAGCTCGTGGTTCATTTCCTTTCCTCCTTCACTTCCGGGTGCTTAACTTTTTGTGACAGCCAGTGTATTCGATTTCCGAGGTAGCCAAAAGTTTTAGTTGTTCATTTATATTGTAAATGAGTTCGGAGCTTATGTGTTCGTCTTCTTTAAAAATTTCTCTAAATTACTTTTATCTTACCAGTAGAGATTTTCATTTACACTCATGAACAGTAATCTCAGCAGGTAGACAGTGGATTTGCTTTTTATCTTCATTATCATTTAATAGTCATCGGCGAATAAGAATGTCTCTATTTAGGTTTTCTATCGAATTAAACTTAGATGAAATGAAAATATCGACTTTCTGATGGCGTCCTACAAATAATGTTGCTCCTAAGGCTCATTTTCTGTGGTGTTTTGGCGGATATTTACAATGTATAGCTAGAGTAATCGCAAACCCATAATGCTTATCACATCTATAATGTGATGCCTAGTGGTGACGGAAAGCGTCGGTTTCCTTTCCGTTGCGTTAAAGCGCAACTTTACGTGCTTATTCGATAAATCGCCCCGAAACTACTTTTGTGCAAAATTTTTTATCGATGTGTATAGATAGAAACAGTTAAAAACGAAGGACAAGCGGTACTCCACGAGCGACTGAGCAACGCTGCTGAATGTCTGTAGCAATCAGTGCAGGCCAGGGCAGTGCTGTCACTGAGTCACTGCTGAAATGCTATTTTTATTTTCATTTAATTATTTATTTTTTTGCCTGCCCTGTTAATACATATCTATAAAACGAATATAACGCTAGAGTACTCTGGGCGTAAAGGGACACGTAAACTTCGACTTTAAAAATTATTTTGTTTTTAATGGGATTCAAAATTGACGCTTTTCATCGATACCGCGCATCGCACTAGTCGTGATACGTCATGAGCGGTATTTGTTTGGGTTACCGACTGCCAAAACGAAATGCAAATATCTGCCAAAATATTTAGAAATTGTTTTTCTATATATAAAGTACATATTCGTCACTCCGTCACGAGACAACTTCAACTCCATTGACATTTAAAACAATTTTAATAGTTATTTTAAAATATCATTCATTTTTCAGTCCCAGCACAACAAGAAAAGTTATGATGGTAGCAACGCTCATGTCGATAGTTTGTACACATGTTTGCTAAAATGGGCATTGTAACAATACTAGATTATTAGTTAACGTCCATTTACTTAACCAACTACGATTGTTCATTATAGACCCACTCAGCTCTAAGAACAGGACGATATGTAACAAATGTCACTCAATGAACAAAATTTTAGATTGATCTGAGGATTGCTCGTCAGTGAGCCGAAACCTGTAATCAGCTTAAAAATGTACGATTTTCATCGACTTACGAACAATTTTCTTCAAACCTCCATACTGTGTTTGATAAAGTAATCTCTCTCCAATCCTTTAAAATTTGCTGAATAAATACAAGCAGTAGTGGAAGAATGATAACGTGCAACACCTACAAGAACCAAGAACGAACCATAATAATGAAGAAGAGATCAATTAATTATCGAATTAAACATATAGTAAGGTAGGGCTGCACACCTACCCCTATACTCTTCAAACTGCGTATCGAAGAAGCAATACTGGAAATAAAGGCAACGTTCGGAAGTGAGATTAAAATTGAGTGTAAATCAATAAGATTCGGTGTTGACATTGCTATCCTCACTGAAAGTGACTAAGGGTTACAGGACATGCCGAATGGAATGAATAGTCTAATCACACAAAATATAGACTAAGGTTAAATAAAAAAAGATGCAAGCAATCAGTAGTAGTAGAATTGAGATTAACGATAAATTATACGTCAGAATTGGCGACGACGTGGTGCAGAAATTCTGCTTCATTCATTGCTAAATATCGTTAAACGAATTACGCAGTCAGGTCATAGGAAGTAGTCTAGTACGCAAGAACAACACTCGCCCATCAAGAGAAGTGTGCTCATACAAAACACAGACCTCGGTTTCAGCAATTGTGTCCTCTGTAGACATACCGAGTCAGTACATTGGATTCCCATGCGGCAGGGCGCCAGTACAAATCCGCGTCCGGCCATCCAGGCATAGGTGTTCCGTGAATTGCCTACATCCCACCCAGGAAAACGGCGAGATGGTTCCTGCCCTTCCCCGGCTATGAAATATTCAGAGCTTGAGATATGTCTCTAATTACGTGAGTGTTAACCCCAATCTTTCTTGCTTTTTCCTGAGTAATATATATATATGGAAAACCACATTTAATAGAAGTCAGTCATGGAATTTCTGAAAACAGGAAGAAGAGAGAATCGAAACGTTTGAGACGTGATGTTACAGAAGGTTTCTGAATATTTCGCTGGTTGTGAGAAATGAAGACCTCATACATGAATGCATGGAAATGCACTACCGAGAAGAAAGGAAATGCTGTTAGAACATGAGATGGGTCTTCATGGAATAATTTCCTTGACAACAGAGTGAACCACAGAGGTCAAAAATTACAGGTGTACAAAGGAACGGGAAGACTTGTATTTACAACAAATAATTGAGGACGTTTTGTGTGAGGTCTACTCTAAGATGAACTCATTGGTCGAGGAGAGCATGGATGAAACCAATCAGAAGACGAGTTAACCCCCCACCCCCTCTATCCTATCCGTTCCGCTGTGCAATCCAAACAATAATCCATAACATACATATGATCACATACATATGATCACAAGACCGCTTACTCAACAGCGTTTATTTGAGTCTGTCTACAATTATTATCTATATTACTTGGTAATCTCCTCACGTGTCCATCATTTACATTACTATGTTGACCATAATCACAGCTATTAAACGAGGGTCTAAGCTAGTTTCGTGAGCAAACACAAATGGAAGTTGATGCGTGAGCCCTGGTCAGACTGTACAAGTGATAATTTTAGAAAGAGCACACAGTGTCTTGAGGAGGTCTACTACAGACATTTAAAAATGATAGCGGTTTTTGAAGTCTGATACCAAGCTACTGTGGCCACAAGCGCCGAAAAACACGAAATTACTTCATTCCTAGCATAGGGCTTCTGATAGAGCAAAATATCAGCAGCCATCTCACTTGCAACCGACGTGCAAAGCACAGCACTGATTTGTGGAAACCTAATCTACCTGATGGAATCTTAAGTAGTACATAGGCGGCAGTTTAATGGCTCCACACTGAACTCATACATAGACCGTCACGAAATCTATACCCAGGATGGGATAATTACTCCTAATGTTGAAAGAAGTGACGAATAAATCGTAGAAGATATTTTCTTGAATAACCTTACGAAATAGAGATTAATTTGAATAAAGTGTAACTCGTGTTATTCCTAAATACCTCGTGAGAGGATCTATTGTAGTGGATTCTAAAATCATAGGTGGAAACACCATTGCTGGAAACATCAGTGACAAAAACGTTAGTGTGAGACTTGGAGGCCTACTGCAGTAGAGTACAGGTTAACGCGATAGCTCGTGATATGCAGAAAGTCAGGGTTCGAGTCCTGGTCTGACTAATATCTTGAACTGCCTCTATATATTATAATTGGGAATACTGCGTGAGAAGAGAAACAATAATTACATCACCATCTTGGGTGTGGTGTGTGTACAGATATGAAGGTCTCCTGGAGCCTGGACCTTACTCAGCCGCTCGCCTCTTCGTCACAAGTTCAAGAAACCAGCCACCGTCGATATCTGCCTGCAACCTCCACACCGAAATCAGTACAACTGCCCGGTTTTTGCCGTCTGGCGTTTACAGCTGCTGCCAGAAACTCGTCTTGTTTATAAATTTTACTTTTCAACTACGCTTTGATTTTTTCTTCTGTTCGTTGTTCGTCTAGTCACTGCGTGTGTTCTTATAGCATGAAAGTGTAATAGCTAGACGGGTTTTTACTGTAACACTTTCATATTATATACACGTTCAGTACGAAACGTGCCATTGCAGGGATATAACATGTTCCTCAAAAGTACTCTACTGGCCATTAAAACTGCTACACCACGAAGATGACGTGCTACAGACGCGAAATACAACCGACAGGAAGAAGATGCTGTGATATGCAAATGATTACCTTTTCAGAGCATTCACACAAGGTTGACGCCGGTGGCGACACCTCCAACGTGTTGACAAGAGGAAAGTTTCCTACCGATTTCTCATACAGAAACAGCACTTGCCTGGTGAAACGTTGTTGTGATGCCTCGTGTAAGGAGAAGAAATGCGTACCATCACGTTTCCGACTTTGATAACGGTCGGATTGTAGCCTATCATGATTGTGGTTTATCGTATCGCGACAAAGCTGTTCGTGTTGGTCGAGATCCAATGACTGTTAGCAGAATATGGAATCGGTGGGTTCAGAAGGGAAATACGGAACGCCGTGCTGGAGCCCAACGGCCTCGTATCACTAGCAGTCGAGATGACAGGCATTTTATCCGCATGGCTGTAACGGATCCTGCAGCCACGTCTCGATCCCTGAGTCAACAGATGGGGACGTTTGCAAGACAACAACCATCTGCACGAACAGTTCAACGACGTTTGCAGCTGCTGCATGGACTATTAGCTCGGAGACCATGGCTGCGGTTACCCTTGACGCTGCATCACAGACAGGAGCGCCTGCGATGGTGTACTCAACGACGAACCTGGGTGCACGAATGGCAAACCTTCATTTTTTCGGATGAATCCAGGTTCTGTTTAGAGCATCATGATGGTCGCATCCGTGTTAGGCGACATCGCGGTCAACGCACATTGGAAGGGTGTATTCGTCATCGCCATACTGGCGTATCACCCGGCGTGATGATATGGGTTGCCATTGGTTACACGGCTCTGTCACCTCTTGTTCGCATTGACGGCACTTTGAACAGTGGACGTTACATTTCAGATGTGTTACCCGTGGCCGTACCCTTCATTCGATCCCTGCAAAACCCCACATTTCAGCATGATAATGCACGACCGCGTGTTGCAGGTCCTGTACGGGCCTTGCTGGATACAGAAAATGTTCGACTGCTGCCCTGGCCAGCACATTCTCCAGATCTCTCACCAACTGAAAACACCTGGCCAATGGTGGCCGAGCAATTGGCTCGTCACAATACGCCAGTCACTACTGTTGATGAACTGTAGCATCGTGTTGAAGCTGCATGGGCAGCTGTACCTGTACACGCCATCCAAGCTCTGTTTGACTCAATGCCCAGGCGTATCAAGGCCGTTTTACGGCGAGAGGCGGTTGTTCTGGGTACTGATTTATCAAGATCTATGCACCCAAATTGCGTGAAAATGTAATCATATGTCAGTTCTAGTATAATATATTTGTCCAATGAATACCCGTTTATCATCTGCTTTTCTTCTTGGTGTAGCAATTTTAATGGCCAGTAGTGTAGTTGTCTAAGCTGCCACTGTCGGAATTGATTTTACGGATCGCGCTGAACCACCAATGTGCGGTTAGGGGGACGATTGCGGGAAATGGAAAGTAGACAATTTCTATGATGAGAGAAGCGAGAAAGCCGTCGATGGGGCGGATATTAAACCCCAGGCACGAGTGCGATTAAATATCATGATTATAAGTAGAGAGATGTTGATCTTCAGGAATAAGGATTGTTATTGCAAGCTATTGAGTGACATGTTAATCGGGTCTTATTACGGCTAATTTCAAATTTGGATAAACACCAGAACTTAAAGAGTTCTGCAGGCTCCTGTTTGAAAAACTATTATGCACTATAGAGACACAAGTCATGTGATAACGATGTGCACATATACAGATGGCGGCAGTACCGCCTACACAATGTATAAAAGTGAGGCGCATGTGGAAAGGTTTCCGACGTGATTGTGGCTGTATGCCAGGAATTAGCAGGCTCTGAACGTGAACTGGTAGATGGAGCTAACGCATTGCACGTTCCCTTGGAAAATCGTTAAGCAGTTCATCATTCGTAGATTCGTAGTGTCAAGAGTGTGCTGAAAATACCAAATTTCAGGCACAATCTCTCACTACGACAACGTAGTGGCAGCGGTCTTGAATTAAGCTCGAGAGCAGCGGCGTTTGCGTACTGATGTCAGGGCTAACAGGAAAGGAGCAGTGAGTGGAATAACCGCAGGTACGGCGAGTATATCCGTCAGGATAGTGTTGCGGGTGCCATTGCTAACAGCACGACATTGCATGCAGGGCCTCTTCTGGGCTCGTGACCACATTGGTTGGACCCTAGACGACTGAAAACCAGTGGCCTGGTCAGATGTGTCCAGATTTCTGTTGGTAAAAGCTGGCAATGGAGTTCGAGTGTGGTGCAGGCCCAAAGAAGCTATGGACACAAGCTGTCAACGAGACTCTGTGAAAATTGTTGGGGGCTCCATAACGACGTGACTGCGTTCTCTGGTCCAGTGGAATTGGTCACCGACTGGAAATGGTTGAGTTTGGCTGATTGGAGACCATTTGGACCTAATTCTTAGGAATGAGAAAGCACCATGTCACCGAGACACAGTGAACTGCGATTGGTTTGAGGATCGTTCTGGACAGTTCGAGCGTATGCTATGGCGATTCAGAGCTCCCGACATGAACCCCATCGAAAATCAATGCGATCCAGTCGAGAGGTCAGTTCCTGCACAAAATCCAACACCAGCAACACTTACACAATTCCGGATGGCTATAGCATCAGAAAGACTCAATATTTCTACTGGTAGCTTTCAATGATTTGATGAATCCCTACCTCGTCAAATTACTGCATTTCGTCAGGAAAAAATGGGTCTGACACAATATTAGGAGGTGTCCAATGTGTTTTGTCATATGTATTAAAAGTAATTAACGTAAGAGAGCCTTGACAACTTCAGATTGTGTTCAAAGGCTCTGTAGAGAACTGTAAAAGATATGTCCCTTCTTTTATGTCTACCACATCTGTAGCAATACGTGAGCACTCGTGGAATACGAGCCCAAAACTTTTACAAGGACTCATCCCGGAAACTCTGCTCCCGGAAGTTTAAAATTGCTTTTCACAGTGGCTCTGACCTCAAGAGGATAACTGGTACTGATCTCCCAAAGATTTTGAATATTACTTTGTTAACGTACTACAAAGTAAGATATGTAGAGAAAAAGCTTTACGAGGTACAGAAGGTAAAATTGGATTACCTAAATGTGGAGTCTTTTCAGAAAATATGTGCCCACGCTATTTCTCAGTGCAAAGTGGTGTAAGAGAGGAATTGAACTGAAAGTCAAAGAGCAGTTGATTCTGGGATCTCTCGGGTTGGTAACATTTAGGGAGGGAGAAACCGAGAGAGACAGAGAGAGAGGAAGTACATCCTGCGCAGAGTGTGCCTCACAGAAACAGTGGGAATGATGGAGAGGGTGCCCCACTGTGGAGAGACGGAGGAAGTAAGAGAGAGTGGCAGTGCTAGCGAGAATAAGAGGGAACAGGGTGAAGAACAAAAGAAAGAGCAAGGGAGGGAGAGAGGGGCAGGCTTTTCTTTGAAGCCTAATTATTGGCTGGCGACCGCGGCCCAGACTTGGCATGCAAAGCCCACGCAGCAGCGGTTGGCCGCCTTGAAGGCATTAATGAATTTCCGACGTTTAGTAAGCTCGCCACGCGCCGGCTAATAATATCAGCGCCCTCAGCCGACTCCGCCCGCCGCCGCGCCACGCGCGCACATCGCAGAGGGGTCGGACAGCAGCCCGCGGTCCACACCCAGTGTCTATTCACAGGTAAACAACGTGAGACTCTGGCCACAGTGCCGATATGTTGGTACTGTCACTGGTATGAAAAAATTATTTGTTTCGTTCCGTTTATTACTCATATCTGAATTTAATATTTTGTGACGCGTGTCGAGCATTTTCTGTTCATCATCAAGCAATTTTATCGCATACATAAGAGATTGAAAGATATCGTTACCTAAAACTTACTTTCTTGTTTACACTCAACGTCTAATATAATCAACTCGCAGTCTCTTCTTGCGAGACACTACAGAATCATCATCGCATGAGCGTAAACAAAGCAAGCGCCAAAATTGTAGCGATATGTTAAATTAACAAATTACAAAATAACTTCACTGACAGTAAGAACAAAGCAAATGATTTAGACAACTCGTGTTTAGCACCAGTACTACGACGGACATTTCATATGGTTTATTTTCACTATGATTCTCAACTAAAGGTTACTACACCCTTACTTTCATATGTTTATGGTTTCTTACTACCAACGTACTGGATCTGTTAACATGGAAGAATTGCGTGATAACAGAGACGCTTGTAATGCTCAGAACATATGTATGTGCTACGGGGAAGCTGGGTAAGAAAGTATGCACAAGATAGTACGTAGAAGAAACAAGAAGGTTCAGTAAAAGTGGAAAATGATTTTAAAAAAAGTACGCAGATTAGAAAGATGGCAGGACGGAGACGCACTCTTTCCCCGATACTGATCAACTTCTAAGTTAAAGAAGCTATGGAAGATATAAGAAAATACATCAAAAATGGGATCAAAATTAGGATGAAAGAGTATGAACTGTAAAATTTGCTGAGGACATTAACATCCTCAGAGGAAGTGAGGAAGAAGTACGTACAAGGTCTGTTGATTGGAACAGCCTGCCCGCTCAGCTCTGAATATGAACTGAGAGTAAAGCAAACGAGGGAAATATTGATGAGCAGAAGAAATGAGATTGACTAAAGACTAAGGATTAATTACGGACCATGTATTAGACAAAGTAAAGAAATTATGCGACATCTGAATTAAAAATCACCCAGATGGTACTGATTCCTTCGGGAGAAAATAATGTTCCTTCACATCAAGTTTTGATTCCACAGAAGTTTCAAATAAACACACAAGGCTACGAGTATCACTACTGAAAATTTTTCTTTAATGCTTCACGTTTTACAGGAAATCCTGGAAAATGTACTTTTTCTTAAACAAGTTTTGCGGTGGACTGATGTGCCTACATTAATGTCCCTCACATATAAAAAGAATATTGGTGGAGATGGGGAAAATAATACTACGTTTGAACGCAATTAATGGCTCTGTGTACATCAGAACCACTGTGAGGGAGCACCACGCTTTGACCTCTGAAAAGTTACCTACAGTAATGACTAACGTAGTGCATAGGTTCAGGAGTGCTTCTCCAAGTATATTACCACATCTCATGACACTCAGGAATGCACATGACTTTGCGATTTTGTGAAGAGGGCGGCTGAAGGATGTATAAACGTGAGTGACAACCACATTCACTATCTCCTTTAACGCTGTTAGACATTAATCGGATTCGACCATATCTCCAGGAATATTCGGCCCCTGACATTTGTTTATATATTTCCTTTCAAATTTTAACCAGCACAGTCTCCCGTAATGATGCGTTACACTCATTTTTAAGACCCATTATATACCCTTATGCACACGATCTGTTTTAGAAACTAGATAAAAGACCGAAAAAGTGATCTAGTGAACGCCCATAAAAAAGGTCGTTACTTATTCTGTTTGTTAAATTTACTGACACAATTTGCACAAAAATGTATAAGTAGATTATTTACGACTGTATGTACCATACAATACTGCGAAAGACAATCGTATTCAAGCACGGGATCTTACGCATACCTCTGTGTTCTTCCAGTTAGTAAAACGAAGGCAAGAAATGTGCTAAAGAATTCATACGAGAATGTCGAGATGTGGTAGAACCAGTTTTCTGAGAGAACCATATACACTCTTCAATTTAATGCCACAAATCAGCTAAATGTAGTATCTCTTGGCCTTCGAAAAGAACTTTCATCAGTAACACAATGTTTACTATCGAATTTACAATCGTGCAGCATATTACAGTGGGGTAGCAAACTTGTGCTTGTTCCAGAAAAGTGTTGTGTATCGCTGTATATTAATGACCCGTCAGAAAACGTTAATAGCAACCTCAGACACTGTTGCTGAAGATTCTGTCTTATATGATGCACTGCTGTCTAAAAAAAAAACACTACTGCACAAATATTCGTAACATCCTGGTAAGATTTCAAAGCGGTGAAGCATGATTTAAATTTTCATAGATGTTAATTTTTGAACTTGATAAAGTAAAAGGAAACTTAAGACTGTCACAGTTCCGCCCTATAGCCGGGTGCTCAGCGTGGACGACTACCACGCCGAGAACTTGAGTTCGATTTCCAGCACTGCAATAGATCTTCCCATGTTGGTAGGACGGGAACAGGGTGTACGCACCATCGCAATGCCAACTAAGGAGCTGCTTGATTGAGAAGTAGCGGCTCCAGGACACTGAAATTGACAATGGCCGGAAGAGCAGTGTGCTATCCCCACGCGAGCCCATGCTACACCACTGGCCATTAAAATTGCTACGCCACGAAGATGACGTGCTACAGACGCTAAATTTAACTGACAGGAAGAAGATACTGTGATATGCAAAGTATTAGCTTTTCAGAGCATTCACACTAGGTTGACGCCGGTGGCGACACATACAACGTGCTCACATGAGGAAAGTTTCCAACCGATTTCTCACACACAAACAGCAGCTGACCGGCGTTGCCTGGTGAAACTTTATTGTGATGCCTCGTGTAAGGAGGACAAATGCGTAGCCTCATGTTTCCGACTTTGATAAAGGTCAGATTGTAGCCTTTTGCGATTGCGGTTTATCGTATGGCGACATTCATGCTCGCGTCGGCCGAGATCCAATGACTGTTAGCAGAATATAGAATCGGTGGGTTCAGGAGCGTAATACGGAACGCCGTGCTGGATCCTAACGGCCTCGTATCTCTAGCAGTCGAGATGAAAGGCATCTCACACGCATGGCTGTAACGGATCGTGCAGCCACGTCTCGATCCCTAAGTCAACAGATGGGGACGTTTGCAAGAAAACAACCAATTGCACGAACAGTTCGATGACGTTGGCAGCTGCTGCATGGACTATTAGCTCGGAGACAATGGCTGCGGTTACCCTTGACGCTGCATCACAGAGAGGAGCGCCTTCGATGGTGTACTCAACGACGAACCTGGGTGCACGAATGGCAAAACGTCATTATTTCGGATGAATCCAGGTTCTGTTTGCAGCATCATGACGGTCGCATCCGTGTTTGGCAACATGGCGGTGAACAAACATTGGATGCGTGTATTCGTCATCGCCATACTGGCGTATCACCCGGCGTGATGATATGGGTTGCCATTGGTTATACGTCTCGGTCACCTCTCTTCCGCATTGAGGGCACTTTGAACAGTGGACGTTACATTTCAGATGTTTTACGACCCATGGCTCTACCTTAATTCGATCCCTGCGAAACCGTACATTTCAGCAGGATAAAGCACGACCGCATGTTGCAGGTCCTGTACGGGTCTTTCTGGATACAGAAAATGTTCGACTGCTGCCCTAGCCAGCATATTCTCCAGGTCTCTCACCAATTGAAAACGTCTGGTCAGTGGTGGCCGAGCAACTGTCTCGTCACAACATGCCAGTCACTACTCTCGATGAACTGTGGTATCGTGTTGAAGCTGCATGGGCAGCTGGACCTGTACACCCCATCCAAGCTCTGTTTGACTCAATGCCCAGGCGTATCAAATGGTCAAATGGCCCTGAGCTCTATGGGACTTAACTTCTGAGGTCATCAGTCCCCTAGAACTTAGAACAATTTAAACCTAACTAACCTAAGGACATCACACACATCCATGCCCGAGGCAGGATTCGAACCTGCGACCGTAGCGGTCTGGCGGTGCCAGACTGTAGCTCTTAAAACCGCTCGGACACCCCGGCCGGCCAGGCGTATCATGGCCGTTATTACTGCCAGAGGTGGTTGTTCTGCGTACAGATTTATCAGTATCTATGTAGCCAAATTGCGTGAAAATGTATTCACATGTCAGTTCTAGTATAATATATTTGTCCAATGAATACCCGTTTATCATCTGCATTTCTTCTTTGTGTAGAAATTTTTATGTTTGTGTTTCTCCACTTAGCATTCTTTTTTATAGTGTCCACAGTTCCACTCATTATCTCCAAGTGACGAAATGACGATACTTTAAATCAGGTAGCAACAGTGGACTATAAATAAAAAATGGCAATCGATAAATGAACCCATGGATCCGGAATCCTAAAACGCAAGACAAAAACGCCACGAACTTATGCACTTTTCCAATATTTATGTCACAGAAGCCTTTGCTTTGTTAACCGTCCTTTAATTGCACATTTTGGACATATTTTCACTTGATGTTCTGCACATATGAATATTTTACTTGTGACGCAGCAAATTTTACTTTTACAGTCCTTGCTTCAGTTACAGACGGCACATCTCCATCAAGCAGAGTTCCTTTGGACAAACAATTGCTGCTGCTGGTCTGTCCAGAATCCCTGCTACTGTTTCTTGGAGATTACGAGACAAATTTGGTATCTTCGGCCTTGGTTCAAGATGTGGCCTTATCAAATCAGTAGCTATCTTCTTCGAATATTTTCGTCGATTTGATATGGCCTTTTTAGATTTTGAATCAGAATCCAATAGTATTACCATACCGTTGACTCTAACGGCATATCCATAGATGTCATCTTTGAACTCTCTTGGGTACTCAGTAAGTAGAGTATAATTAACCAAGCAATTAATGCCAACGTTTGTGGGGATGTAGAACACTATTAATACGGGAATACTGACCAGTTCACTCTCATCTTTTCGGTCATGCTTTGCAGACCACATAGTCACAATACTTTACTTCTTCTTGAGAGGACAGAAGAATAGAAAAGCCACTTTGCGACGGAAAGCGAACACTGCACTTTTCCTTTTACGGTCAAAAAGCCTTGTAAATAGTGGAGGAATTTTTGGCTTGTTTCGTTTCATTGCTCCCACCATTGTCATAGAGCGAACACTGAGCAATTTATTTGCCGCTGGAGAGTATTTGTTATCAAAAGTACAGTTTCTATTAGTGCCATGAGTAGGTTGGGTTATGTGGACAGAATAACACAATGCAGCAGAAATCCCCTTAGGAGTTGAATCCTTACTTGTATAAACTTCCATATTCAACATATAAAATGTTTTAGCATCACACATCATTATCTTATCCCCATATTTATCTATTTACGATAGGACAGAGGTCTCAAAAGTGTAGCGCCCCCTGAAACCAAGTAACTGCTTATCAACTGTACAATACTCTAATGGCACATACAATTTCTCACTGGTTTTGATTATGTGATCAAAAATTTCTGTTACTGTTGCCAGTCGGTCAGTCTTTCGACTTTCATTCCTACTTTCACGTTCATCAAAGTGTAAGCAGTTAGTCAGTAATTCAAATATTTCATATGACATTATATCACGAAAGTAAAATACACACGTATGTTTATCAAAAAGTTCACGAGTTGTTAGGAACGCATTTTAAAAACACCAGCCAGGTATTGTAATTCAAAAAGTGCCTTCAAATCTATAACAATTCTCTCACAGGTAACTGATTTTCATATTGAGTTTCTAGTCGAATCTTCCTTATCTTCATTTGTTTCATCTAATCACTGGAATATTTTGAACGGTGCGTGATAATTTCTAGATTTGTATGACTTACAGTGTCACATGGCACTAGGGTGACCAACTCTCCCGTATTTGCCGGTATCTCCCGCATTGTAATACGAGGGTTGTCCAGAAAGTAAGTTCCGATCTGTCGCTAAATGGAAACCACAGTGAAAATCGGAAACATTTTCCAGATGCTTCTCTACATAGTCGCCGCTCCGACTTAGACATTTGTCGGAACGTTATACTAAATTTCCAACACCATCGTCATAGAAGGCAGCCGCCTGTGCTTTCCGATAATTCTCTACGCTGGTCTATAGAGCGTAGCCTGCGTTCAAGTGTTGTCTTCGTATCCAGCGTTTCATGTTAACAGAGATGACTCTCAGGACGCGCCAATTAGGGCTTTTTTTTAGGTGTTCGAACACTTCCCATCGAAAAGGCTGCAGAAGAGTCTGTAACGCCGGAAATGCATATCCTCCTATTTCCATCTATTGTACAATAAATTTGTTTTCCTCATTTTTGTTACCTGAATATATGACATTTCTGTGTCTTTACGTATTGTATTTGTTTTACTATTTGTATATATATATATATATATATATATATATATATATATATATATATATATATATGCATTTATGTCGATGTAAAATTGGTTTGTTTCGTAAATATTATTTGTATTTTTACGCTGGGTCTTGCCTACGGAAAACTGCTATCGAACGATTACATCGATAGGTCGTGTGAAGGATCAAAGTGTGTAGGACCTTTGGAAGTGTTAACTCTGCCGCGTGGAGCGCGGGCTGAGCAGAGGGAGTCTGGCGGGAGTAATGCAGTGGAGCAGGCGTGTTGTGTGACGCTCCCGCGAGTTGCCGCGCGTTCGGGGTTGGGAAGCATGTAATTGCGCTCGACTGGCTATAATAGTTTCTAGCACGGTGTCGCGGACGGGAAGCATTAGCTGGCACACATCAAGAGCCCGTTTCGCCTGGTGACCGTGTCGAGAAGAAGGCGCGCCAGCATCCAGCTTCTGCAACAGCGACGGCCGACAATGAGTGACTGTCACCACCTCCACGGTCGACGGCTTCAAACCTTCAATCAGCCAACAAGGAAGACTGGAAGCACGTAAAGTTTTAGAACTGTATGGCAGACCACAGCTTTTCAAACTGTTCCATTTTCGTAACTATAATTACAGCAAGTTAGCATGAACATTTGTTGCTCATTGTCCCAATTGCATTACCAAGCAGGGACCCTTCCTTTTCCGGAATGAACCCGAGTGTCGTTGAAATTCAAACGCCAGCATTAAAGAAATATTATTCTATTTCACTGCTTTAATTTCAAAGTTCAGTTAAAGTATTCATAGCTGGCAACAATATTTAGATTACACAAGCACAAATTATGAGTGCGAGTTTTGTTACCATATTTTAGCTTACCTGTGACTACAGCTCAGCTTGGTACGTACTAAATTTTACTATTGTTAATTGTTCAGAATCATTTAATTCAAGTTCGAAGTTAAATCTCTTATTTCTAAATTGCGTAGATTCAAGTAGCTTTTGAAATGATTGTTGAGGTAGCCCAGGACTAACTGTATTTTACTGAATTTCGATATGCTTCAGAAACAAAGTTCACTATTAATTTCAGTCACTAAATTAACTTTCAATTTTCCGGTTTTATTAAAAAAATGGCTCTGAGCACTATGGGACTCAACTGCTGTGGTCATCAGTCCCCTAGAACTTAGAACTACTTAAACCTAACTAACCTAAGGACATCACACACATCCATGCCCGAGGCAGGATTCGAACCTGCGACCGTAGCAGTCGCACGGTTCCGGACTGCGCGCCTAGAACCGCGAGACCACCGCGGCCGGCCCGGTTTTATTAATTCTTTTGCTAAATTAAGTCAGAGTTTTCACTCTACACGTGTCAACATTCAGTTTCCACGCTTCTAGTGCTAATTATATGTGTAATAACCTTTCTTTTTCAGTTACTATAGTAATTGTCCTTAGAACTGGCGACCGTGATTTCCCCCAAATCTCAAATATCTAATTACCGCTAGCTAATTGTTGACGTAACGGCCGCTCATTTACTTTCTTTATTAACTTTACCCCTTTTCAAAATTAATTTCCACCAGTTTCATTTGCATTTTTCCTTTCATTTAGATGTAATCCTTTCCTCCTTCTTTAGCGACAGATTAACTTCGGTGACGATTGCTTTTCCCAAATTTCCATTAGGTACACGCGGTTTAATTTTTCACTGTCATTAAGGTTGATAAGTGAGGGGGAGGTTACAAGTCTTCCCTGCCCCGGCAGAGTGCAGCTGAGAAATGCTATGAAGAAGGAAGTGCGTGGCAGTTGTGTTACGTGGGCTGCATTCATTACGGTGAAGCCTCTCTGCGGGCCCTCCTACTTGGCGGGAGACATCGTTGTTCTAGACACCTTCACTCGCTCACAGTGAGCTCACAACTGAAAAGAGCGTCTTAATGCCATCGACGGTCGTACTAGAGACACCACCCAGTACATCTGCGCAAAGCTTCATCGGGTTTTCATTGTGGTGTCCTTTTCGCGACCGATCGGAACTTACTTTCTGGACAACCCTCGTATACAATGAGCTGTAGGGAGACAGGGAGTAAGATCATCACTAACCCGGGTGATAAACACCTGTTGGAAGGCACTACTTTCATGCAGGTGGGCACTCCATCTCATATTGCTACACATGTAAATGATCTCTTGTTCACGTGGTTTGGCGAATATCGCGTGCTGAGCCGCCACGTCCGTCGTGCTTGACCTGCCAGGAACCAAGACTTCAGTCCGTGTGTGTGATTACTGGTTGTGACGTTACCTGAAGTCCCAAGACTACCGCGATCATCCTACCTCATTAGGAATACTAAAGGGCAATAACTGCCGGCAGCTTTTCAACTTTCGCTCTGATACTCTGTACAGGGCTGTTCAGAACATCGTCCCTTGACTACAGCTATTGTCGATAAATGACGATCGATATGTTGAGTATTTTTATAAAGAACATTGCCTTTGCTAAAGTCAGTTGTTCAGCTAATTATTCCTTTTGTATCATACGAAGCGCCTTTAGTTGGTTATTTTGTGCAATTCTTTGTTTCGACAATAGGCTATGCCATTTCAAGCACATGTGTCAATTTTTACCTCCCTGCCTACGTCACTCCGAAAACTTCAAATGTTAACGGACTTTCGGGTCACCCTGCATCGAACACGGAAGTAATGACTCGCGAAAGAGGTTTGTAGAGACATTCATACTTAAACACACTCGTTACCGTATTCTTTTCCTCAATTGAATCACAAAACACAACAAAATTGCGCAACGCTGTGGACGATAAATTACTTATAGATCGCTTAAGTTGTCTGCAATCGAAAATAGAGAATGATCAACGCGAAATATTACGATTTCTGTACTATTCTTTCCGTAATCCAACCTATTATACTGTCAGAATTCAAGTTTGTCTTCATTTGCTTATAAAAGGAATTAATTTTCATCACATGCTCCCGCAGTGAAAATGGAGCTGTGAAAACTCAAGAAGCAAGACGTTTAAATGCTCATGCGTCTATTTGAAGAATTGGGAGGAACAATATTCTTGGTTACAGCCAATGGCCTCCTAAGTTCACCTAACTTACTGCATGATACTTTCATTCTCTCGGTTTGTGAAATTGCCAGAAATATGATAATGTATGCATACTGCATGACATAACAGATTAAAAGCAAAGTACTGAAGTTTCTTTTTCATATTTATGTCTCCATTATTACGCATGCGAAGAAAATTGGATGCAGCTGTGCAGTTGAAATTCATTGTGAATTGGTCTCCCATAAATCACACTTTAAAAACATGGTCAGTTGTTGGCAATCTTCCTTAAAATCACGATAAGATGCTGCTCGCGCTACGTAGCACCTCTTCTATGGAAAAAAACTAAAAAAAAAGAAAATTAGCTTTTTCTTGCATTTCGACATAACTTTCATTAAGGAGTGTGACTCAATGAAATGTAAAATGTTTATTAGACATCGCGCACGGTGGCCAAGTCACAGTCATGACTGGAAAGAAGTCACTTAGATCAGAATATTCATTATCTGATTTCAGTAATATTTCCATAATTTCATTTTCAGACCGTAGTCGTAAGCATTGCTTTGTTAGATGATTGATTGGCGTTATTTGCTTTGCAAAAATGGAGCAGTCGCCTTCAGAAAAACAATAATGTAGCTTGGGTACCTTATGTTAAACAAAGCCAGATGGTTCTCTATCCATATGGTATTGTCACCTATATATTTAATAATCATATCATTTAAAACAGATTAATTACATTCCACTGGTGACTGCCAGATAAGTGTACTCTCACTAACACTACCCTGGGGCACTGCAGTAATCCAACACGCGGAATATCGCCGCTTTTACGAAAGTTCTCACTCAGGTGGTAAAGTTGACGACATCGTGGCCAAGCAGAATTGTATGCGGAAGTTCGTGCCAGTGCTGCAAATCACTTAAATAAACTGGGAACTATACATACCATAGAGTTCTTGTAGGGTTTTAAGGATTAAGTAGCCGTTTCTTCGGGATCTATATGCAACTGGAACAAGAAGAATCCCTGAGAATTCTTTTAGTAGGAACCTTCTAGAATTTGCCTGAAATAATTGACGAAAGCCAGGGGAAAAATAAATATGGATGACCAGATGGAGATTAGAGTGGCCATCCTCCAGAATACAACAGCAATTCGTTTGAAACAACTTACTTGGTTTATTCCTAACATGCAGTACTGCTTTTCAATGGGGTTATTTAGTAATGTAAAAAGCAAACGCTATCTGTTTATTCATTTTTCGATATCGATCACGAAATCCAGTACACACATTACATATACCAAACATACACTATAACAAAATGTGACAGTACGCAAATTACACTGAAGTGCCAAGAAACTGGTATAGGCATGCGTATTCAAAGATAGAGATATGTAAACAAGCAGAATAACGCGCACATTTGTACGATCGGTTATTGCTCCTACAATGGAAGATGATCAAGATTTAAGTCAGTTTGAACGTGGTGTTATAGTCGGCGCATAGGATCTCTGAGGTAGCGGTGAATTGGGGATTTTCCCGTACAATCACTTCACGAGTGTACCATGAATATCAAGTCTCTGACATAGCTGCGGCCGGAAAAAGATACTGCAAGAACGGGACCAACGACGACTAAAGAGAATCGTTCAACTTGACAGAAGTGCAGCCTTGCCGGGAACTGCTGCAGATTTCAATGCTGGGCCATCAACAAGTGTGAGCGTGCGAACCATTGAACGAAGGCCCACTCGTGTAACCTTGATGACTGCACGATACAAAGCTTTACTCCTCGCCTGGGCCAGTCAACACCGACTTTAGACTGTTGATGACTGGAAATACATTGCCTGGTCGGACGAGTCACGTTCCAGATTGTATCGAGTGGATGCACATGTACGGGTATGGAGACAATGTCATGAATCCATGGACCCTGCATGTCAGCATGGGACTATACAAGCTGGTAGAGGCTCTGTAGTGGCATGGTTCGTGCGCAGTTGGAGGGATATGGGACCCATGACACGTCTAGATACGACTCTGACAAGTGACACGTACGTAAGCATCCTGGCTGATCACCTGCATACATTCATGTTCATTGTGCATTCCGACGGACTTGGGCATTTCCAACAGGAAAATGCGACCCCACACATCCAGACTTGCTACAGAGTGGCTCCAGGAACACTATTCTGAGTTTAAACCTTTCCGCTGGCCACCAAACAGATGATATATATATATATATATATATATATATATATATATATATATATATATATATATATATATATATATTGAGCTCAGAAACAAGTTAATATGTCAGCCTCATCCATTAAAGATCTCTGAGTTCGGTTTTCCAGAAAAGAAAAGAAAAATATTTACAGTGCGAGATGGTTATGTGAAGTGACGGAGATTATGTTATGTAGGATGCTAGTGTACAATGATCGCTGCGGAGTTGTTGAAAAGCTTTTCTTCTAGTTAAGACGGCATTCTGCTCTACCACCTTGGCGTTGTGGGTTCGCTGTGTTGGTGACGGCTTCAGGAGTCATCAGAGGAGAAAGATGGCTGCAGCAACCTGTCTTTGCATTAGCACTTCGGGCGAGTGGTCTAACAGGAAGTGCAAGGAGATTGACAGAACTGATGCTCATTTCCTTTTTGCTGGTTAGTTGATGCCTTTCATTACAAGGACAGAGTGAAGGAAGTGACTGTCTACTCTGCCTCACAAATAAAGACAACCTTTAAAACTGGCAAATCTGAACCAAATAATTATGTAGGTAAAAAGAAACTTTTTAATACACGTTTTTGGAACTGACCTAAATGTATAAAATTATTTCTCCAGATCCATACAGATTTTTGTTTATGAATTTTTAATAGCTGTGACAGTACCTGTAAAATTTAAAACACAAAAGGGGAGTGCAGGCGATAGATAATGGTAAGGAGCGTAGAGAGTAGCTGTCGTTCAGAAAACCACATAACAGTTTATATTATTACTTTGGCGTTTTTGTTTTGCATATTGGCATTTCAGTTGCAAGGGCTTATATATCGATTGTCATTTTTTATTTGTAGTTCATTGTCGCTGTCTGTTTTCACATACTGCAATTTCGATACGGAGCTGTGGACACTGCAAAATGGAGTACAAAGAGGAGAAATGGGAACGTTCTAGACATATTCTTCTGTTTGACCTCAAACAGAGGGGTGACTGCAGCGGAGGCAGCCACAAACATTTGCACCGTTTATGGGTATAATACAACTGGACAGAAACGGCAAAAAATGGTTTTCTCGTTTTAAGGAAAATCGTTTTGACATTTTCCACCGTTAGTGTTCAGGAAAACCTTCAGGGTTTGATGAAAGTTGTTTAAACACATTAATCTACAATGATCCATGTCACTGTACTCAAACAGGTGGCAAATGTGATAATTTGTCATTTCTCCACAATAGTCCGCAATTTACAAACAATGGGGGAGGTTCAAAAATCGGCTATGCCAAAATCATAAAAAAACTGTGGTTGGCCAATCATCTCTGCTTGCTCGTCATCAATTTGGTGGTGAACAACACCGACCATTCTTTTCCTGTGTCGTTACCGATGACGAGAAATGTTATCTTTTGTTAACATAAGGAAATGAAAGGCATGGTTGAGCCCAAACAAAGTAGCACCTTCAAGAAGAAGACTTGCACACATTCACAAAAAGTAATGTTACGCATCGGGTGGAACACTGATGTTGTAGTGTACCAGGAATTGTTTTATGGAGGCATAATCATCACTGCTGACAATTATTGTCAACAACTGAAACGTCTTGCAGAAGCGGTCAAAGAACAACGACCAGAAAGATTGCGTGAAGTGATGCTACTCCACGAAAACGCCAGCCCGTATTCTGATATATTGACAAAATAACGCTATACAATATTTAGGCTGGGAGTCGTCCCGAAACCCACCTCATTTACCTGATTTTGCGCACTTATATTTTCATCTTTCCCGCTCTCTATCGAACAACCTTCAAAGAAATTCGTTTCCAGATGAAAATGCACTCCGAACGTGGCTCTACGAGTTTTTCGCCTTAAAACCACTTGATTTCTATATTCGCGGATTTTAAAATTTATCCCAACGTTAGCAGACAGCTCTGGATAGTGAAGGAGACTATGTTATTGATGATTAATGTCTCTCTTATGTGTATCTGTTGTGCTTATTAAACTTACGGAGAAACGCTACGAACTTCCGTACAACACCAGTATTTATAGTGGACTAAAATTGTCAGTGACTTCATGCATCAAATGTCTAATGTATGCTCCCAGTGTCTTCTGCTTTAAATATTATAAGTATTGCTAAATTTATTACAAAATCACAAACAAAAATTTTCACATCCATCTGTGTAGCCCGCATCTCGTGGTCGTGCGGTAGCGTTCTCGCTTCCCACGCCCGGGTTCCCGGGTTCGATTCCCGGCGGGGTCAGGGATTTTCTCTGCCTCGTGATGGCTGGGTGTTGTGTGCTGTCCTTAGGTTAGTTAGGTTTAAGTAGTTCTAAGTTCTAGGGGACTTATGACCACAGCAGTTGAGTCCCATAGTGCTCAGAGCCATTTGAACCATCTGTGTAGCGTTAGGAATCTGTATTGGGCTAGGAGATATTATTTTATACTTTTAAGTCCGTTTTAAAAACGTGTTTCATTAACAAAATTTAAACGTGTTACATCAAAAAGTTTTTCATGAAAATAATTATTTTCTGCTTTTTAGTATTGGATGTCTGAAATTTTTCAATCAAATATTTCGATGAGCTGACAACAGAATGGTACACTTGAAATATATTTCACGTTTTTTCACCTGCGACAACCAACATATTGCTTCCTCCTACATTTAGCGCGAAAAGGCCGTGAAGATAAAAATTACAGAGAGTGGAGCTCAAACTGACCTTACCAGCAATCGTGCTTTCTACGACACATCCAGAACTGGAAGAGGAAAAAGGAGCAATGGTGTTGATACACGAAGTGCCCTCCACCACACACCAGACAAGAAAGCTAGTTAATATTATATGTCATCCAGTTGTGTGCTATGTTGAACTGTTCCAATCTGGAACTTACTTTAAAGTCAGTCTCAAAATTTATACCAAACAGACGGACTGAAAAATAAAGTACCCTCCGCCACACACTAGACAAAGGAGCGAGTTAATATTACACTGTCATCCAGTTCTGAACTGTATTGAAAGTATTTAGTCCATGTGGAAGTTTGTTTGAAATCAATTGGAAAATTTGTTCCGAGGAGACAAACATCAAACGAAGTGACCTAATAAGAACTCGTTTGTCCTTAGGATAATTTAGGTTAAGTAGTATGTAAGCTTAGGGACTGATGACCTTAGCAGTTAATTCCCATAAGATTTCTCATACATTTGAACATTTGAAAAACTCGTTAAAAAGTCTTCGTTCGCAGAAATGAGAGTCCATTAACTACTTTTTGCTTTTAAAATGGAATCTATACACGAAATATGTTGTCTGACATCTACTCATTAGCAGCGGCCAGTCCCTGTACGTAGCAGACTCATATATTGCTGAGATTTCTCCCCCCTATGATTCACAATTTTCTGCTCCCAACTCATCCGGCTAAACAACGCTCTAAATTCAGCAAAGGAATGATAAACTGTCCAGATATTTCAGACACTTCTTGTGTACGATCTCTCCAAGTGAAGCAAAAATATGTTTTCGTGACATAATCGGAAGGACTTAACAAGCGTGTTGATTTGGTGAAGGTACTTTTTTCTCTTAATATAAAGTTTCCTCGTGTTTAGAATCCGTCACTATGATTATACGCTTTGCAAGATAAACGAAATGCATATTCTTGACCTTTCATTATAAATGTTCAGAAACTAGCAAGTGTTTGGCTAGCCGCAGTAAGTAAATGTTAGGTGGTCTTCAGCCTGCCTTTAGATAGAACGTTTATGCCGCAATATTACTGGTTGCCTGAATCGCATATGTGCAGGCACCCACAGGTGTCCTTCTAACTGCGTGTGTTGCAAGCACAGACGGACGGTGACTAGTCGCAGGATCATAGGTGTAAACTCACCTTAAGACGATCCCGGTGGCATTGCACTGCGTCGTAGTCTGCTGTGGCTACCCTGCTAGAGAGGCCAACGGTGATACTAATCCGCAAGGGAAAATTCCCGTGTCAATAAACGATGTTGATGACACTTGTCGGGTGCGCAGAGGGTGCAAAATATGGCAATACGTATTTCTCTATTTGTACCAAATTTAGCTCTTAAGTTGTAAAACACACCCAAAAAGTAACTCGTAATTTTACATTTAGAGGGTTTATCCTAGACACGATGATACATAAAATACATTTGTCATATAAAAGTTGATACGCAATCAATATCCTCCAAAGCTGTATAATCAACTTTCGATAAACTTTGAAATTCTGCAGAACACTTCACCCACAGGGCTAGAAAGCACACGTACAGCAGTGAAACGCATAGATGCCTAACTGAACTTCATAAACGATACAATAAAACTGCAGTCACAAGTACATAAGTCTCTTTGCCAAGGTTTACCAGTGTACTGAAATATGCCTGATATAAATCAGGATCATCCGTAACGATTTCAAATCCTGCTGAACTTCGTTTTATGTCGTCTTCTCCGTTGTGTATATTACAACTAACAAGTTTGTTCATTTTATGGGCAAGGTGTAAAAAGCTTTACGTTTTAAGCATTTCATTAGGAATTATCATTATTGTAATTATTTTGTATCACAATATTGTGCTGCTGACTACACTGAAGAGCCAAAGAAACTGGTACTCCTGCCTAATATCATGCAGGGTCCAGGGGAGCACGCGTAAGCGCAACAACACGACTTGGCATGGACTCGAATAATGTTTGAAGTAGTGCTGGAGGGAATTGATACCATGAATCCTGCCTGGCTGTCCATGTATTCGTAAGAGTACGAGAGGGAGGAGATCTCTTCTGAACACCACGATGCAAGGCATTCCAGATATGCTTAATAACGTTCATGTCTGGGGAGTCTGGTGACCAGCGGAAGTACTTAAAATCAGAAGAATGTTTCTGGAGCCACTCTGTAGCAAGACTGGACGTGTGAGGTCGCATTGTCCTGGTGGAATTACCCAAGTCTGTCGCAATGGATATGAATGGATACGGGCGATCATACAGGATGTTTACGTATGCGTCACCTATTAGAGTCGTCCCTAGGCCTATCATGGGTCCCATACCACTGAAGCTGTAACGTCCCACACCATAACAGCGCCTCCACCAGCTTAAACAGTCCCGTGCTGCCATGCAGGGTCTATGGATTGATTAGGTTGTCTCCATACCCGTACACGTCCATCCTTTCGATACGATTTGAAACAAGACTCGTCCGACAAGGCATGTGTACAGCCATCGACAGTCCAATACGGGTGTTAACGTTCCCAGGTGGGGTGTATAGCTTCACGTTGTGCAGTCATCAAGTGTACACGAGTTGGCCTTCGGCTCCGAAAGCCGATGTTGATAATGTTCCGTTGAATGGTTCTCACTCTGACACTTGTACATGGCCCAGCATTGAAATCTGCAGCAATTTGCGGAAGGGTTGCACTCCTGTCAAGTTGAACGACTCTTTTCAGTCGTCAGTTGACGCCTTCTTGCAAGATCTTTTTCCGACCGCAGCGATGTCGGAGATTTGATATTTTACCGGAGTCCTGATATTCAAGGTACACTCGTGAAATGGTCATATAGGAAGATCCCCACTTCATCGCTACCTCGGAGATGCTGTCTTCCAACGCTCGTGCGCCTTCTATAACACCACGTTCATAGTCACATCTTGATAACCTGCCACTGTAGCAGGAGTAACCGATCTAACAACTGAACCAGGCACCTGCTGACTTATATAGGCGCTGTCGATGTAACGTCGTATTGTGCCTATTTACATATCTCTGTAGTTGTCTACGCATGCCTTTACCAGTTTCTTTGACGCTTCAGTGAGTGTATTTTCACACTTATATGAAACGGTAAACTAAAAAAAACAAGAAAACAATTAATGCAAATCTTAAAATAACTGTTTAAAACTCAAATCAAATACAATTAAAATAAATAACTAGATAAATAACGTGTTCTTAGTTATTTTAATTAGCACATTGCGTAGAGCTTATTTTCCAAAAATGGAGTTTCAGAAACCTGCTTTATTACACAGGGATGTATGTGGATTGAAAGCTTCTTGAATTTATGTTGTAAAAAACGTTTTCAGTTTTCAAAATTAATTTACGGTGGCGGGGTATTTTGAAAAATATCAAATTATTATAAAAGTTAATTACAGAGTTTTCAAGTACACTAATCACGTACATACTTCTATAAGAATAACATATCTTACAAATCAACATTTCGAATATATTCCCTCTAAACTTCTCATGCCAAAGTACCTGTCGGGATTTGTTTTACCCTTAAAAGTAAAATTGGGCCCAAACAGAAAAACACATATTGCACTATTTTGTCCCCTCTACCCACCCTCTTAGTTTCATGGAGATCGTTAATTGACACTTAGGAATGTTCCCTTGTAAGCTGCTAGGCGATGTGGCATGGCGAGCCTCCCTAGCGGACAACTGGTTGTGAAACAGCAGAGGCACTCATGTCCGAACAGCTGGTGGTGGCTGGTGCGTGCAGTCACCCAGTGGCTTGGTGGCCGGGACGTTCTCAGTTCGACCATAACCCCATCCGGCGGCGGCTAGAGCTACTTTCCAAACAGTCCTGTCAGGAAGGCGACGTTGGTAGAGACCGGCACGACAACGGTTGACGACGACTCGATGTCCTGCCGATGCGACTGATAACTATCATGGTCTGACAGCCAGTATTTTTACTCTCTGGAGGAGGTCTGTTCTGGGGTTGGAATTGGCGAAGCCATATACACCGCATGCCAAAGTGTCCCCTGGTTTCCGTAACTGGTCTCACACTGTCAAGCAGGTGGACGATGAAACCACGTCACAACGTTGGGTCCGCCTGTTGACGTTATGGTATCAAGCGGATTTGCCTAGGCCACCGATTTATCCATATTGATGCAACTGCACTTGTTAATTTCGTTGTGGAATTATCTGAAAGTATTTGACTTATTACTTCTACAAGAATCCATATCCAACGCTTTAGCAGCTAAAACAGATAGTCAGACACATTTCAAATCTCTATGTACCTTATATGGTTGCAATCTCTTTCTGCCCCGAAAACTAGCAGTATCCTGAGAACAAACATTAGACCTACTTATCCCATCCTTCTTGTGACACGTTATCCTACTGGCATTATCACTTTGCCGTAAAAATTAAGCGCACTAGATCGGAAAGATAAGATTAAATTGAACTATGTACAAAGAGAAATTCATGATAATTTCATTACCACCGAATTTCTGATTATAACAATCGGAGAACTACCGCCTAAACACCTAGTGAGAAAACCCAGCTAGAACCGTCTGTATATAGTGTTTCGTGAACCTTGCGATATTACTGACGTGTTTACTTAATCACAGCCACTTTTCTAGCTACAAACTCTACCCCTTAACACGATTATTTAATTTTCCGTAATACTTCCCTCTCTCTCTCTCTCTCTCTCTCTCTCTGTAAGTACTGGAGGGGACTAGGAAATGCCGTTAAGGTCCTAGACCCAATGAATGGAAACTCCTGATCTACACCTCCACGAGGTAGAGAGTGGGCAACGTTACTTCATGTGATGGCTAACTTAGACAGGGACCAAGGGATGACCTGAATAAGTCATCAGTCCCAGCATTTGCTGGGCAGGGCACCCTCCTGCCCTGGAAATGAGAAATAATTTCCAAAGGCGGAAGAACCAGCTGATGGTCAACAGCATAGGGTGCGGAAGCAACGGGAAACCACCACATTAAAGAACTATTATTATCTCAAGCACCAGCAGTACACCATTCCAGTATCTTCTGTAAACTTTTCCGGAGATGCAATAGTCCCCCAGGTGGATCTCCTAGTGGGGACTGCAAAAGATACAGACAAGGTGAAGGAAACTAACCCCAATTTTAACATATCAACTTGGAGTGTGAGGACACTGCTTTAGTGTAGCAAACTAGAAAATCTGAAACTTGAAATGGAACGACTGGAAATCGATAAGTCGAGCATATCGGAAATGAGATGTCTCCAACCAGGTGATTTCTGGTCTGAAGAATACAGAATCATTCACACCAAAACATGTCAACATCCAAAGAAGAAGATGCAGTCTTTGACGATATATACGAAGAAAAAGTAATGTGATGAGAAATGTTAAGGGAGATGAAAACCTGATTTCCATGGCGGAATGCAATGCAATTGTGGGTGAAGAACCGGAGCAAGGAATTGTAGGAAAATATGGACTTGGAAGAAGAAATGAAAGAGGAGATTAAATAATCGAGTTCTGCTCGAGGCACCATTTAGTTGTTGCAAACACACTTTTCCAACATTAGAAACGAGGAAGATACACATGGAGGCATCTAGAGTCCTGAGGAGACCGCAGACTGATCACATTCTAGTGAAAGCACGTTTTAGGAAACAGGTAATAGATTGCAGGAGCTATCCACCTGCAAACACAGGCAGTGACCATAACGTGGTCCTGATGAAAAGTTCACTCAGATTCAAATGTCTGAAGAAGAAGGCAGTAAAACTTAAAAGAGAATTAGAAAAGCTGGAAACCCAGGGGCTGGCAAAGCTCTATGCTCACGAAATAGACAACCTAGCTAAAAATTTTCAATATGGTGGAGTGAAGACTGGGACCAAATTAAATCTGGTATGTAAAAAGCAGCAGAAAAGATATTTGGAGAAACTAAACCCAAAAAAGGAGGAAAGGGATTACAGCAGATGTTATCGAGGTTACAGAAAACAGGAGATTATACAAAAACGCAACTGATAAACAAGGAAAAGCTGAATACAGAAGACTAAGGAATATAGTCAATAGAGAACGTAGAAAAGCAAACGAAAATTTTCTTGAGGAAATGTGCTGGGAAGTGGAAGAAAATATGCAAAACGGAAGAACTGATTTAGCTTACAGAACAGGAAATATATTTTTTAACAAACGTAAAACAACACTGTAAGGCACAATAAAAAATTAAGAGGGGAAAATGCTGTTTGGTGAAGACATAGTGCAGAGATGGAAAGAACACATTGAAGGGCTGCATGCCGGAACGCCTCTTTCGGAGGAAGTAATAGGAAGTGAAGAGCAAACAGGCGAAGAGAGATACCGACAGGCTTCCAGAAATGCATCATTGTTCCTATACCAAATAAGGCAGCAGCTACAAAATGTGAACAGTTCCGAACTTGAAGCCTAATATCACATGCATACTAAATTCTCATAAAAATAATTCTGAAGAGAATTGAAGGGAACGTAGAGGATGCCCTGAGTGAAGATCAGTTTGGTTTCAGAAGCGGATTGGGAACAAGAGAAGCGATTCTGGCACTAAGACGCCATATCGAAAAGCAGTTACAGAAAAATAAACCAACTTATATTCCCTTTGCAGAGCTTGAAAGAGATGTTCAGAATGCTGAGGAAAAGTTGAATGAAGTACAAAGACATCAGTGTGATACTCAAGTTCTATTAGAATGAGGTGGCAGAGGATTAGGAACTGTCACAACAAGAAGCAAATATCAGAAAAGGTGTAAAAGAAGGATGTGCTCTTTCTCCCTTTATATTCAACGCTTACATCCGGGAAGCTATAGACCAAGTTCGAGAAAGTACAGGTCTGCATCAAAATTAATGGGCAAAGGATAGACATACTATGTTATGCAGTGATGTTGCTATAGTCATGAATATAAAAGATGATATAGAGGAAGTCCTCAGAACAATGGAAAGGATTTTATGTAATCAGTATGGAATGAGAATAAACAATAAAAAAGACTAAAGTGATGGTATGGAGCACAGAAGCAGAATGTGAACCTCTAGGAATGAGAATTGGAAGACAGGAGCTGGAAGTGATAGACGAATTTATGTACCTTGGAAGCAAAATCACAAGGGATGGAAGCAGCCGGAAAGAAATTAGGAGCAGAATACAATAGGCCAACATTGCATTTAATCTGAGGAGGAGCAAGAACATCAGTCTGAAAATAAGGAAATATGTCATGAAAGCTTTCGTTTAGTGTGTGGCCCTATACGGATGTGGAACTAGGACAATGGGAAGAGAAGAGTTAAGATGGCTAGAGGTCATAAAGATGTGGTGGTATATGAGGATGATGAAGATCAGCTAGAGAGAGACAAACTTGTAGGGCACATCCTACGACATAACAACGTCATTGGAACAATAGCAGAAGGAACTATTGAGGGAAAGGAACGGCGGTGGTGACCAAGGATATCATAAATGCAACGAATGATGCTGGATATAGCACATACGTGAAAATGAAGAGGGAGACAGACAGAAGAGAGGAATGGCGCTTTGCTGCACACAAACCTCAGGGTTGAACACTAAGAGAAAAAGGAGACTTTCCCTTTACACAGTTCTGTAATAACTGATAGGGTCTCATATTACGCCATACGCTGGTTCAGACACTAATCTTAGACAGATATGCTGTCATGACATTGTACCTCGAGGTATCTGGCCCAGTATAAAGATGACATTACAATCAGTGAACCATCTAACATACTTGGCATTTCAGCGCCTTGCTACGCTGCCTTGAGTCACGGTTGCATGATATAAAGACAGAAGACCCAGACCATAAGATACTGTTGGGACACTGACCGATTTTTACTTCGTCAACGATGTAGAATTGTATACAACTACCTCACTTGAAAGCATAGTAAGTAGAAGATGCGTGGCACAGAAATGGAAAGGAAGAGAAAAGCTCTGCACATGACCCAGGCACTCTGTGGACGTCCAGTCAAATATTCATTGGCGTAAACCTTTAGATAACACGTAAATCCATAATTCACATATTTACAACATTTAGAAATAGTTATGCCAATAATTACTATAAACACTAACCTAACCCTTCCTGGTACCCATGACCTCCCTCGTCTGAACCCAGCACTGGTCGCAGACTGTATGGGGACAGATAACCCAGTATTTTACACTGTATAGATACAGCTGGTGCAATTAGTTCATCGCCAGTGTCGCCGAGCGGTACTAGGCACATCAGTCTGGAACAGCGCGACCGCTACGGTCGCAGGTTCGAATCCTGCCTCGAGCATGGATGTGTGTGATGTCCTTAGATTAGTTAGGTTTAAGTAGTTCTAAGTTCTAGGGGACTGATGACCTCAGATGATAAGTCACAAAGTGCTCAGAGCCATTTGAACCAATGTTCATCCCTTGGAGCTATCCAAGGTGTCGCAGAAGAATCTATATCTCACTTATGAAAAACAGGACGTAGGGAAGTGGATAAATCCAGGAAAGACAGTTACAACGATCCAGCAAATTGTTATGAAATGTACCTCCTGCTACTTACTTGCGTTACTGTCGACGGCAGAGTCTCTGCCAGTATCGCTTTCAACTCCAGCCTGCAGCGGCTTAGTGTACAGTGATTAGTACAGACGAGTGAAAGAACTGTTCTTTAGTCATGGGTCCGATGGGTTCGTGGATGAGTCCGTCAGAGGAGAGAGGTGATTCCAGCAAGACAGATGCCATGCTTGAGAACTCTTTATTGCCCCAATGAACTTGAACAGCTACAGGTATTCGCCATCATCCCGTGGTGCCGCCAGGCGTCTATCCAGGGTGCCCATCTTCTACAGTGTGGTGGGTTGTCAGTCTCACCGCCCATGGTCGATAAGGGTTGTGGAGGAACTGCAGTAGCTGCTACGTTCACCGTGAACCTAGCACAGAGCAACGTTGTGGGCAAAGACATTCCTGGCGCCAATCCAGTGTCAGGAACTGTTGTGGCAAGCTAACGAGGCGCTGGGTCAGCTGCTGGGGTTGTGGCGATTAGCCTAATGTCACGTCACGAAACTCAGTCAACATCTTGGTAGTGGCGGCCAGCGATGGAAGTCCCCCTATGACTCGGTGGTCAGGATGATCTCAGCTCGACCATGAAGTCATACAGTGAGTGTTGGACACGCTTGATGGGCGCTTTTATCTGCTTAATGGCAGATCGGTGGTGCTCTCCCAGTGGAGGCCGGCATACCTGTGTATGACGACTCGATGACTGGTCTATTCGACAGATGGTCAGCCTGGATGGCCAATATTTATAAGCACAGAGCAGGTCAGCTGTAGGGTTGTGACTGCTAAATTCATGAATACCCAATAACGTAGAGGCAGATATCCTCGGAGTAGTGAAGCAACTTAAATCACATAGTAAAAGCCAGTCTTCTGGTCCAGAGTGTATACCAATTAGGTTCCTTTCAGAGTATGCTCATCAAATGGCCCCATACATACTCTACCGTTCGCTTTACTAAAGATCCATACCCAAGGACTGGCAAATTGCACAGGTCACACAAATATTGAAGAAGGTAGCAGGGGTCATCCACTAAATTACAGACCCATATCATTAACGTCGATATGCAGCAGGATTTTGAAACATATATTGCGTTCGAACATTATGAATTACCTCGAGGAAAACTGTCTGTTGACTTACAGTGAACATGGATTTGAAAACATCGTTCTTGTGAAACAGAACTAGCTCCTTGCTCGCTTGAAGTATTGAATGCTTTTGACAAGGGATTTCAAATTGATTACGCATTTCTGGATTGTAGTGAAATTGGGTGATTATGGAAAATCGTCTCACTTACGTGACTGGATTCGTGATTTCCTGTCAGAGAGGTTACAGTTCGTAGCAGCTGACGGAAAGTTATCGAGTAAAACATATGTGATTTCTGGCATTCCCCAAGGTAGAGTTATAGGCGCTTTCTATTCCCTATCTATGTAAAAGATTTAGGAGACAGTCTGAGAGGCCGTCTTAGTTTGTTTGCAGATGATGCTGTCGTTTATCGACTAGTTAAGTCGTCAGAAGATCAAAACCAACTGTAACACGATTAAGAAAAGATATCTGCATAGTGTAAGAAACGTCAACTGACTCTAAATAGCGAAATGTGTCAGTTCATTCTCATGAGCGCTAAAAGGAATCCGTTAATCTTCGGTTACACGTTATCAGTCAAATTTAAAGTTCGTAAATTCAACTAAGTACCTAGGAATTACAATATAGAACACCTTCAATTGAAAGGAACACACAGAAAATGTTGTGGGGAAGGTTGACCAAAGACTGCGTTTTTTTGGCAGGACATTTATAAAATGTAACAGATCTACTAAGGAGACTGCCTACACTACGCTTGTCCGTCCTCTTTCAGAACCCTGCTGCGTGGTGTGGGATTCTTACCAGACAGCACTGACGGAGTACATCGAAAATGTTCAAAGAAGGGCAGCACGTTTTTTATTATCATGAAATAGGGGGAGAGAGTGTCCCTAAAATGATACAGGATTTGGGGTGGACATCATTAAAACAAAGGCGTGTTTCGTTGCAGCGGAACCTTCTCACGAAATTCCAATCACCAACTGTCTCCTCCGAAAGCGAAAATATTTTGTTGACGCCGACCTACATAGGGAGAAACGATCACCATGATAAAATAAGGGAAACCAGAACTTCTACGGAAAGATATAGGTGTTCGTACTTTAAGCGCTCTGTACGAGAGACACTGTATTGTACGGGAGGCACTTAAATGTTATTTGTAGAGATGGGTGTAGATGTTAATTGGTCAGGCTTTGACAGCAGATACGCTGCTACGTCTGGTGAGCACTGTTGCACAACATTTGTTCTTTATATTGGCTCAAGTTGCCCAGTTAAGGGCTTAAGCCCATCTGCCTAGGCTCGCGTCTTACCAATTACGGTAATTATCGTCATTATTGTCACTGTAATTCTTCGTTGCTGTTACAAGTTTTTACCGTGTCTCTACTTTATGTTGTATAAATAGTTCGTCACTGTACAGAATATATTGATTGACAAATAACTTTTAACTCTCTTTTCAACCGTATTGTACAATTAATCAATAGCGCAATGGGAAGAACACTATATCATGCACTTCACCGTGTTTTGAAAGGTATGGACTTAGATGTAGATTGTTCAACAATTTAAAGTGTGTGCATAAATTATCTTTACTAGTATTAAAACTGTATTATATTAATTTCTGGTTTTCAACTTATGACAAGTTAACTAAGTTTTTTTTGTTTTTGTTTTTGCTTTTACTTTTACAGGTGCTGCAGGTCTGCCAAAAAATATGGACATCGCAGCAGGAGGAAGCTTTGTGTTTGACCTGGATAATAAACACGAAATTTTATATTCACGTACAACGAAAGTTTCTGATACCCTGAGGAAGGAAGCCACCGTTCCAACCAACTATTCAGGCTACTCGTACATGGCTTATGAAATTAGGTAGTCTTCTTCATGAAAAAGGGCACGTAGGTCATCTGCTTCACAGCCAATCGTGCACAAACAACACCACAAATTTGCAAGGAGACCGAGAAAATCTGTGCGTAAAGCTGCCAGAGGTCTGTGAACGTCACGAATTACAGAGCACAAAACATTGCATATTTATATCTACAAGCTGGAGCTGCTTCGTGGACTACACACAATGGACAAACATTGTGGCAGATACTTTGCAGTTGCCGAGATTAAAATAGTGAGACATTTCACATCCTTTGGTTGTGAAATTGATTCACATATTGTGAATAAATATTAGCGTCAGCAACTTGTAATAATTGAAAATTTGTGCCCGACCTGGACTTAACCACTTTGACTATCCGAGCATGCCCCCAGCGCCAGTCCAAATCTCAATATTTCACGCAGTCACAATATCCTTTCAATTTCGTGGAACTAAGCATAGAATGAGCTTTGTTATTATTTTGTATCGTTGTGCATGCAGTTATGAATGTATTGTAATGTATTGTATTGAATTGTAATAAATGCAGTTAAGGCATCAACAGGGGCACAGTCGCCATTTAAGTTCTTTTTTTTTTTTTTTTGCAAATTGCAAATGACCCTTCAGGCCGTCACTTTATTTTTTTTTAAATCATCATTATTGTGGTTGGTCTGATGCATCCCGCCTCAAATTCCTTTCGTGTGCCAAAAATTTCACTTGCACCCTACGCCCTCACTTATTTCCTAGACGTATGCCAATCTCTGTCTTCGTCTACAGTTTTTATCCTCTACATAACCCTCTAGTACCATGAAAGTTATCCCTTATGTCTTAACAGATGTTCATCATCCTTTCCCTTCACCTTCTCAGTGTTTACCAAACATTCCTTTCTTCGCCATTTCGTGGAGAACCTTCTCATTCCTTACATTATCAGTCCACCTCATTTTCAACATTGTTCTCTGGCACTACATCTCAAATGCTTCGATTCTCTTCTGTTCCGATATTCCTACAGTTCATGTTTCGCTGCCATACACTGCTGTGCTTCAAACAAACATTCTCCGAAATTTCTTCCTTAAATTAAGGTCTATGTTGGATACTAGTAGACTTTAGATGGCGTGGATTGCCCCATTTGTAAATTCTAGTCTGCTTTATATGTCCTCCCTGCTTCGTCTTCATGCGTTATTCTGCTGCCTAAGTAACAGAATTCCTTAACTTCATTTAATTCGTGATCAACAATCCTAATGTTAAGTTTCTCGCTGTTGTCAATTCTGATACGCCTCATTATTTTCGTCTTCCTTCAATTCACTCTAACTCCATAGCTGTAATCATCAGACTGTTCAATCCATGCAACGCATCTTGTATTTCTTCTTCACTTTCATTGAGAATAGCAGTGCTATGAGCGCATCTTATCATTTGTATCCCTCCATATTGAATTTTAATCCCACTCTTAAAACTACGTTTTATCTCCGTCATTGCTTCTTCGATGTATAGACTGAACAGTAGAGGTGAAAGAGTAAAACATTGTCTTACGCCTCATTTAATCGAAGTACATCGTTCTCGTTCTACTTATTCCTATTTTTCCCTGGCACCAATTTGGCCTTAGCTTCTCTGTACTAGCTATTTATTTCATTCCTATGTGACTTACATTTTTGTATTCCTGAATTTCCTTGAATATTTTTGCTGCACATATAGTAGATTAACCGTCTTTACCTATAGCTTTTCCATAGTTTCCTTAGAATTTCGGACATATTACATCATTTTACATTTCGAAAGCTTTTCCCAGGTCGAAAAATTCAAGGAATGTTTTTTAATTTTTCTTCAGTCTTGCTTCCATTATCAACTCTCTCTGGTTCGACTACCTTTCCCAAAGTCAAACTGATCGTCATCTAACTGTTTTCCAAATTTCATTCTCATTCTCTTTTTACATTACTCTCGTCTTCAAGTTGCATGCATGAGCTGTTAAGCTTATTGTACGATAAATCTCGCACTTCCCGGTTCTTGCAGTCTTGTGAACTGTGTGGATAGTTTTTCTCCCGAAAGTACGATGGTGCATATGACTGTATCGTAATTTCTAGACACCAACGCGATTAGTCGTTTTGTTGCCACTTTCCCAAATGATTTTGGAAATTCTCATGGAATGTTATCTACTTGTTCTCATCTTATCTGATCCTATGTTTTCCAAAGTTTTTCTTAAAATTCTGATTCTAATATGGTTCCCCTATCTCTTACCTGTCGCCTTCTGTTTCTTCTCCTGTCACGTCATTGGACCAGTCTTTCCCCTTTAGAAGCTTTCAGTGTAGTTTCTCTACTTGTCGCTCTTTCCCTAGCATTTAATAATGGAGCTCCCACTGCACTCCTTATGTTGCTGCACTTGCTTCTAATTTTTGGATTTTATACATGCTTCGGCACGTCAGTCCTTCCGACAACCATTTCCTTTTCGATTTCCCCACGCCATTCTTGCAGTCATTTCGCTTTAGGCTCTCAGAACCTTCCTCTTTATGTCATTCCAATATGACTTGGATTTTTATATTCCAGAAGTTCCCTGAACATTTTTGAACTTTCTTCTTTCGTCGGTCAACTGAATGATGTTTACAGCGTACAATTCCGTGCTGATGGTGTAATGCATCATAGCATCCACCAAACCAAATATTTTAGCCCATACTTATTTGGTTGGTAGATATGTCCAGCTCAAGAAAAATTGCCCTATGAGCTCCTATGTTTTCATCAATAATACAGTGCTCTCTAAGTGAACAAGATATTTTTTTCTTTTACAATTTACCTCAAAGGAAATGAATACTTCACGTATAGGGGCTAAATCATTAACTTTCTTTCTTCCCTAGTAGGTATCCTTGTCTTTTCGAGTCCTAAACAGTATACGAGGAACCTAAGTGAACTCTAACTATCAGGCTACATAATTCACTTCCCATTTCATTGGAGGCCCATAACTCTCGGGTGTGTGGATGATTTACTTTTCTTATCGCACGTAAATACAGTATTCCCAAAAAAGAATTTATAGCAAATATGTCTGTCAGATGAAGTTCCCATCCCAAAAAAGAATTTATAGCAAATATGTCTGTCAGATGAAGTTCCCATCCTAGGGAATAATGTCCCTGTGCTTCAGATATATTTTTATTAGTTTACTTAACAATGATAAAGAGCAACACTTCGTCCACAATGCTTTCCGAACATTCCGTTTGTGTTCCGAGGTTTTCCACTACCTTTCACTCTCGGTAAGTGACTGAATGTTCCGTTCATTAGTGAGAATACTTTTTGGCGGACATACTTTTGACCATTTTGTAGAAGTATTCCTCCTTAAAAATCACACGTCAACATGGTTGTCACTGTCTGTATAACTGGGCTTGCTTCTTGGTCAGTGTCGGTGTTTCTTCTCTTGTTTCCACACTGTCTTCTTTCATATCACTATAAATAGCAAAGCAATCACGTGATTCATCGTCTGCCTCCAACAGCAGCAGTAACATTTCCCCGTCACTTGCATTTACCAGACTGTGGAACCTCTATGAGGTCATATTGGATCTGAAGGTAAATACTCACATTAAAAATTTTTTTGCATCAGCTCGATTCCGGAGCCTGTACAGAAAATTGGAATAGATATCTACATAAACATCATTTCCGCCCTTTTTATTGCTCATGAAAACCACACATTGCATGTTGTACCACCATGCCGGGAGACCTTCAGAGGTGATGGTCCACACTGGTGTACACCCCTGTACCTCTAATACCCAGTAGCACATCCTCTTTCATTGATGTATGTCTGTATTCATAGTGGCATATTATCCACAAGTTCATCAAGGCACTGTTGGTCCAGATTGTCCAACTCCTCAGCGGCGATCCCTCAGAGTGGTTGGTGGATCATGTCTTCCATAAACAGCATTTTTTCACCTATCCCAGGCATGTTCGATAGGGTTCTGGCCTGGAGAACATACTGGCCACTCTAGTCAAGCGATGTCGTTTTCCTGAAGGAAGTCAATCGCAAGATGTGATCGATGGGGGCACGAATTGTCGTCCATGAACACGAATGTCTCGCCAATATTCTGCTGATATGGTTGCACTATCGGTGGGAGGGTAGCATTCACTTAGCGTACAGCCTTTACGGCGCCTTCCATGACCACCAGCGGTGTACGTCGGCCCCACATAATACCACCCCAAAAGAGCAGGGAACCTCCACGTAGCTGCACTCTCTTGACAGTGTGTCTAAGGCGTTCAGCCTGACCGGTTTGCATCCAAACAAGTTTCCGACGATTGTGTGGTTGAAGGCATATACGACACTCATTGGTGAAGAGAAAGAACTACTTAAAGCTAAATAACCTAAGGACATCACATACACCCATAACTGAGGCAGGATTCGAATCTGAGGCCGTAGCAGTAGCGCGTTTCCGGACTGAAGCGCATGGAAACGCTCTGCCACAGCGGGCGGCATCTCTGAATAGTCAAAGTGACTGTGTCCATGATTCAATACCCACAGTCAACATCTACGTTCAGGAATTCTGGGATACGGCCTAATGCAAGACTTTTTTTGATGTATGTAAATATGTGTAGAAACAGCTATTATTAACAAATATTAAAAAGTACTAGACTAAATAAAAAATAATGTTTCCAGATACTGATTCACCAACAAACACTGGCACACTAGGCAATACTGGGCAGAACCAGCTCTGGGAGAGAGAAGCCCCCCTCTTTGATTATCTATTGAGGATAATTAAAGACTCTGCTGATATATATATATATATATATATATATATATATATATATATATATATATATATATATATAAAATATTATACTATGATTATCTACGATACTTAAGTAACTAGCATTAAAGGGGGCTGAGCGGCAGGCAGAGTGCACTAGTATTACTTGCACTCTGTCGGGCTAAAAGTTACTTCGGGTAGGTTGCGTAAGCCGTGCTGCGGTTGGATAAGCAAGGGCTATACAGGGTGGTCCATTGATAGTGACCGGGTGAAATACCTCACGAATTAAGCATCAAACGAAAAAACTACAAAGAACGAAAGTCGTCTAGCTTGAAGGGGGAAACCTGATGGCGCTATGGTTGGCCCGCTAGATGGCGCTGCCATAGGTCAAACGTACATCAACTGCGTTTTTTTTAAATATGATACCCCATTTTCATTGCATATTCGTGTAGTACGCAAAGAAATATGAATGTTTTAGTGGGACCACTTTTTTCGCTTTGTGATAGATAGCGCTGTAATAGTCACAAACGTATAAGTACGTGGTATCACGTAACATTCCGCCAGTGTGGATGGTATTTGCTTCGTGATACATTACCCCTGGTATAATGGACCGTTTACCAGTTGCGGAAAAGGTCTATATCGTGTTGATGTATGGCTATTGTGATCAAAATGCCCAAAGGGCGTGTGCTATGTATGCTGCTCTGTATCCTGGACGACATCATCCAAGTGTCCGGACCGTTCGCCGTATATTTACGTTATTTAAGGAAACAGGAAGTGTTCAGACACATATGAAACGTCAGCCACGACCTGCAACAAATGATGATGCCCAAGTAGGTGTTTTAGCTGCTGTCGCAGCTAATCCGCATATCAGTAGCAGACAAATTGCGCGAGAATCGAGAGCCGGCCGGTGTGGCCGTGCGGTTCTAGGCGCTGCAGTCTGGAACCAAGCGACCGCTACGGTCGCAGGTTCGAATCCTGCTTCGGGCATGGATGTGTGTGATGTCAAAAAAATGGTTCAAATGGCTCTGAGCACTATGGGACTCAACTGCTGTAGTCATTAGTCCCCTAGAACTTAGAACTAGTTAAACCTAACTAACCTAAGGACATCACAAATATCCATGCCCGAGGCAGGATTCGAACCTGCGACCGTAGCGGTCTTGCGGTTTCAGACTGCAGCGCCTTTAACCGCACGGCCACTTCGGCCGGCTGTGTGATGTCCTTCGGTTAGTTAGGTATAATTAGTTCCACGTCCTAGGCGACCGATGACCTCAGAAGTTAAGTCGCATAGTGTTCAGAGCCATTTGAACCATTTGAGAATCGGGAATCTCAGAAACGTCGGTGTTGAGAATGCTACATCAACATCGATTGCACCCGTACCATATTTCTATGCACCAGAAATTGCCTGGCAACGACTTTGAACGTCGTGTACAGTTCTGCCACTGGGCACAAGAGAAATTGCAGAGTTTTGGCACGCGTACTATTTAGCGACGAACCGTCATTCACCAACAGCGGTAACGTAAACCGGCATAATATGCACTACTGGGGAACGGAAAATCCACGATGGCTGCGACAAGTGGAACATCAGCGACGTTGGCGGGTTAATGTATGGTGCGGCATTATGAGAGGAAGGATAACTGCCCCCATTTCATCGATGGCAATCTAAATGGTGCAATGTATGATGATTTCCTACGTAATGTTCTACCGACGTTACTACAAGATGTTTCACTGCATGACAGAATGGCGATGTACTTCCAACACGATGGATGTCCGGCACATAGCTCGCGTGCGGTTGAAGCGGTATTGAATAGCATATTTCATGACAGGTGAATTGGTCGTCGAAGCACCATACCATGGCCCGCACGTTCACCGGATCTGACGTCCCCGGATTTCTTTCTGTGGGGAAAGTTGGAGGATATTTGCTATCGTGATCCACCGACAAACCTGAAAACATGCGTCAGCGCATTGTCAATGCATGTGCGAACATTACGGAAGGCGAACAACTCGCTGTTGAGAGGAATGTCGTTACACGTATTGCCAAATGCAATAAGGTTGACGGACATAATTTTGAGCTTTTATTGCACTAACGTGGTATTAACAGGTAATCACGCTGCAATAGCACGCGTTCTCAGAAATGATAAGTTCACAAAGGTACATGTATCACATTGGAACAACCGAAATAAAATGTTCAAACGTACCTACGTTTTGTATTTTAATTTAAAAAAACCTACCTGTTACTAACTGTTCGTCTAAAATTGTGAGCCATATGTTTGTGACTATTACAGCGCCATCTATGACAAAGCGAAAAAAGTGGTCCAAGTAAAACATTCATTTTTCTTTACACGAATATGTAATAGAAAATGGGGGTTCCTATTTTAAAATAAGCAGTTGGTATCCGTTTGACCTATGGCAGCGCCATCTAGCGGGCCAACCATAGCGCCATCTGGTTTCCCCCTTGAAGCTAGACAAGTTTCGTTCTTTGTAGTTTTTTCGTTTGACGCTTACTTCGTGCGATATTTGGCCCGGTCACGATCAATGGACCACTCTGTATAAGGGACGTTTCTCTTAAGAAGGCGTCAGTTGTTGTGCAGCCGCACACACCTAGTGAGGCCGCGTTATTATAGGAGGTCAAGGCGTTCGTTGCGATAGAGTATGTAAAACTATTGATAGTATTGCTATTAGTACGTCGAATGGAATAAGTGCCGAAGCGATTTATCTTGGCCCTTCAGTCTTTTGCGAATACGTATTGAATTTGACGCTTACGTACTCAGACGCTAATCGAGAGGGTAATGGTTTGGTTACAGTGGTTGTAATTACCTTTAGTAACGGCAGTGGTAGCATGGCGTCTGATAGACTGTAGACTCCAGCTATGCAGCTTTCCTGACAGCCTTTTCCTTCCAATACGGTATGGAAAATATGTTTGCGTGTAGTTCAATGGAAGGTACATTGCACCATACGTCAGCCTGTGTATCCTCGGAGGATGTCTCCCGCAGTCGGAGACGAAACGTCAGGGGAGAGTCTTATACTTCGACCTCGGCCTATCAGCCCGAAAGTTTTAAGTGAAGAATAGTGAATAAAGTGCGCCGTAAGAGCATACTACGTTATTTCTCAATAGTCTGTCCTGGTTTTCTCGTTACGTCAGACGCAGTTTTGATTTTGTTATTTGAACACAAGCGTAAACGAGTGTCGGCTGAGAGGCAGCGTTGCCCTCTGGTAGAAAGCAAGAGTCCGCCTGCCCGGACCTGCCGCATGTTGTGTGCGTCGCGGCAGCCGCGGCGACACTATCGACCTTCTCCTCGTCGCCGTCCTAATGGATCGGCCGTGTACTTCCTTGTGTTTACTTTCGAAAACGTCGTCTCAGACGGCGGACATCGTGCCCGCTCCGTGTTTTCGCAGGACTGGCCGTGACACGGGGTGCAGTACCGTAGCCTAGACATCACAACACACAACGGGAGGGCTTGCTGCTCTCTCTCCTCTCTCAAAAAATTTTCTAAACTTTGCAAATCCACGACATACTATGCCACTATACGGGGTGATCTTTTTCTGTATTGTTTCATAAAGTCCAGTTTTCACTGACTGGTAGGAGCAATGTCTAATGGTCTGCAGCTGTACATATAGTGTCATATGATCCGTCATTGAAGTCTACGTGGGACAGCTGTTGGTCATAAACTTGTAAAAATCGGGAATGTCAACAGCCATATTTTTATAAAATACATTAGTCTCGAAACTAGTTATGTAATTAATTCATTTTATAAAAAAGTACAATTCTTGGTGTTTCCTATTTCTATGCCCGCATCTCGTGGTCGTGCGGTAGCGTTCTCGCTTCCCACGCCCGGGTTCCCGGGTTCGATTCCCGGCGGGGTCAGGGATTTTCTCTGCCTCGTGATGGCTGGGTGTTGTGTGCTGTCCTTAGGTTAGTTAGGTTTAAGTAGTTCTAAGTCCTAGGGGACTTATGACCACAGCAGTTGAGTCCCACAGTGCTCAGAGCCCTTTGAACCTATTTCTATGAAAAAATACATACAATTACTCCAAAAAGTATTCGTCTACTTCCTGAGCTTGTGTTTAATGGTGTACAGATAGAGGAAAGCCTTAAAGCATAAGCTAATAGATGAAAGAAGGCACGCTTTGGATAACCCACAGCCAAAATTCTTATTATTAAACCACGATGTCTTAAAGTGGGAAGAGCAATATTTTTTTTCAAATCAAACTGAAAATTAGATCCTCGCTATAGTATTGTTAATCAGTGAAAAGGAGAATAGAATAAAGACAATTTTTAAAATTTTTTATATTTATGTTACTTTAAGTTCAGAACTGATATAACAATCACAGATGCAGTTCCACGCTACTCCTAGAAATTTTCCAGAAAGCTGACGTTCAAGTTTTCCGACCATCTTTATTTTCCTAAAATAAGGGACACTTTACCGACAAGCAGCGTGGCATCGGTGGTGGGTGGGTGTGATTTCAAACGGAATCAAATTTTTAAACAAAGCTGCATGTTCTCTGAGCATTTCTGTGAAGCGTATAACGCGTAATGATGGAAAAAGAATGTTCGTGGAAGAGACTGGTAATTGGTGGATGAAGTCTCGTTATTATCATCATTTTCTGCTCCTCCTGTTTATTAAATACTTATGTCAAGCTTCGGATAACCCATAGCCAAAATTTGTATTATTAAACCAAGTTGTGTTAAGTTGTGTGACGTGCTAGTGATTTGGTGTGTGACGCTCCAACCAGGAGGTCGTGAGTGGATGACGGGATTTAAAAATGCAGTAAAAGACGTTACGCTCATGGCGTATGGAGAATGTAGTACGAATGCAGGTCGTTCTTGTACGGCGTATGCGGCAACATACGTCAACCGTCTTGGTAATTATTTCTCAGCGTCTTCAACCAGTTACGTGAAAGAGGTAGTGTAACACCTAGATGCCGCGCGGTTTGAGGCACCATATCACGCATCGCGCGGCCCCTCCCGCCGGAGGTTCGAGTTCTCCTCCGGACATGGGTATATGTATGCGTGTGTGTGTGTGTGTGTGTGTGTGTGTGTTGATCTTAGCATAAGTTCGATTAAGGTAGCTTAAGTAGTGTGTAAGTCAAGGGACGGATTACCTCAGCTGTTTGGTCCCTTAGGAATTCACACACATTTGAACACCTACAAAACGTGACAAAAGGAAACAAGTGTTGAAACAAGAGAGGGAGAAGTTAAAGTTCTTGCTGCTGCTGCTGCTGCTGCTGCTGGTCCCGCGCAATCGCGTGAGGCAGTGGCATCGGAGAGGAAAGTGTCCTACGCATTCTATGTCATTATCACGTCTGCCTCTGTCAAGATGTGCATGGGAACAATTATGAGAATCGTGTTAACTTCGGTAAATGAGAATTAAGATAGGATACTGCAGATGTATCATGTAGTTTGTTTAGTGATGAAGCCGCATTTACCAATCATGGCCGGTAAAACGCCGAAACAGAAACTACTGGTTTATTGACGATCCCCGTTACCATCGTCAGGTGAAACGTCAGAGTCCATGGAGAGTCAACGTGTGGTGTGGGACAGTGAGTCATCAGCGCATAGTAGTCCGCAGCTTGTGGTATAGCGGCTAGCGTTGCTACCTCTGGATCATGGGGTCCCGGGCTCGATTCCCGGACGGGTTGGGGATCTTTTCTGCCCGGGGACTGTGTGTTTGTGTTGTCCTCATAATTTCTCCACCATAACCGTCATTTGTGACAGTGGCTAGACTGGATTGTGAAAAAATTAGACCGTGTAAAAATTGGGACTTTGTACGGGCGCTGATGACCGCGCAGTCGAGCGCCCCATAAACGAAACATCATCATCATCATCTAATAGGTCCATTATCTATAGACGGAACACTGAACCCGCAGCCTCCTAACAGACCAGACGCATGGTAGAAGACGTTCCTCTGCAGACTAAGAGGAATCTGTGGTACCCTCATGATGGCTGTCCAGCACATAGTGCACGAAGTACTACAGGATGCCTTCCTGAATTGCACGCAGAGGACCTGTACATTGGCCGGCATGTTCCCCGGATTTAACGCCCTTGAATTTTTTTCTGTTGGGAAAGCTGAAAGTAACTGACTGCAAGGATACACCAGCTACAACCGATAACATGCAACGACGTATTACTGCGGGCTGCTTGGACCTTCTGCTGAAATGCTAGCGCGTGTATGGGCTCTGAGCACTATGGGACTTAACGTCTCAGGTTATCAGTCCCCTAGAACTTAGAACTACTTAAACCTAACTAACCTAAGGACATCACACACTTCCATGCCCGAGACAGGATTCGAACCTGCGACCCTAGCGGTCGGGCGGTTCCAGACTGTAGCGCTTAGAACCGCTTGGCCACTCCGGCCGGCGCTAGCGCGTGTAGTAGTCGTTCCTTACCAGCCTGGAAGTGTGCATTGTCGCTGCCGGTGTTCGTTTTGAACACAGCATGTGACAGTCATCTGTCTCTTTTGTTGTTGTTGTGGTCTTCAGTCCAGAGACTGGTTTGATGCAGCTCTCCATCCTATTCTATTCTGTGCAAGCTTCTTCATCTTCAAGTAACTAGTGCACACTACATCCTTCTGAATCTTCTTAATATACTCATCTCTTGGCCTCCCTCTATAATTTTTACCCACCACGCTTCCGTCCAATACTAAATTGGTGACACCTTGATGCCTCAGGACGTGTCCTACCAAACAAACCCTTCTTCTAGTTGTGCCACAAATTTATCTTCTTTCCATTTCTATTCAATACCTCATCATTAGTTATCTGATCTACCCATCTAATCTTCAGCATTCTTCTGTAGCACCACATGTCGAAAGCTTCTATTCTATTCTTGTCTAAACTATTTATCATCCATGTTTCACAATCATACATGGCTACACTTTATACAAATACTATTACATAAGACTTCCTGACACTTAAATCTAGGCTCGATGTCAACAAATTTCTCTTTTTCACGAATCCTCTTCTTGCCATAGCTGGTCTACATTATGTATACTCTCTACTTCGACAATCATCAGTTATTTTGCTAGCCGAATAGCGGAAGTCATCTACTACTCTAAGTGTCTCATTTCCTAATCTAATTCCCTCAGCATCACCTGATTTAATTAGACTACATTCCAAAAGATTGGTTTTACTTTTGTTTATGATCCATCTTATATCCTCCTTAAAGACACTGTCCAGTCCGTTCAAGCTCCCTTCCAGGTTCTTTGCTGTTTCTGACAGAATTGCAGTGTCATTGGCAAACCTCAAAGTTTGTATTTCTTCTCCATTGATCATGATTCCTACTCCAAACTTTTCTTTTGATTCCTTTACTGCTTGCCCCATAAACAGATTGAATAACATCGTGGATAGGCTACAACCCTGTCTCACTCCCTACCCAACCACTGCTTCCCTTTCATACCCCTCGACTGTTGTAACTGACATCTGGGTTCTCTACAAATTGTAAACAGACTTTCGTTCCCTGTATTTGACACAGCCATCTTCTGAATTTGAAAGACGGTATTCCAATCAACATTGTCAAAAGCTTTCTCTAAGTCTACAAATGCTAAAAACGTAAGTTAGCCTTTCCCTTACCTATCTTGTACGATAAGTCGTATGGTCAGTAACTGGCTCACGTGTTCCAACATATCTACAGAATCCGATCTTCCCCAATGTCGGCTTCTACCAGTTTTTCCATACGTATGTAAAGAATTCGTGTTAGTGGTTTGCAACCATGACTTATTAAACTGATACTTCAGTAATTTTCACACCTGTCCACACCTGCCTTCTTTGGGATTGGAATTCTTCTTGAAGTCTGAGGGTATTTCGCCTGTCTCATACTACTTGCTCACCAGATGGTGTTTCATACAACTTGCTCACCAGATGGTAGAGTTTTGTCATACCTCGCTCTCCCAAGGCTATCAGTAGTTGTAATGGAATGTTGTCTACTCTCAGGGCTCTGTCAAATTCTTCACGCAGTATCATACCTCCCATTTCATCTTCCCCTATGTCCTATTCCATTTGCATAATATTGCCCTCAAGTATATCGCCCTTGTATAGACCCTCTATATACTCCTTCCACCTTTCTGCATTTCCCTTCTTTGCTTAGATCTGGTATTCCATCTGATCTCTAGATATTCATAGAAGTGGTATTCTTTTCTCCAAAGGTCTCTCTAATTTTCCTGTACGCAGAAACTGGAGAGAGGTTTGAATTTAAGGAGATGCGACTTGGATAAACTGAAAGAACCAGAGGTTTTAGAGAGTTTCAGAGAGAGCATTAGGGAACGATTGACAGAAACAGGGGAAAGAAATATGGCAGAAGAAGAATGGGTAGCTTTGAGATATTAAATAGTGGATGCACCAGCGGATCAAGTAGGTAAACAGCTGAGGGTTACTAAAAATCCTTAGGTAACAGAAAAGATATTGCATTTAATTGATGAAAGGATAAAATATAAAAATGCAGTAAATGAAGCAGGCAAAAAGGAATAGAAACGTCTCAAAAATGAGATGGACGGGAAGTGCAAAATGGCTAAGCTGGGACGGCTAGAGAACAAATGTAAGGATGTAGAGGCGCATATCACTAGGGGTAAGATAGATACTGCCTACAGAGAATTAAAGACAACATTCCATTAGAACTACTGACAGCCTTGGGAGAGCCAGGCCTAACAAAACTGTACCATCTAGTGAGCAAGATGTATCAGACAGGGGAAATACCGTCAGACTTCAAGAAGAATATAATAATTCCGGTCCCAAAGAAAGCAGGTGTTGACTATCAGTTTAATAAGCCACAGCTGCAAAATACTAATACGAATTCTTTACAGACTAATGAAAGAACTGGTAGAAGCCGACCTCGGGGAAGATCAGTTCGGCTTCCGTAGAAATGTTGGAACACCTTAGGCAATACTAAACCTAGGACATATCTTAGAAAATAGATTAAGGTAAGGCAAACCTACGTTTGTAACATTTGTAGACTTAGAGAAAGCTTTTGACAACATTGACAGGAATATCCTCTTTCAAATTCTGAAGGTGGCAGGGGTAAAATACAGGGAGCGAAGGGCTATTTACAATTTGTACAGAAACCAGATGGCAGTAATGAAAGTCTAGGGGCATGAAAATGAAGCAGTGGTTGGGAAGGGAGTGAGACAGGGTTGTAGCCTGTCCTCAATGTTATTCAATCTGTATATTGAGCAAGCAGCAAAGGAAACACAAGAAAAATTCGGAGTAGGAATTAAAATCTACCGAGAAGAAATAAAAACTTTGAGGCTCGCCGATGACATTGAAATTCTTTCAGAGCTAGCAAAGCACCTGGAAGAGAAGCTGAACGGATTGGACAGTGTTTTGAAAGGAGGATATAAGATGAACATCAACAAAAGCAAAACGAGGATAATGGAATCTAGTCGAGTTAAATCTGGTGATGCTGAGGGAGTTAGATTAGGAAATGAGAGGCTTAAAGTAGTAAATGAGTTTTGCTATTTTAGGAGCAAAATAACTGATGATGGTCGAAGTAGAGAGGATATAAAATGTAGACCAACATTGGCAAGGAAAGCGTTTCTGAAGAAGAGAAATTTGTTAACATCGAGTATACATTATGTGTCAGGAAGTCGTTTCTGAAAGTATTTGTATGGAGTGTAGCCATGTATGGAAGTGAAACGTAGACGATAGATAGTTTAGACAATAAGAGAATAGAAGCTTTCTACATGTGGTGGTACAGAAGAGTGCTGAAGATTAGATGGGTAGATCGGATAACTAATGATGAGGTACTGAATAGAATTGGAGAGAAGAGAAATTTGTGGCACAATTTGACTAGAAGAAGGGATCGGTTGGTAGGACATATTCAGAGACATCAAGGGATCACCAATTTAGTATTGGAGGGCAGCATGGAGGGTAAATATCGTAGAGCGAGACCAAGAGATGATACACTAAACAGATTCAGAAGAATGTAGGTTAAAGTAGGTACTGGGAGATGAAGAAGCTTGCACTGGATAAACTAGCATGGACAGCTGCATCAAACCAGTCTTTGGACTGAAGACCACACACACAGCCCTGTCTTCAGCTGACCAGAAATCTTGTTCCTCCTGCCACCGAACTTCACTAATATCTAACTATAACCTATCCATTTCCCGTTCCAAATTTTTTAACCTAACCGTCTGGTTAAGGGATCTGACATTCCACGCTCCTATCCGTAGTACGACAGTTTTGTTTCTGCTGATAATGACGTCCTCCTGAGGAGTCCCCGCCCGGTGATCAGAATGGGGGACTTTTTACCTAAGATGACGCCATCATCATTTAACCATACAGTAAAGCGGCATGACCTCAGGAAAAATTACGGCTGTAGTATCCCCTTGCTTTCAGCAGTTAGCAGCATCAGCACAGCAAGTCCGTTTTGGTTAATGTTACAAGGCCAGATCAGTCAATCACCCAGACTGTTGCCCGTGCAAGTACTGAAAAGGTTGCTGCCCCTTTTCAGGAACCACACGTTTGTCTGGCCTCTCACCAGATACCCCTCCGTTGTGCTTGCACCTATGGTACAGCTGTCTGTATCACTGAGGAACGCAAGCCTCCCCATCAACGACAAGGTCCATAGTTCATTCGGGGAAGGGGGGGGGTAACTATCTCTATACTGATCAGAATAGAAATAACTAGTATATGCACTTGTGTTGCTCTTTAGTATGTGCTACTACAGGTACTGTACAAGTTTCGGTGTGCGAACTCTTTTCAAAATCTGGTGGCTCGTCAACGACTCGCGCCGGAATCCTGACACAAATACCACTGACGTTCTAATTTATACTTCGTTTAGGTGGTTCATATCAACAGGCATTGTTCCATTTAGAAAAAAAGTATATATTTTCGCCTTCAGGAGTGGCCGTGCGGTTTTAAGCGCTACCGTCTGGAACCGAGCGACTGCTACGGTTGCAGGTTCGAATCCTGCCTCGGGCATGGATGTGTGTGATGTCCTTAGGTTAGTTAGGTTAAATTAGTTCTCAGTTCTAGGCGACTGATGACTCCAGAACTTAAGTCGCTTAGTGCTCAGAGCCGTTTGAACCATTATAAGTTTTCACAGAAAATGCACTTTCCATTTCCGTAACACTTGCCGAGCCAATTTTTGGTGATTCACTCTATAAAATGGTCTAGTAGATCCACCGCTTCACGTGCTTCTTAAAAGATTATCCTTTTCGAAACAAACCGATGCGTAATTCCTTCCCTTTATTTGAAGTTTCGAACCGTTTTCGACCCATTCGACCCATATAAGTTAACTATGGGCTCTTACAAAGTAGCAGGCCCTTAACTACTGCAGTGGATGAAACACAACGGCACAAGGAAAAGTAATGTTGGCGGGGGGGGGGGGGGGGGGGGCACCATGCCTAGAATTTTGTTTACTAGACGAATACTTATTTAAAATCATGGCCTAGTTGATGTGAAACAACATTGATTTTTTCGCAAGTCGAACAACCTAAGAAACCAAACAGCGTTTTGTTTCTAAATGTAGATATTGCCGCCGGCCGGGGTGGCCGAGCGGTTCTAGGCGCTACAGTCTGGAATCGCGCGACCGCTACGGTCGCAGGTTCGAATCCTGCCTCGGGCATGGATGTGTGTGATGTCCTTACGTTAGTTAGGTTTCAATAGGTCCAACGTCTAGGGGACTGATGACCTCAGCAGTTAGGTGCCACAGTGCTGAGAGCCATTTTTTTGTAGATATTGCCCCGAGTAAAGAAATAGCTATTGTTTAATTCGCAGCTACATTTTAATGATTGTGGCTGTTATATTTTATGCGTTATAGTCGGACGAATACTACTTTGGAGTCACTGTATGTTCGATGTAAAAACACAAACGTACAGGCGGTTTCATAAATAAACATCCGATTTCACAAAACTTTTGTATATGGACTAAGATAAAAACGTAAGGCGAATTTAAATTTCGACATCACTTCTAAAGGTTTTACTCTGCTGCCAGTTGCAAGCTGATGCTTGCTATGCCTGCTGGTTCAACTACCACTGCTGCGGCTCACTCACTTTTCCGAGTTGGCAACAACGCAACAAATACACTCCTGGAAATTGAAATAAGAACACCGTGAATTCATTGTCCCAGGAAGGGAAACTTTATTGACACATTCCTGGGGTCAGATACATCACATGATCACACTGACAGAACCACAGGCACATAGACACAGGCAACAGAGCATGCACAATGTCGGCACTAGTACAGTGTATATCCACCTTTCGCAGCAATGCAGGCTGCTATTCTCCCATGGAGACGATCGTAGGGATGCTGGATGTAGTCCTGTGGAACGGCTTGCCACGCCATTTCCACCTGGCGCCTCAGTTGGACCAGCGTTCGTGCTGGACGTGCAGACCGCGTGAGACGACGCTTCATCCAGTCCCAAGCATGCTCAATGGGGGACAGATCCGGAGATCTTGCTGGCCAGGGTAGTTGACTTACACCTTCTAGAGCACGTTGGGTGGCACGGGATACATGCGGACGTGCATTGTCCTGTTGGAACAGCAAGTTCCCTTGCCGGTCTAGGAATGGTAGAACGATGGGTTCGATGACGGTTTGGATGTACCGTGCACTATTCAGTGTCCCCTCGACGATCACCAGTGGTGTACGGCCAGTGTAGGAGATCGCTCCCCACACCATGATGCCGGGTGTTGGCCCTGTGTGCCTCGGTCGTATGCAGTCCTGATTGTGGCGCTCACCTGCACGGCGCCAAACACGCATACGGCCATCATTGGCACCAAGGCAGAAGCGACTCTCATCGCTGAAGACGACACGTCTCCATTCGTCCCTCCATTCACGCCTGTCGCGACACCACTGGAGGCGGGCTGCACGATGTTGGGGCGTGAGCGGAAGACGGCCTAACGGTGTGCGGGACCGTAGCCCAGCTTCATGGAGACGGTTGCGAATGGTCCTCGCCGATACCCCAGGAGCAACAGTGTCCCTAATTTGCTGGGAAGTGGCGGTGCGGTCCCCTACGGCACTGCGTAGGATCCTACGGTCTTGGCGTGCATCCGTGCGTCGCTGCGGTCCGGTCCCAGGTCGACGGGCACGTGCACCTTCCGCCGACCACTGGCGACAACATCGATGTACTGTGGAGACCTCACGCCCCACGTGTTGAGCAATTCGGCGGTACGTCCACCCGGCCTCCCGCATGCCCACTATACGCCCTCGCTCAAAGTCCGTCAACTGCACATACGGTTCACGTCCACGCTGTCGCGGCATGCTACCAGTGTTAAAGACTGCGATGGAGCTCCGTATGCCACGGCAAACTGGCTGACACTGACGGCGGCGGTGCACAAATGCTGCGCAGCTAGCGCCATTCGACGGCCAACACCGCGGTTCCTGGTGTGTCCGCTGTGCCGTGCGTGTGATCATTGCTTGTACAGCCCTCTCGCAGTGTCCAGAGCAAGTATGGTGGGTCTGACACACCGGTGTCAATGTGTTCTTTTTTCCATTTCCAGGAGTGTATTATTTGTGTGATCTGTTTTAATAGCTGCATTTCAGGTACAGTAATGTAGAGTTCACAGTTAGCAGCCGGGGTACAATTAATTACAAGATACTGGCTGTTTATGTAGTGGAAAATCTGCAGTTCGCCTTTCTGTGTCCGTTCAAGGCGTTCAGCGCCTTTAGCAGTTTTGCACGTAATCCGCAGAGGTATAGATGTGCCAGCTTAGAGGTGGTCTTTTCCCAAGTGTCTATCTGTCTCTCTGCTGCAGTATTTCCGTTTAAATTTACTGTGAATTATTATTTGACATGATCAAATGTGGAGTTGTACGATCTGTTGTGTTAAGGCTGTGAATTTAAATAGAGCTTAATACAAGTAGTAATGGGCACTCCAATCAGTCGAAAATAATTTTTATTGCATATCTGGATTTCGGTCATTGTGTAGGAAGCTTCAGTGCAGTAAAAGCAACTTAAAACGTTAAATCACTTACATACGTTGGTTGAGACTATGTGAATAAATAAGTGGTTTTAAAGTTTCAACTTACCTTTGCCGCACTGAGGATGGCACACAGTGATCAAAATCCAGATATGCAATAATCATTATTAGCGACTGATTGTTATACCCTTCTCAACTTGAAATAAACACAGCGGCTGGGCACAACTGATTCCCCATGGAATCAAACTTGATAAAACCCTTAACATTAGAGACTGCAAACTTAATTGTAATTATTACCAGTTTCGGATTATCTACAAGCCGTCTTCAAATCATAACAAAATACACTAATTAATCTGTAAATACCAAACGGAGGGAAATATCGTCTTAATTTGTATAAGACGTATCGTTTGCTATACGAGGAGCGTTCAGTAAGTTTTCTCCGCCAGTTTCGGTTGAAAAAAATGTGAGATGTGGAATATTCCCACTTCAGCCGCAAGAGTTTCATGAAGTTCCGATAGGTGGCGGCGCCAACATAGTCTCCAAAATGGCGTCTGTAACGGAGGCCATTTTGAAACAAGGAGCTGTCATAGTGTTCCTTTTGGCGGAAAACCAAAGCATCGCAGATATTCAAAGGTGCTTGCAGAATGTCTAAGAAGACCTGACAGTGAACAAAAGCACGGTGAGTCGTTGTGAGAGGCGTCAGCCATCACCGCAGTAAGGTCACGTAAACCTGTCCAAGCTTCAGCGTGCCAGCCGTCCGCACACAGCAGTTACTCCTGCAGTGTCGGAAGGTGCGGACACTCTCATTCGAGGTGCTCGACCGATGCAAGCGGATTCTCTTTCTCTATGACAACACAAGGCCCCACACAAATCTGCGCACCCGATAGGAGCTAACTAAATTCCTTTGGGGTGCTCTTCATCATCCATCCTATAGCCTAGATCTCGTACCTTCCAGCTTCTATCTGTTTGGCCAATGAAGACTGCACTCATTGCAAAGTATTACATTCATGACGGGGAGGTTATTAATGTAGCAGACGTTGGCTCTGGCGTCGACCAGTAGAGTGGTGCCATGTAGACATACAGATCCTCCCAGTAAGGAGGTGTAAGACCGTTGCATTGAACGGAGATTACGTTGAAAAGTATTGTTGTTTAGCTAGAAGTGTGGGGAATAATATGGTGTATAAGAATCCTGATAAATCCAAACTGCTTTCAGGGAAAAAAAATTGTTGCGTTACTTTCTGAATTTCCAGCGTTCGATCCAGTTATACAATAATGTACATTACCTGGAGTAAGAAGCCATCATATGTAATGCACAATGACAGAATTGGACATTTTACACACGTGGAGACTAAGATGGTTGTCACATTAGAATAATGCACTGCGGCAAGTATGATTTTTATATGTCCACATATGTAAAATTGTCTGATTTTTTTCAGGGTGCATTACAAAAGAATAGTTCAAATGGCTCTGAGCACTATGGGACTTAACATCTGTGGTCATTAGTCCCCTATAACTTAGAACTAGTTAAACCTAACTAACCTAAGGACATCACACAACACCCAGTCATCACGAGGCAGAGAAAATCCCTGACCCGCCGGTAATCGAACCCGGGAACCCACGCGCGGGAAGCGAGAACGCTACCGCATGACCACGAGCAGCGGACGGTGCATTACATACGACTATCTTTTCTTCTGGGGTAATCTACATCATTATGCCAGTGGACTGTATAACAAACGATCTGTCGTCACAATGTCACAACTGTCGTTGACCGCAGCAGACGAAATTCGGTTTCGTTTAGGAGGCGTGACAGTCGCAGTGTCCACACCGCGGAGCAACAGAGCTGGAGTCAAAGGCTCTAGCGGGAGTTCGATTGATCGCATCTGTGGTGACTTCTGAGTCGGCACACATGCCCCGATGTATATGAGAGTTGGGGTAGAGTGGGGGGGAGGGGGGGGGGAGATATAGCTGAAGGAACTCCTGCTTGCGTATTAGTACTCCATGCTAACTGCTCTTCTCAAAAATCAAGATAAATACAAAACCTGACATCCAAGTACTTTAATATTTAACTTAAGAGTTTTACAATCCGTGCCCCCAGTAAATGGGCCTAAGTACCTACCTGCTAGCAGGTAAGCACTCTCCCTGCCTCCCTCCCTCCCTCTCTCCCTCCCCAGTCAAAACCATTGGTCACGACGTTTTCAGTGCCACGAATGTGCTTAACACTCAACTGAAATGCTGAAATACGCACTGCGCACCTAGCAATTCTCCCTGTACGCCAACTGAGTGCCTGGTTGTCTGTTTCTAAGATAACTGGTTGTTGTAGCAAATATACTTTAAAGATCTCTAAAACGAAAAAAAAAAATGGCAACGCCTCCAGCTCTATACGGAATATTTGACTTCCAATGGAGACAGGCTACGCGATGTATAAGCAATAGGCTACCTTCCTACTACCTCTTTCTGCAAAAGGGAGGCCATGACTTCTTACATGGTGGGGTCAGTTTAAACAATAAATTCCTTGCTACGTCAGCCATGGCCAACACGGGTGGGATGGCTACAGTTTTCTAAGACCACTTGTTGCGATAGACCTAATACGAATTTCATTCCTTTCTCCCAAAGATCCTTTAAAGGTTCTGCTACTTGTGCAAAATTGGGAATAAATTTGCGGGAGTAATTTATCATTCCAGTGAAACGAGTTATCGCTTTTACATTTTTGGGTGTGGGGCAAAAATAATTAGTCTTTGTCCGGCTCTGATCAGTTATAATACCTTGATTAGGCACAATATGACCGAAAACAGATATTTCGGGAGCAGTGAATTCAACTTTAGAAGGTTTACCTGATTTACAGTTAGGAAAGTTTACACAACTGCCGAAGCACAATGTACCCTACATTTTTCTAGAAGTCCTTATTGAAGAACTGACATATAATTAAGATTATGGCAGACATACTCAAATTTGAGGTCAGAAAAATCTCTATAAAATATATCGATATCGACTATCCCTATACGTAAATCAAATAGAACGCTCTTACACAGGGTGTTACAAAAAGGTACAGCCAAACTTTCAGGAAACATTCCTCACACACAAAGAAAGAAAATATGTTGTGTGGACATGTGTCCGGAAACGCTTACTTTCCATGTTAGAGCTCATTTTATTACTTCTCTTCAAATCACATTAATCATGGAATGGAAACACACAGAAACAGAACGTACCAGCGTGACTTCAAACACTTTGTTAGAGGAAATGTTCAAAATGTCCTCCGTTAGCTAGGAGACATGTATCCACACTCGGTCGCATGGATTCCCTGATGCGCTGATGCAGCCTTGGAGAATGGCGTATTGTATGACAGCCGTCCACAATACGAGCACGAGGAGTCTCTACATTTGGTACTGGGGTTGCGTAGACAAGGGCTTTCGAATGCCCCCATAAATGAAAGTCAGGAGGGTTGAGGTCAGGAGAGCGTGGAGGCCATGGAATTGGTCCGCCTCTACCAATCCATCGCTCACCGAATCTGTTGTTGAGAAGCGTACGAACACTTCGACTGAAATGTGCAGGAGCTCCATCGTGCATGTACCACATGTTGTGTCGTACTTGTAAAGGCACATGTTCTAGCAGCACAGGTAGAGTATCCCGTACGAAATCATGATAACGTGCTCCATTGAGCGTAGGTGGAAGTACATGGGCCCAATAAAGACATCACCAACAATGCCTGCCCAAACGTTCACAGAAAATCTGTGTTGATGACGTGATTGCACAATTCCGCGCGGATTCTCGTCAGCCCACACATGTTGATTGCGAAAATTTACAATTTGATCACGTTGGAATCAAGCCTCATTCGTAAAGAGAACATTTGCACTGAAATGAGGATTGACACATTGTTGGATGAACCATTCGCAGAAGTGTACTCGTGGAGGCCAATCAGCTGCTGATAGTGCCTGCACACGCTGTACATGGTACGGAAACAACTGGTTCTCCCGTAGCACTTTCCATACAGTGACGTGGTCAACGTTACCTTGTACAGCAGCAACTTCTCTGACGCTGACTTTAGGGTTATCGTCAACTGCACGAAGAATTGCCTCGTCCATTGCAGGTGTCCTCGTCGTTCTAGGTCTTCCCCAATCGCGAGTCATAGGCTGGAACGTTCCGTGTTCCCTAAGACTCCGATCAATTGCTTCGAACGTCTTCCTGTCGGGGCACCTTCGTTCTGGAAATCTGTCTCGATACAAACGTACCGCGCCACGGCTGTTGCCCCGTGCTAATCCATACATCAAATGGGCATCTGCCAACTCCGCATTTGTAAACATTGCACTGACTGCAAAACCACGTTCGTGATGAACACCAACTTGTTGATGCTACGTACTGATGTGCTTGATGCTAGTACTGCAGAGCAATGAGTCGCATGTCAACACAAGCACTGAAGTCAACATTACCTTCCTTCAATTGGGCCAACTGGCGGTGAATCGAGGAAGTACAGTACATACTGACGAAACTAAAATGAGCTCTAACATGGAAATTAAGCGTTTCCAGACACATGTCCACATAACAACTTTTCTTTATTTGTGTGTGAGGAATGTTTCCTGAAAGTTTGGCCGTACCTTTTTGTAACACACTGTATTAGCACAGTAACCGTGTTGCAGAGGCTGTAACTAGCTTAGACCCTTAGCTAGTGAAATATGGTATGTTGGATTTAGGTTAACAGTGGTGTAGACCTTTGCACCTTGGAACCATGAGAAGCAAGAATGCAAAACGGTAAATGGAAGAGACTGAAGAACTAGTTTCATATTCAGGACCCAGCAGTCAACAACCGGTCTCACCCCATCCTGTGGCTTAAACACTACAAATATGGTAGAAGAGTACAAGGATTTGGATGGCATGATAACTCACTCGCATAACATCTATAGTCGCCTTTAACTGTTTCATGCTGTGAGGGATAATCTGTATAGTGGATGCCTTAGACGAGTTTGGTCTGTTAATTCAGCTTTATACTCTACTCCTTTAACCTCACCTAATCCCTCAGTAAGCACACTTCTGAGTTCTTCACATAAGTCAACAATGTGTTTTTTTCTCTTTGTCTGGTAAATGTTCAAGATCGTAAGTCAGAACACCGGTATCGATTCAATTATTAGCTTTGTTTTGACGCCCTGACCTTGCATTCACCACATGCAACAAAGGATCTCTGCTGTGCAAAACTCAATACAAAACAGTCTAACTCCTTTGAGGAACTAACCCAACCTAGCAGGTGAAGTCAGAACCTGTAACAGCCGACACAGGCAGATTGTGGGCACCGGTTAGAATCTTAACTTTGATATTTTCCGTAATTCCCATTTCTGCATAATTGGCCAGCTCACAACTCAGCCCTACTTAACGATTTTCGCTCAAGAAAAGTGTACACTTCATATTGACTGATCAATGAAACAAAACTTTCAGTACCTAGGAGACCACAAAGGAGCTCCTCATTTATAACCAAACATGCAACAATCCAGGAAATGGGCCTTCGTGATCCCCACTTAATATGTCGTCAGCTTTCGCTAGAGTTTTCCAGTTTTGCACGATTCCTTGCTATGTGAACACCCCATTTGCACTTGAAAAATCTTACTGTTAACCTATCCAACTGTAGGTCCGGGTTACTACCATCTAAATTCAGTTATCTAGGATCAAATTCTTCCTCTCATTTCTTGTCAACTTGCACACGAATCACCAGCTCTTTTGACTGAAGGAAGACTTATTGCTGATCAGAAAGAAGCACTCTGGAGCCGTCACTAGGGAGCATTCCTTCAAGGACACATTCAGCTGTTTGCCCTTCACCTCAAAATAAACACAAATTTCTAGCTTTGATTCTTTTAATATACATTTCGGACGATTATTCATATCGTTAAATCCAAATACAGAACTTGTCTATCAAGTCACATCGAGTACTGGCACTCAGATACTTTCGATAAATTATATCCCGTAATCCATTAAAAGACTAACAGAAGGATTCAGACAATATCAGCTCCAATCACCCATCCTTCATATAGCTCTACAACTGATCCAACTACGTCCCCTCCACCTTCCAATCTAAAATAAATCTTTTTGGATCAAGCGCTTCAATACAGTTCAGCTGCTGCTGTGCCATGACCATTGAGGCCTAAATACAGTACGCAAGTGTCTAGGTTAGCATTATTCGATGAGTGGGCTCTTGCTACCAACAGCGACCAGATGAAATATTGAAGCAGCGTACTTTTAGATCGGTAATGGTGATAAAACGATGTGCTTTCATTGTGCTGAATATTTGAAGTAATGGCATGAAAAGGGTGACCCATTTTCATCACACACTCCCTGATTTTCCAAATGTATGTTTCTGATTCGTATAGAGGGCATAGACTATGTGGATACTATCTGTCGAATGAAAACTGCGATAATTACAGAAAACGATATGTTAAATATTAAACTTGACGCAGACATACTGAACAAAGCGGTATAATCTGAACAGCATGTGGCTGAAGGTATTCGAGTGTAAAATTTGCTTGCAGGGTGCAATGTTCCATCCATGTGGACTGTCTATTTCCTCGTGCGTATTATGTCGGGAGCTTAAAGCAATTAAAATTAGAGTATTCATTCAATTCAATTAAGACAGTATCAGCAAATAGGGTGTAATTTTTTATTTTTTCTTCGCAGCATATATATATATATATATATATATATATATATATATATATATATATATTGTAAAGCACAACAAATGTCTCTCTTTTGTAAGCATGTTCATGTATGTTGGTAGGTATTTGCACTTCACAACCACACCCACGATCTCACGGACTTTATGATATATATACATGCTATACCGAGTGAATCATATACAGCAATGTTCAGACTGACATACAGAACTTACTTAGAAATTCGCCTTACCAAACAGTATGTGTGTCATCACCGATATGTATTACCATTTTGATGCAAGTTGGTAGGCTTGCTGAAGTGTCATACACGTGAATATGGTGTATTATAAGCAGAATGACATGGTTTAAGAGCACTCTATCACTAACACCACGGCAGCTCCATATTCGGGCTACATTCAAATCGCTTAAAGCACATTAGAACTGGACGACAGATGACAATTTAGTATAGCAGCTTTCATTCATTATATTCGGACACCGAATCTAGTAATTGTATGCTACACTTGAATGCCGTGATTCCGTCTGTTTTGCCAGCATTGGCTCGGAAGCCCCTCTGTTGACTGTCTGCCGGCGTACAGGTATACCATTAACTACATTTCATCTACATACTGCTTTAATGAGCTGTTCTGGTCCAACAGATGTGTTATATTAAAAGAGGGGGGTTTTATTCTCCACAGTACCGTCGGCAGTACAGTCTGTCAATCGCTGTTTGGTACTAGGTTACACAAATCGCGGAACTTGCCATTAACTTATCCCTTTTGTAATTATATACGGCAATTTTTTGAGGAATATGCCATGACGCCATGAATTTATACACAGTGCAGATGGGATTCACATACTATTCTACCTGACGAAACTACAGTATAGCTTTCCATTAACGGTACAAGCCTGTTTCGGTAATTCTACGAAGGTTTTCGTAGGTGGAGCGTAATTTTCGTTTCAAGGTCACACCTCGCATATAAGGCAACGCCTTGCGTTACACCATACAGTAAGACAGGTAGGATCGACTGTTTGTCGTGAGTGACCTCCATCTGCACGGTAAAGCATTATATTCTATATATGTCAAAACACAAGCCAAGGAGCTGACAACGCTATTGGCAACCACCTTAAAGAGTTTACAAGTGACGTAACAAGTGGTTAACCATGGTATTGCCTGTCTGTAGACCACTGCAGAATGGATCGTACATGTGTTTGTTCCCTGTGCAAGACTGTTTGTATCTTTCTTTTCAACTTCTCTGTTATGCAATATAATTCCGTCACTTTGGCAATTATTTGGTAGTTCCATACCGCTATTGCCGCTGTAATCTCATTTGCTGTGTATTACGACGTCTGTGTCTTCGTCTACACTGTAAAACTCTACACTACAATGTTGATGTAGCATACCTGGTACTATCTGATGCCATTTTGTTCGCGCTTGCTTATTGGAATTCCTACCATGGGCCACGCAGTTGAAGACTTGATAAGCATATAGTCCAGCCGGGGCAGCATCGTGGACTGGTAGAATCCCTAATGACATTTCTGGTTGTTGTACACAAATTTTTAGTAGAACATTATTACCCCATATCTATATATTTACAGGTTATGGTGAATGGCATTTTAATACGTATTATAGCAAGTGTTTAGTAATTATAGCAGTTGAAGGTAGTCATACAAAGTCTGGCTTTGGGCGCAGCCATCAGGCCTTTTATGATGGCTCTTGGTGTCTGCAAGCCGTATGACATCGAATTTTCGTAGTTACGCAACTTACGTTACAGTAAACATGTATTTTAATGGCAGACAGAAAGTTTGGATGCTGCAATACTTAATTTGTGACTGAAATTGCAGGACGCCGTTTTTTTCCGAGATGTCGGCTCTGACATTATTTCTGGAAATGTTACGTTCTCTCTGTTATCATCTTGGTCATGTGTTAACCAGCTGTAATATGTCCTTGTAGAGTCTAAGTAATATTTTGATAATAAAAATACCTTATACTCTCCTTCTGCATCTAATACAGTTCTGTTGTGTGTGTGTGTGTGTGTGTGTGTGTGTGTGTGTGTGTGTGTGTGTGTGTGGTGTAGATGGTTATTGTTTCTTTTTTCTTTTCTTTTTTTTGTGAGTCAAATCTTCCAGAAATAGAACTGCAAAAGTCAACAGCAACTTTATATATTCATCCACATGCACGTCGCTCTCTCCATGTTAACGAAGTGTCTTTTAGAATTACAGTCTATAAGCTTTCAGGGAGCCTTCTCACTACAAACTGCTGTTATTTGCGAGGGTTGGAACTTAAATAGTGGCAACTATTTATTCACCCGCGATGCAAGTAGTTACATGGTGGCACCTGTTACTGTCCTTCAAAGTAGTCAACAGCGTTGTGTAGAACCAGTTGCCAGCGATGTGGAAGGCGTAGTATACCGCTAACAGAGCCTTTACTGTTGATGGTGCGGATGGAGCGGTCTACTGCCTGTCGAATCTCTGGAACGGTTCTGAAGCGCATGCCACGAAATGGTTCCTTCATCTTCGGATCAAATCAAAGTAACAAGGACTTAAGTCTGGAGAGTAAGGTGTATGGTACAGTACTTCCCAGTCCTATCGACCGAACAGAGCAGCCACAGCTTGAGCTGTATGCGCCCGCGCATTGTCGTGCAAAATGATGGGTGGGTTGCGCAGAAAATGTCGCCACTTCTTTCGCAAAGCTGGTCGCAGGTGATGCTCCAAAAACGAACAGTAATACTGTGCATTGGCGTCTGCCGTGGAGGAACGCAATGACTTGGGATAACACCGTCACAGTCATACAAGAGAATCACCATCACTTTCACCAAACTGGGGCTCTGACGCACTTTCGACTTTCGCGGAGACTCATAATGACGGCATTCGTTGCATTGGAGTTTCAGTTGTGCGACCAGCTTTGCGAAAGAAGAGGCGACACTTTCTGCGCAAGTTACCCATATTTTTGCACCACAATGAACGGGTGCGTACTGCGTAAGCTGTGGCTCCTCTGTTAGGTTGATGTGACTGGAAAGTACTGTACCATCCACCATACTCCACAGACTTGTCCTTGTTACTTTGATTTCATACGGAAGATGAAGGAACAACTTCGTGGCAATCACTTCAGAGCTGTTCTAGCAATTCCACAGGCAGTAGACCACTCCATTCGCACCATCAACAGAACAGGCTCTGCTAACGATATACTACGCATTCCACGTCGCTGGCCACGAGTTTTACACAGTGCTGGTGATTAGTTTGAAGGACCGTAACAGCTACGAACATGTAACTAGTAGTTGCCATTATTTACATTCCAAACCTCGTCTATGGTTTTCAGTTGTAATAATGGCAGTAACTGCCTATGAACAGCTTATAATGTTTGTAGTGAGTAACACGATGCATTACGTTTGTCCTTCCTAAATTTGTGCTTGAAAACTTTTTTTAAATTCTGGGATATATACTTTGAGGGCATGTTGAGTGTAGGCCTAATTAATTACGTTCAGTATTTCTATTTGTCTCCGTAACTCACACCTATTTTTTTCTGCTGTTAAAAGCCTAGTCAGGGTATTTTTACGACATGAAATTATTAGGCATATATTCTAAAATGTCATGTGATCTTAGGCGGTAAAATGTACTTCTGAGGCACATACTTTAGAATTTTGTGGGTACTATTTCAATAAATAGGTATCTATGTGGGAACTAACTCACACTTTCTTGCGACGCCACTTTAATTCACTTGACTCTTACATTTCTTTTTCCATGCATTAATGTCGACTACCAATGTAAACATACTTTTTGCGTTACCTCGGAAGTATTTTATTTGAAGATGTGCCTAATTAGTAACATCCAGTCTGTCTATTTGCCTGCTTAGCAAATAATTACTTTTCTGCAGTTATAAACCTGGTCAGATTAGTTTTACAACGTCAAATTATTAGCTTTAACTTGTAAAATGTCATGTATTATTGGGCAATGAAAACCACCATTGGGATACATACTTAGCACCGTGGGCACTAAGTTAGCTGATGTATGTTTATGTGGAAATAATAATAATAATAATAATGTCGTGTGACTAGGGCCTCCCATCGAGTAGACCGCTCGCCGGGTGCAAATCTTCCGATTTGACGCCACTTCGGCAACTTGCGCGTCGATGGGAATGAAATGATGATGATGATTAGGACAACACCACACCGAGTCCTTGAGTGGAGAAAATCTCCGACCCAGCCAGGAATCGAACCCGGGCTCTTAAGGGTTGACATTCTCTCACGCTGACCACTCAGCTACCGGCGGCGGAATATGTGGAAATAAACTCGTGCTTTCAGTTACACTGCAGTCGTCTCTCTTGCAATATTATGACATAATATATGACGTCTTTCATGTATTAATGTCAAAAAGTAATGTAAATATACACCATTTTGCAGTGCTAAAGTATTTAGACGATATTTTATATGGTTTACAGCATACTTAATGTGGAGAAATAATTAATTTACAGCTTTGTTTCGTTTTTTAACTGTGCAGCAGTATGTTGGGGGAGTTTGATATCGCGGTCTAAAAATCGAACTTCCTCTCAACTAGCTATGTAAACATTGAATTTTTTACGCTGTGGTGTACAGTGCAGATATTTTTGGAATTACTGCAACACCTTAGATGCAGAAAATTGTTAATTTAGAACTTTGTTGCGTTTTTAAACTGCAATTTTGTGACATCCCTTTTTTGGTGGACTTGCTTTCAATCACGTTTTCAGAGGTAGCGGGATAGTATTAAGGTAAGAAACCGAATTTCAGTGAATAAAAATTTCTTTTTGCATCATTCGTATTTTATAAGCAACTGCTGGTTTTTTTGTTGTTTATTCCAATATTCTATTCCGAATGACAAATTTTTCAAACCAAGGTTACCAAAGTGACGGCTGTTGAGCCACTCAAACGAATTTTTGGATGTCAGCAATGCAAACATAGCTGTAAAGCTGAGACTTGAGAGGCGCAGTGCGTTACGTGGGGCGCCTCACATAATATTTACAGAAGTTCAAGGCACAGGAAGAGCGAGGTTACTGACAGCGAAATATGACATTTATAGACTGGTATCCTGTTCCAGTAACTTGGACAGCTCGCGAGAAGGCAAGAACGTAGACGGCAGCCGCTTGGTAGCGCCTGTATAACTTGCGATCGCTGCTGTCGCCGCCGCAGCGCTGTGAGCGGGCCACACCCGTCGCACCAGCCCATTGGTGTTCATGGGGGCCCTATGAAGCCGGCAGCGACGGGACTCAGAAGTCCCATCTCGAGGGTTAGATACCCTCAATTCCAAGTCGACCGATTACACTGCCTGGGCTACAGTCAGGTTATAACCAGTGCTTTGGAAGAACCCCTTGCTGTGGCCGTCCGTCTGCCTGCCTACCTGCCCACCTGCCCGTTAGTCGCCGCTCGGAGCTCGCCGCCGCCGCCGTCGCCGCACGCTCTCCGTCCGTCCATTCGCCTGTCACTGTCCGTTGACGCCGTCCTTCCGTCTTGAGCCTTCCCCCTTCCACTGTCATCTACACATCCCACTCCTCCACTTACACTGTCACTTCCTTGAGTGCCGCCCCTGGCCTCACCCCTCATACCTCGCCTCCCGTGTCTACACTAACCCATTTCACCATCACTGCCCTGCTGTAACCCCCACAACTACATCCTTCCCCCAGCCTCCACACCTGCAACAGCTCCCATTCCTGCCCCCAACTCTGACGTACGCCTCCGCTGACGCCTCTGCTGCCACCTCTCAGGTGGTTGGCTTACCCTCTCTCACCCTTCCTACCTGTCATCATCTGCCTCCCCTATCACATCATGCCAGGTCACAATTGCTGCCACTGAACTGGCCGCATCTCCCAGCACCTCCACCATGCCTACATGATCTGATACCCGCCACCTCCCCCTCCTCCCTATCACTCTCCTCTCCTCCCAGCCTAAACTCTCCAAAAAAAAAAAACCAGAAAAGCGTCAATGCCGACTCTGTTCCCATCACTTCCCACCAAATGTCAACACTTCCATCCGCAGTCATCTCCATGGATACCACCCCTCCTCCTGTCACCCATACACCCACACCCAACCTGCACACCTTTGTACTGTCAACTCCAGACCCCAAGTTCCTTGATGCCTGTACCCTCACCATGGAGATACCGCAGTATCTCCAAGGTGCTCCCATGTACCAACTAATCCCTGCAGGCACTTAGTCCTCATGAAGTCCCCCACCCCCTCCTTTCATATGATCCTCCTCCATAAACTCCCACACATCATTTTGCCCCCCCCCCCCCAAATCCCTGTCACCCTTCCTCTCCTCATCAGCCCCAGCCTCTCCGTCCCCTGTCCCCCCAACTACACTGCCATGATCACCAAGCTCACCCCAGTGATCACAGAGGATGAAGTGCTGGCTGAACTGAACTCACATCCCAACCTAGAATTCTGCTATGCTTGCTGTATCCGGAATACCTCAGGTCCTCCATCGACCACCACCTCACCCAGGGTGCCCTGAATTTCCACCGCCGCCCTTTTGAATCCTCCAAATCCCCTCCCCGATCCTGTCACTGCAAGTGCTGCCTCGTGTATTATGACCACCTGACCTCCGGCTGCAAAACACGTCCACATGTCCCCATTGCAAGGCCACCAATTGTGTCAAAAACTGCCCCAACCTCACCACCCCTCCTGACTAACATCTGCAGTGGCACCCATCCCACTTATTCCCACAAGTGTTAAGATAAAGTCACACCTGCCACCCCCGAGCTTACTCTCCCTGTCCTATCGATCACACCATTCACTCCAACAATTCCCTCTGACCACCCCCAATAGCCAAATACATCATGTATTCCCTCGCCATAGTCCTCCAAAACACATATCTTTTCCAACACCTGCACACCCTCCAACAGATCTCCATGGCCATCCACTCCATCTTTACACCAATACCTTCGCCACTTACTCCAACCAAGCCCATTTCACATTCACCTGCCTCAACACCCTAATTTAAGCCTCTTCCCTCCCCTAACTCCCCCCCTCTTCCTAACATGGCTGGCGTGAGTGGTGAAAGCTCTTCCAGAACATCCGCACTATCTGCACCAACAAATACCTACTCATGAACATCCTCTCCTACCACTGGGTCGACACCTTGATCCTGAACAAAACCTTTCTCCAACCCCATTTTCTACTGATCTGATGCTCCCTGTCCTCAAGCACAGGGTGGAGTCACCATCGCCCACCTTAAGCGCATCTCCATCTGGCCACCACCCCACTGAACACCCTATCCCCAGTGTCATCTTCCCCTCCCTCACTGTTACCTGCGCCACCATCTATGTTTGCTCCACTATTCCTATTCCTTATGACTTCATTTCCGATGTTGACCACACCTTCTCCACCTATGTGATAGCTACCAGTGGCAACATGCATAACTGCTCCCTTGTCATCCTTTGGCAGTGGCATCAGATCCTCTTTACGATCCTAGATGACCCTGTTCCTCTTCCCTAGTACACCTGTCCAAAAAGCAACTCCACCATCAATGTTGTCACTAACTGTGTCAACGTTCTTGGGTGTATTGCCACTGACATCCTTGACCCCACAAGTAGCAGCAACCTCCCTGTCCTTCTCACCATAACATATGCTCACCACCCCTTCCCAAGGTAGTCCATGACTGTCATCACGCCAACTGGGATGCCTACTGGGAATCCACCACCATCCATGTCGAAAGCCACCCTCTTATTATCATCATCCTATCGACATCATCCCTGCCTCATCCTTCACTTCCCTCAGAAGGTCATTACTGACGCCGTGGAGGCCCATGTTCCTACTAAAACCATAAACCCCCATGGCCCCACTCTCCCAAATTCCAACGCCACTGCCAAATACAATGACACACTTGGAACCTCATTACAGCAGAGAAATTGCAGGACTGTCGCCAGACCTGTACACAATTCAACACCACCCTCCCTATGAACTCCTCCAAGTACTGGTCAGCATTCCATTGCCTTACTGGTTCCCATTCTGCCCCTCCATTACCCACTTCTCCATAACGACTGCCCCCTTCCTGACAACCAATCACTTTTCTTCCCATCTTTCCAGAGTCTTCAACATCCCTTGCCGTGCAAGACATAAAACTTAATCTCCAGTGAGAACGCAACAGAGCCCCTGGTCACGACTGTGTCGCCTACTGCCAACTCATAGAATGCCCCTTCTCTTTCCTGACAGTCCTTGACAATTTGTACATCATCATCCTCCCTACCTGATTCTTCCTGACATGTGGAAGACTTCCTGCATCCTCTTATTCATCAAAACCAATAAATCCCTTTCCATCGGCTCTTCCTATCATGCAATCTGCCACACCTCCATCTTCAGTATGGTCTTCAAATCCATTCTCGTCCATCTTCTCTCCCTCTAACGTAACTCCCATTGCTCCACCATTTTTGTTTCTGTCGACCTCCAAAACGGCTGTGACTGCGTGGCATCCTGGTCTTTTCTTTAAACTGCAAACCTACACCCTGCCTATCACTTTTGTCCATCTGGTCGCTTCCTTCCTCTCACACCGTCCTTCCTATGTAACCCTCAGCAACATCAACTCCTATAACTTATATCCCACTGCTGGCGTACACCTCAGATATACCCAAGCCATCCCCACCTGTCCACCTCCTCCAATATGCTGATAACACAGCCCTCCTGGCATTCTATCCAACACTTCAATGGTCCCAATGCACCCTCCAAACCCACCCTGACCAGTTCACCACCTGGTGTGACTAGTGGTTCCTTCCTATCAACCTCTCCAAAACCCAGGCAATCATCATAGAGAGACCATACACCTACTCCTTCAGTCTCTATGATTTTTACCTAACCATTTATGGTCGTCCTATCCAGCTCACCCTCACCCTGAGATACCTTGGCCTTCCCTCGACTGTCAGCTCACCTGGGGCTCTCATCTCCTAACCATGCCGCAGAAAGCCCTCCCCCCCCCCCTCTGCCTCCTTTAACTCCTGTCTGGTTGGACATGGGGATTGCATCCTTCCATCAACCTCCACACCTACAAATCCCTCACCTGTCCTATCCTCTGTTATGGCAGCATTGAATGGATCTCTGCACCCCATCGCGTTTTAAGGCCCTCCAAATCCTAGAACGCCATGTGCGCTTCCATATCTGCCTTCCTTCCCCCACATGAATCCTGTATGACCTCACCCCCTTCCCCCACTTCCTTGTTTCCCTCCAACACCTCCACATCCGCAGAATTCATCTCTCCACCCCTGGTTTCTTCCTTCCTCTCCACCCGTCACCCATTGCTGAGCCTCTATCGCAGTATACCTCCCTCTCTCCATCTCCACACCCTCCATCTCCTTCATCAGGGCAATTTCCAGCACTTCCAACTCACAGATGTTTAACTTCGCCATGACATCCACCTTTACTATCAACTGAAGCCTAGTCTTGTTCCTCCCCTTCCCAGGACCCCTTTTTCCTCTATCCTCCTTACCCCCTCCCCCCAAAGTCTCTGGACACCCTCCTCAGCTGGTTTTTCTCTCCCATTCTTCCCTCCTTGGCTCCCTTCGGCGCGCCCCCCACCTCATTCCCTTTGTCTCCCCTCCTCCTTGCCTTCTTTCCTCTTATCCCTTGTCCCTTACCCCTTGCAGCTCCTTCCAGGTTTTTATTCACCATCAAGTGTGCTGCGTTCATGTTGTGTTCAGTGCTGTTCCACAGTGTTATCAACTGATGTAGTTTTAATTGTGTGCTGCAACTTTTTATGATCTGGCTGTACTTTGGTTGGTGCCTTTTAATCCTTAGAGTGTGTGGTTTTTGTGTAAATCGCTTTTTTAGATTTTTACCTCAATTTTACAGTCAACGCTTTTTGTATGCTTCCTTCTCTTATGTTCCGCCTGTTTCCTATGTTCCGCCATGTTTTCTTCTGTTGTTGTTATAAATGTCTTCCTGTCTACTTTTAATGTCTATCGGCTGAAGAGCAGCGCCTGTGCTGCTGCCAGCCTGCCCCGAATGGGGAATTGTAAATACAATAAAGGTAAAAGAAGAGACTCAGAAGTCAGTTGTGATCCGAAAGTGTTCTTATGTTGTACGTGATACTCATCTTTGTTCAGTTCTCGATCTTGCTATGTCTATGTTCCCGATCTGGTTCACTCTTGAGGCTTGTCATTCTGCTGTATCGGTCCATAGCCGTTGCCTTTCTGTGGCTTTTGGCGATTCGCCGTCGATGCCAGTGACCGGTCAGCCTTCGTTCTCTGGTCGTGTCGGATTCATGTTACTAGATATACAAACTGTTGTTGAGCCACGCTTCTACGAATGCAGAGTGGGCGGAGCTGCTGGGCACAGGGTTGCTTCATGCAAAATTTGCAGAACCAGGCTCTCCCCCCCTGCTCCTTGACCTCAGCATGTGGCTGGAAGTAATGTTCCTATAATGACCCTAGAGAAAAGGTAGTATTGATGATGAACTAAAGCATGCACAGATTCATCAGCTGCAATAAGCCACCACAGACAAGGAAATGATGAGAGAATCTTCAGTGCCCTACTACTAGCGAGCTGTCGCATGTATACTGACAAGGGCATGGGAACACCATTCTTTAGAAGACAGTGGTGTAGAAATACGTATTTTACCTATTCTGGAGATCTCACAGTGGCATGGGTGCTCACTCAGAACGTGTAAAGAGTAATTTTATACATCATTTTCTTTTGGTATACATTGAAACTGACGAAACAACATAAATAGCATAAATGGCTACTCATGGAAAGACGAACAATGCAGCACAACGAACAGAGAAAATACATGTCAAAATATTACCATGCTTAAATGTGGGGAATATAATGTGACTGTTGAAAGGTGGCTACACTGAGCCACAGCGCCAGAGATCGGGCTAGAGAGTGTTGTTCCGCCGCCTCCACTGGCAGTGATTATTGAGATGTCGTAGTGGGCAGTGCTTGTCGAGGACTCGTAGTAGTCAGTGTGTGTTGAGATGTGCTAGTGGGCAGTGTTTGTCGAGATGTTGTTCCATGTTTTATGCAGTTGTTTGATGGGCTAGACAGCAGATGTTGTTCGAATGGGATTATTGTAGTGATCAGAGTGCTTTTCGTCAATACATATGAAGGTAAAATATTCCGTGTTTTTTTTTTTTCATTATTTCAGTGTCTTAAATAATGCGTCATTACAGGTTCAGTCAACAAAGCATCTGGCTTGTGTTCTTGTATTAGAGTGTAATTCTAGTTTTCTTGAGTAATTATGGTATTTCTATTTCTTAAAGAAGTTGGTCATGTTGATAAGGTTATATCAGATAATGGATCACAGTTTCGTTCTACAATTTGGCTTCGTACTCTACGGCGTCGGAAGATTAAACCAATTTTTATTTCACTTTTTCACCCTCAATCTAATGCTTCAGAGAGATGGATGAAGGAAATCAATAAATTGTGCCGTCTTTATTGTCATCAGAATCACAGAACTTGGGATCAGTATCTTCATATTTTTCAAAACATTCTGAATGAACTCCCTAATGATTCAACTTCTTTACCGCCTCTATTGATATTAAAAAACAAAGCACCGTCAAATCGCATTTCTGAAATCGTTCCTTTTCCGCCTTCACGGAAACTGCGGCATTCTGAAGTTGTCAACCTGGCTCTACGAAATATTGCATCTGCGGCTGCTAGAAGAGAGAAATCAGCTAAACGTCCTCGTCATTTAAAATTTTTGTCAGTTGGTCAAAAGGTGTTAATTAAATCTCATCGTTTGTCTCATAAAGGAAAAGGCTTATGTCGCAAATTTTTTCTGCTTTATAACGGTCCATATAGAATTCGCAAAATTATTCATGATAACACTGTTGAAGTAGAAACTCTTAAATCTCGGCGCTCTAAGGGAATACATCATATATCGAACGTAAAAATTTTTGTGGAATGAAATACTTTAGAGAAACTAACAGCTACATGTAAACATGCAGAGAATACAAGGATACCGCGCTGTGTTTTGGCGGCGGCACATACTCAAAGCAACAGTCAGTCTGCGCGCCGCACAAGGCAGTCGTTGACCGCAAACAATCACCTTCTACGTCACGCGCCTACAGCTGATCGAGTGCTCAGTGCGAATGCACTGACAGCCGTAAACAAATACACAGTCTAATTTCTCGGATTAAATTCAGTATAAAGCTATAGTGACTTGATAAATTATGTTATTAACGTTCAGTATTTTTCAGGATACGGTTGTATAAAGTATTTAAGACCTTCAGGTAAATTCTGTGTGTGTCCGACGTTAAGAGGACTTGCTATGGAGAAAATTTCAGGAAGAATGTAAATTCGAAGAAAAAAGTAATAAATTAAAAAGGGTAACTATTAATTGAGTTTATTTTTCAGGTAACATAATTCCACTTAGGTACGTATTTTAGATGTAATTTGCTGCTCGCGATTACGTGATTCATACTTTGTGCTAATTTCATGTTCTATGAATTTACTTGCGAAGCGACGTGCTTGCGTACATTTACTGATTTTGACAATTATTGATTAACGAACAGTGTTATTACTTATGTATATTATGCATCGCTTGGCTGCTATGCCTTTTCACTGATGTCATATTTTTTATTATGTGCCTGCTGTGTTTATTTATTTAAATTGTAATTGTCAACTGATTAATTGTGCTGACTGTGGTTCTGTATGTAAGTTATACTTTGTGATTTATCTGCTTGCGCCTTCATGTTTACTTATTGAGATTACGTATGAACATTTATTTGCTTATGCTGATATGATTATGTAAGATATATGTTTGCTGCTTTGCGTATGGATTGCATATTTACACATTTCTGTTTTGTTGTCGTAACTACTCTTCAATTTAGAATATAGCAATGTTGATGTACAGTGTACGAACATAGAGTTTAGGTTACACTGAGGTATTAATTATAGATTGTTCGCTTGGCAGAGCCTCGTTGTAGGGATTGTGCTGCATCCACTTGTTGACATTCTGTTCTCTACTGGTATATTTACTCGCTATACCATGTTTTGCTTACGCTCAGTGCCTTATATTTTTAAGATAAGAAAATGAACTGCTATAATTCTACGTACGACATTAGTACAAGAAACTTCATAGAAGTCACATGAGCTGGAGGTTTTATGGAAGCTGTATAAATTTATGCTAATAGGAAGGAAGCTAACGACATGACATACCAACACTAGGTTAGACTATTGACAGTTATTACACTGCATTTTTCGTGAGTAATTGAAATAGGAAGTGACACTCGACACAAAAAATACTCCACATGTTTGTTTCTGCCATGATTCTTGAAGTGGTGTACACACTGTGAAACATTATGATCATTCACACTCCGTAATCGTACTTAATTACTGAGAGTTATTCGAACTAAGTCTGTTAGAGGTCATGTATGCATTTCTTTTATTTAATGATGGACAAGGAACCAAAATGTATCTTATAATTTATAATGAGTAGAAAATTTGGGTCAGATGGATTACACAGAGGTTGTGTGTGGACACCGTGTCTTCGGATTGTATGGGATGATGAATTGAAGTTGCACTAGGATTTTGTCTGTACTTGTTCGAGGAGACTGACTGGAGGAAAGAGTTGTTATGGAAGTGAAATGATATTGGTGCTGAGGTTTATATGTATCGACGTATTGAAGAGGTATTATTGAAGTATTAAGATTAAGTGATGATGATGATTATTGGAGTTTTGGTGGACAAGAGGTAAGGTAAATGATACTGAAGAGGTATTATTGAGGTATTGAGATTATGTGAAGTTGATGATTATTGGAGTTTTAGTGGACAAGAGGTAAGGTAAATGATATTGATGATAAGGTTTATATGTATCAACGTAAGAGGTATTGTTGAAGTATTGAGATTATGTGATGCTGATGATTATTGGAGTTCTGGTGGATAAGAGGTGAAGTAAGTGAGGAGCATATTTTTTTTTTTTTTTTTTTGTCTGTATGGAACAAGGAGGATGAAGATGGCAGACTAGAACACTCAAGTAGAAAGAAGATTGTCTACACACACACTTTGTTAAATCACTAAGCAGTATATACTTTTTTTTGAAGAGAGGAAGTAATTGCATATCTTGGCTCACTGACAGTTGTTCAGCAACCGTACATTTTGATCTGGCTTGGCAAACATTGGTCTTGACATGATGACTATGACGTTGACTAACTATTATTGACTGTTATACATTGCTGCCACTACTACTTGATACACATGATGAACATAAAATTTTGACAGAATTGCATTTACACAGTTAACACTTTTCAGCTACACAGTAGCACTAATGTGGATGAAAGATGAGTGAGTGTGTTTTGTGTATTTTCCTTTCCTATCCCAAATTTGGTACCGACCTATCTCCTAAATATTATTTTACTTGTTTGTTGTGGCTTGCACTGCCACCCATAAATATTATAGGTTTACTGCTATTTGTGTATTGTAATAGTTAATACGACAACTACCTGGTATCATTTGTGCGTTTATTATGATTTGTATGTTTAGTGTAAGAGCATTGATAATAATTTTGTTAATTGTGTGTACATTCAAACTATTGTTCATGACTGAACTGTCTCATTAGTGATAGTGAATATTATGGACTGTTACCTGCATTTGTTCAACATAATGGGTGCCACTTGAAAATGTTTAATTTGTGCTAATGAACTCTGATGAACTGACTGATTAGTGATAGGGAAATTATGGACTGTTACTTGCACTTTTTCTACATGATTGGTGCCACTAGGACATGTTTAATTTCTGCTGATGAACAGTGTGATTAGTGATAGTGAATTTTATGGACTGCGGTCAGCACCTGCTCAACATTGCTGGGTGCCACTGATGGACTGCTTGTACTGAAAAGATGTCACCTGTTGATGTCTGCACCTGCTCAACATTGCTGGGTGCTACTGCTGGAATTGTCAACTGCTTATTCTTGAGCTATGGAAAGCGTTTATGTGAATTTTTGTATAAACTGATTTTTTGTGTATTACTGTTTGTGAAAAGTTATGAGACTCTTACCTGCACATATTCGTCATTGCTGACGCTATTGATTGAACTGTTTACTTGTGTAAACTATTATGTAAAGTCACATGTATGAAAGAAATTGTATTGCTTACTGTATTTTATGTATTAGGTTATTGAAAGGTCAGTGCAAAGCCAAAATTTTAGCTAGTATGTGATATTTACGTATTAATATTATCTTTTTTTTTGTCTGTATTTTTTTGACGAATTTGGTGGTATTTTCACCACCAATGCTGGCAAAAATTCCATCAAATTCTAGCCGGTGGAGGAAGGGCATATGAAAGGTGGCTACACTGAGCCACAGCGCCAGAGATCGCGCTAGAGAGTGTTGTTCCGCCGCCTCCACTGGCAGTGATTATTGAGATGTCGTAGTGGGCAGTGCTTGTCGAGGACTCGTAGTAGTTAGTGTGTGTTGAGATGTGCTAGCGGGCAGTGTTTGTCGAGATGTTGTTCCATGTTTTATGCAGTTGTTTGATGGGCTAGACAGCAGATGTTGTTCGAATGGGATTATTGTAGTGATCAGAGTGCTTTTCGTCAATATATATGAAGGTAAAATAATCCGTGTTTTTTTTTTTCATTATTTCAGTGTCTTAAATAATGCGTCATTACAGGTTCAGTCAACAAAGCATCTGGCTTGTGTTCTTGTATTAGAGTGTAATTCTGGTTTTCTTGAGTAATTATGGTATTTCTATTTCCTTTAATTAATTCAGTATAAATGATATTTAAAATTTCTTGTGCTATTGAAGAAGAACCGTGCCAGATGCGTACGTTGAGTCACACTTCCACACACAGAACAGTTATACTTGTGATTTGGTTTCGTAGGTTTTATAGTTGCTGGGGACTTAATTAATTAATTGTGTTAATGAAAATTTCCATTTCATTCTCTGTTGTTGTTCTATACACACACTGACTACTACGAGTCCTCGACAAGCACTGCCCACTACGACATCTCAATAATCACTGCCAGTGGAGGCGGCGGAACAATACTCTCTAGCGCGATCTCTGGCGCTGTGGCTCAGTGTAGCCACCTTTCACTGTGTAAACCCATATGTACATACTACAGTAAAATTCGAAAGTGCTTTATATGTTAACGAAAAGATGTACATAATAATTGAACAGTGGCACTGACAAAATAGCCTCCTCCCTCCCCCCCCCCCTCATGAACCACGGACCTTGTCATTGGTGGGTCGGCTTTCGTGCCTCAGTGATACAGATTGCAGTACCGTAAGTGCAACCACAATGGAGGGCTATGTGTTTAGAGGCCAGAGGTGTGGTTCCTGTAGAGGGGCAGCGGCCTTTTCAGTAGTTGCACAGGCAAGAGTTTTGAATGATTGACTGATATGGCCTTATAACATTAACCAAAACGGCCTTGCTGTGCTAGTACAGCGAACGGCCGAAAGCTAGGGGAAACTATAGTCATAATTTTTCCCGAAAGCATGCAGCTTTACTGTATGGCTAAAATAATTTAACCATGCAGCATAGAGTCCTCGCGGCTAGAATATTCCGGAGGTAAAATAGTCCGCCATTCGGATCTCTGGGCATGGACTACTCAGGGGGACGTCGTCATCAGCAGAAACAAAACGGGCGTTCTACGGATCGGAGAGTGGAATATCAGATCCCTTAATCGGGCAGGTAGGTTAGAAAATTTAAAAAGGGAAATGGATAGGTTAAAGCTTGATATAGTGGGAATTAGTGAAGTTCGGTGGCAGGAGGAACAAGACTTCTCGTCAGGTTAATACAGGGTTACAAATACAAAATCGAATAGGATAATGCAGGAGTTGGTTTAATAATGAATATAAATTAAAGGAGCGCAGGTGAGCTACTACGAACAGCATGGTGAACGCATTATTGTACCGAAGACAGATACAAAGCCCACGCCTGCCACAGTAGTACAGGTTTATATGCCAACTAGCTCCGCAGATGATTAAGGGATTGATGAAATACATTATTAGATAAAGGGAGACGAAAATTTAATAGTCATGGGTAACTAGAATTCGGCAGTAGGAAAAGGAAGAGAAGGAAAAGTGGTAGGTGAATAAGGAATAGGGGTAAGGAATGAAAGAGGAGGCCAGCTAGTATAATTTTGCACAGAGCATAACTTAATCCTAGCTAACACTTTGTTTAACACTGATGAAAGAAGGTTGTATACGTAGAAGAGGCCTGGAGATACTGGAAGATTTCAGATAGATTATGTAATGGTCAGAAAGAGATTTAGGAACCACATTTTAAATTGTAAGACTTATCCAGGGGCAGCTGTGTACTCTGACCATAATTTTTTCGCTATGAATTGTGGATTAAAACTGAAGAAACTGCAAAAAGATGGAATTTTAATGAGATGAGACGTGGATAAACTGAAAGAACCACAGGTTGTAGAGAATTTCAGAGACAGAATTAGGTGACGATTGACCAGAAGGCAGGAAAGAAATACAGTAGAAGAAGAATGGGTAGCTTGAGAGACCAAATAGTGAAGGCAGCAGAGGATCAAGTAGGCAAAACGACAAGGGCTAGCAGAAATACTTGGGTAACAGAGGAGATATTGAATTTAATTGATGAAAGGAGAAAATATAAAAATGCAATAAATGAAGCAGGCAAAAAGGAATACAAACGTCTCGAAAATAAATTAGACAGGAAGTGGAAAGTGGCTGAGCAGGGATGGCTCGAGGACAAATGTAGGGATGTAAAGTCATATATCACTAGGGGTAAGAGAGATAAATCCTACAGGAAAATTAAAGAGACCTTTGGGCAAAAGAGAACTACCTGCATCAATATCAAGGGCTCATGAGGAAAACCGTTTCCAAGCAAAGAAGGGAAAGGAGATTCAGTAGGTGGAAGGAGTATTTAGAGGGTCTACACAAGGGCGATGTACTTGAAGCTAGTATTATGGAAATGGAAAAGGTGGTAGATGAAGATGAAATGGGAAACATACTGCGTGAAGTATTTGACAGAGCACTGAAAGATGTAAGTCGAAACAAGACCCTGGGAGTAGACAACATTCCATTGGAACTACTGATAGCCTTTTGGGAGAGCCAGCTATGGAAAAAATCTACCATCTGGTGAGCAAGACGTATGAGACAGGCGAAATATCCTCAGACTTCATAAAGAATATAACAATTCCAATCCGAAAGAAATGAGGCGTTGACAGGTGTGAAACTTACCAAACTATATGTTTAATATGTCACAGTTCCTAAATAATAACACGAATTCTTTATAGACGAATGGAAGAACTTACGGAAGCAGACCTGATGGGAGATTAGTTTGGATTCCGTAGAAATGGTGGAACACGTGAGGCTGTACTGACCCTACGCCTTATCTTAGAAGACAGATTAAGGAAAGGAAACCTACTTTTCGAGAATTTGTACACTTAGGGAAAGCTCTTGACAATATTGACTGTAATACTCTCTTTCAAATTCTGAAGGTTACAGGAGTCAAATACAGGGATCGAAAGGCTATTTACAGTTTGTACAGAAAGCAGATGGCAGTTACTATAGTCGAGGCACATGAAAGGGAAGCAGTGGTTGGGAAGAGAGCGTGACAGGGTTGTAGCCTATCCCCGATGTTATTCAATCTGTGTATTGTGCAAGCAGTGAAGGAAACAAAAGAACCGAGTACGAACTAAAATCCATGGTGAAGAAATAAAATCTTTGAGGTTTGCATAAATCAGACACTAAAAGTAGAAGAAGAGTTTTGCTATTGCTAACTGCCGATGGTCGGCCGAAGTAGTGATGATATAAAATGCAGACTGGCAGTGGCAACGAAAGCGTTTCTGAAAAAGAGAAATTTATTAACATCGAGTATAGATTAAAGTGTCAGGAAAACCTTTCTGAAAGTATTTGTATGGAGTGTAGCCGTTTATAGAAGTGAAACAGGGACGATAATTAGTTTAGACCAGAATAGGAAAGAAGCTTTAGAATTGTGGTGCTACAGAAGAATGCCCCTGATTACATGGGTATATCATGTAGCCGGCCGGTGTGGCCGTGCGGTTCTAAGCGCGTCAGTTTGGAACCGCGTGACCGCTACGGTCGCAGGTTCGAATCCTGCCTCGGGCATGGATGTGTGTGATGTCCTTAGGTTAGTTAGGTTTAAGTAGTTCTAAGTTCTAGGGGACTGATGACCTCAGTAGTTAAGTCCCATAGTGCTCAGAGCCATTTGAACCATTTGTATATCATGTAACTAATGAAGAGGTACTGAATAGAATTGAGGTGAAGAGGAATTTGTGACACAACTTGGCTAGAAGAAGGGATTGGTTAGTAGTACTGGTTCTGAGGCGTCAAAGGATCACCAATTTAGTATTAGAGGGAAGCGTGGAGGCTAAAAATCGTAGAGGCAGGCCAAGTGATGAATACACTAATCAGATTCGGAAGGATATATGTTGCAGTATTTACTCTGAGGTGAAGCAGCTTGCACAGGTTAGGGTAGCGTGGAGAGCTGCATCAAACCAGTCTCTGGACTCAAGACCACAACAACAACAAAAGAGACAGATGACTGTCACAAGCTGTGTTCAAAACGAACACCGGCAGCGACGATACACACTACCAGTCTGGTAAGGAACGACTACTACACGCGCTAGCATTTCGGCAGAAGGTCCAAGCAGCCCGCAGCAATACGTTATTGCATGTTATCGAGTGTAGCTGGTATATCCTTGTAGTAAGTTACTTTCAGCTTTCCCTACAGAAAAAATCTACAGGCGTTAAATCTGGGGAACGGAACATAACAACATAGCAACAACAGAACAAGACAAGATAGACTCTAAATATACAATGAAAAATACAGGATAAAATGAAATTACAAAAATTAAATGTATGGGAGAGCACTCAATTCTTCATTGTTGTCACGTATAAAAATTGCAGTGCAGCAGAGAGCAGCGGAAGTGCCTTTAAAACTTGATTTTGTACTTCTGTAATACATTCAAATGTACGAACAACATGCATTCCAGCTTATTACACATCTGTTTGCCTAGCTTCATATGGATCTTCTACCATCATCAGATTGCCACCCCTCCGACACCCACTTGAACACGCCCACATTTTCTATACGATCTGCAAACTAGATTCAAACAATCAAATTCTCTCCCCTGTTATCACCAACCTTGTTATGCTGCCTTGCCTTTAAAAATACTTCCCATCGCCGCTATGCTTCTGCGTACTCCATATCCTCTGGCGTAGAACTTCAACCAGCTTCCTCTCCATGCAAATGTGATTGGACTGGATTTTAACTCTTCCAGAGCTATCCAACTTCACTTGAACACTCCTCTTCCCTTTCCTTCTGCATCCATCTGCATCCCCTTCCCCATTTTCCGACGACCAAAAATTTATATATTTTGGTTTTACTAGCTGCCCTTGTTTGGTTTTTAATTTAGAAAAGAACAATCCTAAGTCATTTCTATCTTTGCTGGATTTAAAAAAATGTCTTCGTTGAGGAACTTAATATTGCACTGCTACAGCTCCCCCTTCCAAAACCATATGTGGCGAGGAGACTGAAATAAGATTAAATGAAATAATGGACCACATGTGTGCGTACCCTCTCCACCATCCACTGACTGTTTCGGCTAGGATCCCCCTAGTACTAGTTCACTTGTCGTGTGTGTGTGTGTGTGTGTGTGTAATCACGAGCTAAATTCGTGGAACATCGTCACTTTTCCCGTCTCCAACTTTCCACTCCCACTGCCATCGTCGACGACGTCAAACAACCATCAAAGGCGCTCTCTCTCTGCCTTCGTCTTGCCACTTCCATCTCGCCACCACAATCACTATATTAGCCTGTGCGCCGTAGTTTCCTTTCCTGTCACAACGGAGGTATTTCATCATTGGTCGCTGCCTCATGACCCACGACTCGATTACACTCGGCACCATGGTTCTCAGTGCTGCTTCGGCGACTGCCAACGTCAATTAACGTCGCCGGTTATCGTCCTCCAGTCTGTGACACCACATGGAGCACCTCATCCCACCCACCCAAACTTTCCTTTTTACCATATCCTCTGCCACAACAACAGTACGTGAATCTCTCATCCTTTTCACATACCTAACCATTTTTCTTCCAGTTGTGACTTAGTTACTAGACGGCATCTAATTCTACTCTTCCATAAGGTTTACTACACCAACTGGCATCAGCTGTGCTGAAGGACTTACGCTACTTCCAGGTTATCCACAATAACTCGATGTCACGCCACCTCCCAACCGATAACCCCCCAACTCTCCAAACGCCGTTAAGTATCCGACATAACACCAAACACCGACATCTCTGCGTCAGACCTAAAATACCCCAAACTGAATCTGACAACGATCAACGTGTGGACACAACTTCTCCCTATCCAATATTCTCCACTGCTTCTCAACCTCTTTCCTCTCCAACCTCATTCCAAAATTCTTCAAACCCAAAGTAGCCCTCAACATGAGAAAATACCCTCCACAAGTCCAAATCAATAAATAATCATAATTTTCACACCTATCTACTGTCCAAAATTCCTCACATTACCTTTGGAACCAAGCCTCATTATCACCTTTCACTCCCACATCCCATACCAAACAGTCACAACCTCACCACTGTCCCCCTATTCACACTGCAACGATAAACGATGTCGACCTCAAGTTTACAGATAAGTAGCGGTGTCAGAACTGATTGTCCACCCAAATTTAGAGTTCCAAAAAATCCTTTGATTCAATAATGAGTTTGGCTTTACTAACCTCATCTGTATTTTCTCTTAATCTCTCGACACCATAGATCTTCTCTCCCCAACTAGAGGGCCTTATATACCACAAACGCCACAGAGTCGAATCTTACCAATCCTACCCTCTGTCCTACCGCTGCCTAGAACGTCTTCGTTGCAGTCATTATCTCACCACGGATTGTAAAAGCTCACCCACCTTTTCGCACAGTAGAGACTACCATTTTCTTAAACAACGTCCTAATCTTGCTTCCTCTCCTACCTCTAACACCTGAATAGACTTCCGTCACATACCTCCCCCGACCTGTAGTGCGAAATGGAAAGCTAATCCACAACTTACCAAACCTACACTGTCCCAATCTGCCCCATTTATACCTACCTTTACCCCAACAATTCACTCCCTCCAACTGTCACTGCTGAAGACATTGTCAATTTCATGACGATCGTCCCTCAAAACATTAACGCATTCCAAAATCCACACACCCTCCTAATAAATCTGTATCTGCCTGCTCTATCTTCCATAAGGTACCCAGGTACCTACACCCACAGCCAGTTACACCCCATCTTCACCCAGCTCGACAGCCTCGTCTTAACCTCATCTAGCCCTCATCCACACAAACTATTATTATATCTTATTATGATGGGAGATATCTATAAAATAGTGTTCCACAGCATCCGTTCCCTATAGACCAATAAACACCTCTTAATGGAAAACCTGTCCCAGCACGACGCCCATACCTACATTCGTCCAACCCCAACACACTATCTGAACCGCCTCGCTTTACCACCGCTGAGTTCAACAACTATAGTAGATCCCCTGCAGAATACCAGGAACAGTGTCAGCTTAGCGACTCCCTGAAAGGTGACATATTCGCATCCTACACCACACCAGTCCTGAAAGCACGAACCCAGATGTCGTCAAAGGTATCTTCTAATCTCTTTGGAAGCCTCACTGCAGAAGTATTCAATCCGACATCTCTCCAAAGAATCAGTGTAACGTACTCCATCCACATCTCCGTCCAATAGTTGTCAGGACCACTCCCGCGCCAGCTGGAACGCCTACTGAGAATTCATAGAAAACCAGATTTAAAACCACCTCCTCACATTCCAGTACCCTGACGACGTCCCTTATGCCACGTGCTTCCTGCAGGAGACCTTTTCGGAAGCTATATCTGCCCACATTCTTTCCAAGACCATATACTGCCACCGCAAATCTTCCATCACCTCACTTGTCCTCTAAGAATCTCCTCGTTTGTATCACTCCTTCTTGACGACTCGTGACCAGGATACATTCAGACGCCACTGGCAAATACAGAGGCACATAAGAAATTTGCGAAATGCAAAAGAACACAGGGGCTAGTGCAAGGTACGCGTCATACTCAATGTTTCAGACCCCATTTATTTCACCAAGTACTGGGAAACTTCCTATTGACTCACTGGCAACAGCCCCATCTCATAAAACCCACTTCTCCTCAATAACCTTCACCCATCTGACAAGCTGAGCGAATTTGACTTCTTATTCTATCCATCTCACATCTTATCCATACCTGGTCACACTACTTTATATAAATCCTTGTTCCCTACCATTCACGAACCCTCAAACAGCGCTGTACCACACCATGTTCCTAGCTTCCAGTAATTGGACAACGTACCACGAACGAAAATAAATTAGCCTATCACAGCACACGATATAAAATAGGTACTCCGCAAAAACGGATCACTTCTCCAATTACGACTGCATTACCTAGCAATACCTCAAAGACTGTCCCCTCTCACTTCTAATCACACTTGCAACCCTTTACACCATCATTTTCTTCGCAGGTTTCCATTCTCTGCAATTGAAGACCTCCAAAGTCCTATTTTTCCAGAAACTGCACAAACCTCTAATACCTCCTAGCACCCCACCTGCCTCACCTCAGCGTTCAGCAAGGCTTGAAAGGCAACTAAAGTGGAAACCTCACGATCTAACTAGCCAACCGAAAATCCACAATTGACTAAAGCTACTAACGGGCTCAACATGGGGTTTACACTATTCGTCTGTTCCACACATCTGCAAAACCGTAGACTGACCCATTCACTGCTACGGAAATGTTGCTTGTATCTCTGATCCACCAAAGCTCAGCAAGTTCCTCCAAATCCTCTAACGCCACGCACACCATCACGCGTTTTGCATCCATTTATCTTCTCCTATAGGCTCCTTCAGCTCCTCCACTATGTTATGAAATTCCCACCACTTCTCACCAACATCAAAAACCTCCACGTCCCCCACACTATCGGTACAATGGATTCATACAAACCGATATTATCATCTCGGGTCACCCTGGAACGCTGCCACTACTTTATGAACACGTACCATTGACTCCACACCAGCACGCACCCCATATCCCATTTTGACTACTTAAACTAACTTCCTCTTCCAGACAATGAGATTCGTCCCGATATTTATCCATCCTACCAAGTTCAACTCCTTTCCACACATCCCATCCCACTTCTGGGCTCCTTCCTCCTTTTCCCTCTCCAGCCATCTTCTTTTCTTATCACTACCCTACCACACACCAAACTACGCCTTAAACTCTGCCTTAGCGTTTTAAAAATATGAACATTTTCCATTCTTAGCTGTCCATCTTTTAGTTTTTAATTTTAATAAGAAAGCAGTATGATCTTCGTTATATTTTTAAAAGGCAGAGCGTAATATTCTACTGCTGGCAACCCACCTACCCCGCCCATGTGGAGGCAAAAGGGATGAACTAACCTCACATGAGGAGACAGAGAAACTACGCGATATTGGAAGGGTAATAGAGTACGTAAGAGGAGATGGAAATCTTATAGTCATAGGGGACTGGAATGGAGTTGTAGTGGAAGAACTACAAAAAACGGTTGCAGGAGAATATGGACTAGGGACAAGGAATGAGATAAAAGAAAGGCTGACTGAGTTCTATCATAAATGTCAGCCAGTAATATTGATTGCTCTGTTCAAGAATCGCAAGAGGAAGAGGCATACTTCGAAAAGGCCGTTTCATGATCAGCCAGAGATTCCGAAATCAGATACAGTATTGTAAGGTGTACCTAGCAGCAGATATAGACTCAGATAACAATGTAGTAGTGATGAAGAGCAGACTAAACTTGAAGTCATTAGTCAGGAAGAATCGATACGCAAGTTTGTGGGACACGGAAGTGCTAAGGAATGACGAGATACATTCGAAGGTCTTAAAATATATAGACACAGAAATAAGGAACAGCCCAGTGGACAGTATCGTTTAAGAGGGATGGACATTTCTAAAAAGGGAAATCACCGAAGTTGGAAAAGAAAATATAGGTAAAATGAAAGTAACTAAGAAGAAGCCGTGGGTAACAGATGATATACTTCAGATGATCGATGAAAGAAAGAAGTAAAAAAATTTTCAGGGAAGTTCAGGAATACAGAAATACAAGTCACTGAGGAATGAAGTAAATGCAGGAAAGCTAAAATGAAATGGCAGCATGAAAAATGTGAAGAAATTTAAAAATAAATGATCGTCAGAAGGACTGACTCAGCATATAGGGAAATTGAAACAACCTTCAGTGAAATTAGAAGCAAGAGTGCAACGGGAATTCCACTATTACATGAAAAGGAGAGAGAGGTGTGTGAAAAGGGTACATTGAAAGCCTCTATGACGGTGTGTGTGTGTGTGTGTGTGTGTGTGTGTGTGTGTGTGTGTGTGTGTGTATAAGAGCTTTGGAGGACGTAAAGCAAGTTAGGCGGAAGGGATAGATATCGTTCAATCAGAAATTCTAAAATCATTGGGGGAAGTGGCAACGAAACGACTATTCGCGTTGGTGTGTAGAATGTACGAATCTGGCGAATTACCACCTGACTTTCGGAAAAATATCATCCACACAATTCCGAAGACTGCAAGGGCTGACAAGTGCGAGAACTATCGCACAATCAGCATAACAGCTCTCGCATCTAAGTTGCGGACAAGAATTATACAAAGAAGAATGGAAAAGAAAAGCCAGGATGTGCTGGATGACGATCAGTTTGGCTGTAGGATAGGTAAAGGGACCGGAGAGGCAATTTCGACGTTGAGGTTGATAATGGAAGCAGGACTAAAGAAAAATCAAGACACATTTATACGATTTCTTGACCTGGAAGAACCGTTTCATAATGTAAAATGGCGCGAGATTTTCGAAATTCTGAGATAAATAGCGGTAAGCTATAGGAAGAGAAGTGTAGTATACAATATGTGCAAGAGCCAAGAGGGAATAACAAGAGTGGACGACCAAGAACCATGTGCTCGGATTAAAAGGGGTGTAAGGCCGGGATATAGAATTTTCCCCCTACTGCTCGATCTGTACATTGAAGAGGCTATGATGGAAATAAAACAAACGTTTTGCAGTAGAATTAAAATTCAAGGTGAAAGGATATCAATTATATGATTCGCTGGTGACATTGCTATCCTCCGTGAAAGTGAAGAAGAAGAATTACATCATCTGCTGAATGGAATGAGCAGTCTAATGAGTACAGAATATGATTCAGAGTAAATCGAAGAAAGACGAAAGTAATGAGAAGTAGCACAAATGAAAACAGCGAGAAGCTTACCATTAGCACTGATGGTCAAAAAGTAGATGATGTTAAGAACTAGTACTTCCTGCGAAGCACAATGACTCATGACGGACGGAGCAAGGAGGACATCCAAAGCATAGTAGCACTGGCAACAACGGCAATGCTGGCTAAGAGAAGTCTGCTAGTATCAAACATAAGCCTTACTTCCAAGAAGAGATTTTCGAGAATGTACCTTTGGAGCACAGCATTGTATGATAGTAAAACATGGACCAGGAGGACGGTGGGGTGCGGGCGGGGGGGGGGGGGTGGAAGTGACTGGAAAAGAAACGAATCGAAAAATTTGAGATTTTGTGCTACAGACGGTGTTGCGAATTAGGTGAACTGGTATGATAAGTAATGAGGAAGTTCTGCACAGGATCGAAGAGGAAAGGAATATGTAGCAAATATTTAGAAGGAGAAGGGACAGGTTAATAAGACATCATTTAAGACGTCAGGGAATGACTTCCATGATGCTAGAGGGAGCTGTAGAGGACAAAAACGGAAGACAGAAATTGAAATACATCCAACAAATAATTGAGGACACAGGTTGCAAGTGACACTCCGAAATGATGAGGTTGGCACAGTGGCACAGGAGAGGAATTCGCGTCTCTGTTACGAATAAAGTTTCAATAACAACTGCATAGCCAAAAGCAGGAGGTATACTCAATGTCTTAAAATCGTGCACCTCCCAATTCATATTGAACTTGATTCACTCCACGTGTTACACACGACTCATGATTACTGTGTAACATTTATATCCCAGAGGGACAATCGGCTATTAAAAAAAAGTTTCTGTGAAAATAGGGAAATTATGTATTTCCTCGCCAGTTCTGTGTCGCATCATCATGATCATCATTATCATCCATCATCGTGTGTGTGTGTGTGTGTGTGTGTGTGTGTGTGTGTGTGTGTGTGTGTGTGTGTGTGTGTGTGTGTGTACAGACCACACTAGTCTTGTTCGCATCAGGCTCTTGAGGCGAATATACAGGTCATGAACAGTCTCGAATAATGGTTCAAATGGCTCTGAGCACTAAGGGGCTTAACTGCTGAGGTCATCAGTCCCCTAGGACTTAGAACTACTTAAGCCTAACTAAACTAAGTACATCACACACATCCATGCCCGAGGCAGGATTCGACCTGCGACCGTAACGGTCGCGTAGTTCCAGATTGTTGCGGCTAGAACCACTCGGCCACTCCGGCCGGCATGAACAGCCTCGAATTTAGAGTTATCACTCTCACAGACACAGAGACGGCTGGTGCTGCTTTGGAACATATTGTCAGCACCTGGCCAAGTTTTGAAGGCGTGGATAGCCATTTAGCTTACCGGTCGAATCGTGCAATATCCCGATTTGTGGGACACAGTGACCAAGTTTTGGAATGCATGGACACTTGAGAGCAGGTATACTCATAATCACGGTGCTGGTCAACCACATCTAACCTCCACAAGGGAGGATCGTATATTGTTGACCAAGCACTTTATAACCCATCACTATAGCACCTGTCATTGAAATACAAGTAATGGGCTCGCTGCAACATTTTGTGCCATCATGCACCATGGTCTGAGACTAACAGTAGCCGTCCTAAGGAATTATAGTACCATTTCTGCTGTTAGCACCACAACACAAACCGCTGTTTTTGGACAGTTGTCATGACCGAGAAGCATGGGCTGCTGAGGAAAGGTGTCGCAATGTGTACAGCAACGCATCATGGTTACGCACTACCCTGTATGACCATATTCATCGATCATGTGGGTGTCCTGGACACTAGTCCTATTCTTCAATTGTTTTGGAGAGTCACAGCGGTGTTACTTTTACCGTAATGGTAAGGGGAGTCATAAGGTATGACTTCTTGACAGATTTTACAGGATGTTACCTGTACAGTAATAAGTACTTATTTTAAATGATACTGTCTCTGACCTAAAAAGCGAAGCACCCAGAAACACAGGAGGATGTTGAGGTACTCTCTTAGCCAGCAAGACCCCTCACTTAGTCCCCAACGAACATGTGCGGGGGGTGGGGGGCACTTCGAAAGCTAACGCTGTCCCAGTGGCAGAATGCCAACTATATCCCAGCGGCGCTAACCAGCGTATCGCTGACCAGCTGGAATACTTGGAAGACAACTTGCCTCATAGAACAATGGCTTTCTGACATCTTTCTGTGGAATCTGGGCATGCATCCAGGGCAGGAGGGCTAAGGAAGGGGGGTGCTACATGACACTGTTAAGTGAGCCCTCAACTGAAAATTTACAAAGATGTGTGACCTCATTTTGTGATCACTTAAGTAATATCACATACCCTGTCCACCTATGGTGTTTAATTTCGTTTCCTCCTGTGCTTCTGGGTGCTTCCCTTTTTTAGGTCAGAGACAGTATCATTTAAAATAAGAAGTACTTATTATTGTACAGGTAACATCTTGTAAAATCTGTGATGTCATTCTATGGCTTTTAAGTAAGTATTGTAAGATATAACCTCCATTTCAGACAAAATATTTATTTTATTAACTGTCACAGAGTCTATGGATCTATTTTATAGTTATAATTATACATTGTATTATATTTGTGTTATTTATTTATTATTTTATTATATTTATAATTGCTTATTTTATTTTCTATCAGATAGTCCATGGATCTATTTTAGTACCGCTACATTTTCACTTCTGTGGTGCTGGTGGTGGTACCAAGAATTGTAGTAGTAATGTGTTGATGACAGATGGCACGATAGTTTGATACATTTTACTTCATATCTGGTATACAAATTTTTTATTGTTTTTATTATTTATTTTTTTCCTGGATGTAAACAATACTTCTTTGGTAGTACCTCTATGTTGGAAGTATGTTTTTAAAATGTGTACTGAAGTTACACTTATTTATACCTCATTGGTAAACAACTAGCTATATAAAAATTTACTTATTCAACATTATACAAAGCGTATGTTTCCGTCAGGAGGAGAAGTGTGTGTAGAAACGAGGCATACAGCCACAAGAAACTTCCTGCTGTGACAGACAAGCAGCTCCAGTCATGAGACTGTATCAGATAGTAATAACTTAACTCTTTGATTACTGTGAGGCCAACGGCTGTCACAGAAAAGCCTCAGACCTGAAGCCATATATCTGGTCTGGTGTTGAAACAGACAACATAAGCATACGCCACAAAATGTGCTGAAAGTTCTGCTTTTGTATGCAAGGTCTTTGCCAAACAAGTTAATGTTCATGGATATTGAAAAGCGCTCTTGGACTGTAACTGTCAGTTCTCTGAACTATAAGTAAAGGGAGGGAAATTTTGGGTGTGTTAAGGGTATCACAATGTACAGATATGGAAGTAATTTTCAGAGTACCAGGTAGGCTGAAGTAGCGAGTGCTAAATAAGTTTATACTCCTGCAAAGAAGTGTTTCTATTTTTAACAGCAAGATAGCGCTAGTACCAGCACAATATGGCACCAACAGATAGCAAAAAGACGTTAAAATAACCTGAAGGATAATAACTGTATAAAATACCATAGATTTATGCACTGCAATCATATGATGTGTCTTAACAGTTACCATATTATATATATAGTCAATTAAAAACAGAAAAAATTTGAGCAACCTGAAAGTAGTCCTCATGGAGCGTGAAGGCTAAAAGTCATTTACAATATTGAAAAAGTAACCAAATCCATGGCTGCGCGCGCACGCGCACAGTAAGTCTCTTTTACAATAACCCACTAAACCAAAGAGAAAAATTTCTAGTCAGCTGAAAAGAAAAACCATTACATTTGTGAGACGAAGTACCGCAACTATTAAACATTATTCTCTATTCCTTCTGGATCACATTTAACTTTTAAGAACGTTGAAACTTCCTTAGGATTAATAACATTTCAACCATGTTAATAGAAGACTTTTCTTGCGTCACAACTGTTGTACTAATCGTACATGTAATGCCTTACAAGGTATGATACTAGTACAAAATATGCCATTATTAGGTTTTTTGGAGAATGATATTAGGATATGATTACCAAATACTGACAGATTTCTTCAGTATCCTCTGGTAAGGTTTGAAAAAATCGAGTTTTATTACAAATAGTCGGTAGTTACTGAGTAAGTCGCAGTTTAAATTCCGTGAAGACCTTCCCACTCACATTTCACAAAATATTTCTTAAAATATCTAAGTGACAAGCCTTCTTCTTGTAGAAGTATTTCATGCGATTTATGTAAGTCAATCAACCAAAGTGTCACAGGTTTTGTTGAAGATAGAGTTAAAATACAGCACCTAAACAACTGCTAAGACGGAATATAATCGAAAGATGAACAAATACAAGAAAATAGACCTGATACAGCTTTGTCAACAATTGAAATTGATATAATTTCACCTCTCATACTAGTATGCTATACGTCAGGTTGACCAAATTAAAAGCGATTGGGTGTCAGTGTGCAGCCAGATCATTAAACTGCTTACAAAATTTGTGACATTACTGAACATATGACAGAATATAAATTTAATCACATTCTTTCCTCTCGGGAGATAATCCAAGAGAAAGAATTGAGGAACAGCTATGTTAAGGCAATTCCTTTTATGAGAAACAAATCACCTTTCAAAAATAATGGGGAACAACTAATTTTCTGCAAAAATTTATTGTTTTTCAAACTCCACAAACGCAACTTACAATTTTAGTTTCGTACATGTAACGTATATGAATTCAGCTACTGTGAATTTCGAAAAACTATTCCGTCATAGGTAAATCTTTGTACTTCACAAAAAATATTCAGTAGACAATAGGACTTTTCTTTTGGAAAACCATGGAGATGGTGTATACGTTTGAAATCAACAGACGATGATACAATGTAGTGTTTAGTCGCTTTTAGCGTAAAAATGTTACAAGTAATATGCTTTGTAAGCTTTGACCGCCGATATGAGAGTATTTGACATGTGAATGTACCTAATTACGTAAATCATTAGGCTCCATTATCTTGAAATGTTGCGTTTTCAGAACACAGGAGTCGTAAAATAAAAAACACTAAATATGAAAACCTTTAAGCAGCAATACGTCGTGGCCCATCATTTCATCATAACAAATCCTACGGAAGACGAGGCTATTTTCGAAACATCCTCTATGAGCTGATGCTTGTAAACACCACAACCGTTTTATTTAAAATCACCACACAACAGCTTCAGCTGCAAACTACATTATGCAGCAAGACGTCTCCTAGGTCCTGATTGTGGTAGAGAGGTACTACAAATATTAGTGGCCAAATTCATCATTTAGTTTTTGCTGCTCTAGCAGTGGCCTTGTTACCCGAAAAAATTACTGGATGTAAGTTCCGCCTGTTATGAAACACCGCTTTTCTACCTCATAAATCTAAACAAGTTTTAGTACCATTGTGCTTTCATCGGTGCTACTACTAGTTCAACTCTGTAAACCGTGAAAATGTTTTAAGTATTTCAATGAAAATTAGGCATAAACTACTTTTTCATTTTGTCAATACCGTAAGTTTTCGACACTGTTTTCTACGTCATTCAGTATGCGCACTGTTTGTGGCGGGAAGAGACGGGGGGGGGGGGAGAGGGGGGGAGAGGGGGGGGGGCGCGTACTTGTGCGTGTACACTCACCTCTGCTGCTGTATTTATCATCACACCACACACCACCACCCATGTACTACCACCTCTTGTGGTTTTAGAATAGTGTATTCGCTGTGCCAATGGCCCTGCCGCAGTGGTAAATCTGTTCCCATCAGATCACTCAAGTCAAATGCCGTAGGGCTTGGCTAACACTTGGATGGGTATCCGTCTGCTCTGCCAAACTTCGTTTTCAAGGAGGGTGCACTCAGCCCTTGTGAGACAAAGCGATGAGCTACTAGACTGAGAAGTAGCATATCCGGTCACGCAACTGAAAATGACCAGAACAGCGGTGTGCTGACAACGCACCCCTCCACATCCACAGACTCCAAGCTGATTATCACACAGCGGTCGGTCAAGTACCTATAAGGCCTTCCGAGACAGGTTCGGAGTTGTATTTCTTGTTTAGTATTCCTGTTACTAGCTGAAATTCATTACTGGTCTCAGTGTTCCTACCAAGTCATTGTAACTACGTCAGCATTATTCTGTTCCTTCCACTGCTATCGTGTTCCGATCCTCCACGATTTTCATGAAGTATATTAGTTCAGTATCCTCATACACCTTGCGTATCTCCTCCTGTCCACGTAAATATGTATTAATATTTTGTTGTTGGCGCTGATATACTGTCGACTGGTGAGAATTAACTACGGGTTCGCAGTAACTCCATCTCTGCAACTACCCTCCTATTTTGAGTTATATTACTCCAGTAATACAATATTCCTCTGTTGTTGGTATTACTCTATATTTTTATGATCAGAAATCCTGATTTTATTTGACGTTGGGGCGTCGTATCCAGAGTTCCATTGTCGGCAAGAACGACGCGATACACTGCATTGTGGTTAAAGTTTTCATGAAATCTTACGAAAGTACACATATCACAAAAACTTTTGCATCACCTCGGTTCCGGAGCCTGTACAGAAAACTGGAATGGAGATCAACATAAACATTTCCGCCCTTTTTAATGCTCATGAAAACCACACATTGCGTGTTGTACCACCATACGGAGAGACCTTCAGAGGTGGTGTACCAGATTGCCGTACTCACCGCTACCTCTAATACCCAGTAGCACGTTCTCCTGCACTGGTGCATGCCTGTATTCGTCGTGGCATACTATCCACAAGTTCATTTAGGCACTGATGGTCCAGATTGTCCCACTCCTCAACAGTGATTCTGCGTAAATCCCTCAGAGTGTCTTGTGGGTCACGTCGCTCATAAACAGCCCATTTAAAACCATCCCAGGCATATTCGATAGGGTTTGTAACGCCGGAAATGCATATCCTATTTCCACCTATTGAACCGTAATTTTTTTTCCTTATTTTGTTATCTGAAGATACGACATTTCTGTGTCTTTATATATTGTACTTGTTTTACTATTTGTATATATACATTTATGCATTTATGTCGATGTGTAATAGTTTTTTTTTGTTTTTTTTTGTTTTTACACTGGGTCTGGCCTAGGGAAAACTATGCTGTCGAACGATTACATGGATAGGTCGTGTGGAGAACCGGAGTGTTGAGGATCTTTGGTAGTGTTAACTCTGTCGCACAGAGCGTGGGCAGAGGCAGTCGAGGGAGTAGGGCAGTGGAGCAGGTGTGTTGTCTGACGCTCCTGCAAGTTGCCGCGCTTTCGGGGTTTGGCAGCATGTAATTGCGCTCGACTTGCTATGATAGTTTGTGACATGGTGTCGCGGACGGGAAGCATTAGCTGGCGCACATCAAGAGCCCGTTTCGCTTTGTGACAGCGCCTAGAACAAGGCGCGCAAAACATCCAGCTTCTGCAACAGCGACGGCCGACAATGAATGACTGTCGCCACTTCCTCGACCGACGACTTCAAACCTTCAACCTACCAACAAGGAAGACTGGAAGCACAAAGTTTTAGAACTGTATGGCAGACCTCAGCTTTTAAAATTGTTCCATTTGCCTCACAAAATTACAGCAACTTAGCTTGAACCTTTGTTGCTCATTGTCCCAATTGCATTAACAAGCAGGGTCCCTTCCTTTTCCGGAATGAACCCGAGTGTCATTGAAATTCAAACGCCAGCATTAAAGTAATTTCATTCGATTTCACTGCTTTAATTTCAGAGTTCAGTTAAGGTATTCACAGCTGGCTACAATATTTAGATTACACAAGCACAAATTTAGATTGCGAGTTTTGTTACCATATTTTAGCTTACCTGTGACTGCAGCTCAGCTTGGTACCTACTAAATTTTACTATTGTTGATTGTTCAGAATCATTTAACTGAAGTTCAAAGTTAAATCTCTTATTTCTAAATTTCGTAGCTTCAAGTAGCTTTTGAAGTGATTGTTGAGGTAGCCCAAGACTAACCTTATTTTACAGAGTTTCGTAGTGCTTCAGAAACAAAGCTCACTATTAATTTGTGTCACTAAACTAACTTTCAGTTGTCCGGTTTTATTAATTCTTTCGCTAAATTAAGTCAGAATCTAGCGAAATTTATTACTTCTGACAAACATTCAGTTATCACAAAACACGTGTCAACCTTCAGTTGCCACGCTTTTAGTGCTAATTATATGTGCAATAACCTTTCTTTTCAGTTATTATAGTAGTTGTCCATAGGACTGTCGACCGTAATTTTCCCCAAATCTCAAATATCTAATTAGCGCCAGTTAACTGTTAACGTAACGACCACACATTTACTTTCTTTATTAACTTCACCACTTTTCAAAATTAGTTTCCACCAGTTTCATTTGCATGTTTCCTTTCATTTAGATGTAACCCCTTTCCACCTTCTTTACCGACAGATTAACTTAGGTGACGATTCCTTTTCCCAAATTTCCATTAGGTACACGCTGTTTAATTTTTACTGTCATTAAGGTCGACAAGTGAGGGGGAGGTTAGAGGTTCATGCCTGGAGAACATGCTGGCCATTCTAGTCGAGCAATGTCGTTATCCTGAAGGATGTCAATCACAAGATGTGCGAATAGTCGTCCATGAACACGAATGCCTCGCCAATATACTGCCGATATGGTTGCACAATCGGTCGGAGGATCGCATTGACATATCGTACAGCCGTTATTGTGCCTTCCATGACCACCATCGGCGTACGTCGGCCTCGCATAATGACACCCCATAACAGCAGGGAACCTCCGCCTTGCTCCACTCGCTGGGCAGTGTGTCTAAGGCGTTCTGGCTGACCGGTTTGCCTCCAAACTCGTTTCCGACGATTGTCTGGTTGAATACATATGCGACACCCGTCGGTGAAGACAATCTAGTGCCAATCCTGAGCGGTCCGGTCGGAATGTTATTGGGCCCATCTGCACCGGGCTGCATGATGTCGTAGTTGCAAAGATGGACCTCGCCATGGACGTCGGTTGTGAAGTCGCGCATCACGCAGCCTATTGCGCACAGTATGAGTCCTGTGTCTATCCTAAAAGCATTATTCAACATTGTGGCGCTGCTGTAGGGTTCCTCCGAGCCATAATCCGTGGGCAGCGGTCATCCACTGCAGTAATATCCCGTGGGCGATCTGAGCGAGGCATGTGAACGACAGTTCCCGTCTCTGTATCTCCTCCATGTCCGAACAACATCGCTTTTGTTCACTCAGACTCCTGGACACTTCCCTTGTTGAGAGCCCTTCCTGGTACAAAGTAACAATGTGGACGCCATCGAACCGCGGTATTGACCGTCTAGGCATGGTTGAAATACAGACAACACGAACCGTGTCCCTCCTTCCTGGTGGAATGACGTACTGATCGGCTGTCGGATCCCCTCCGTCTAATAGGAGCTGCACATGCATGGTTGTTTAAATTTTTTGGTATGTTTAGTGACATCTCTGAACCGTCAAACGGACTGTCTCTGTGATGCAATGCCCACAGTCAATGTCTGTTTTCAGGAGTTCTGGGAACCGGGGTGATGCAAAACTTTGTTTTTATTTGTCTATTTGTATAACAAGGTACTGCATTCCCTAACTAACAGAAAATATTTGCTCCCAGTAAGTACAAGTGGACGTTGAGTATTTTGAAGATGTGTGTGATTGCATAGCTGAGAAACCGTGTTATCACTCAACTGAGTTGTACTAGTTCTTATGTCGGTAACTACGGTCTTCATTCCAGCACTGAGCCGCAGAAATAATCTGAACTTTGTTATACAATAACCAACGATCGCAAACTAATTCCAGCCACACACATGTGACTAATCGCTACTCAGTGTGAACTGCAAATGGCAATTTCTATTGAAGTATTTTAAGATTATGAGCGATTGTGATTCCCCGCTCATGGAGCCGTATGTAGAACCCGCCTTGCTACTTACTTACCAACTTACTTACCTAGTTTCAGGTACTATCTGTTGCGGTGTGCATAATAGAGATTTACAGCTTATGGCAAAGGTGGGTCGCTAATGCAAACTGTTGTGCTCAAATTGGACGTTCAGAAATTTGCGAAAGTATCCCCTATGTTTTATTACGTAATGCTTCATGAACAGGTCTACGCAACAGGTTCAAATGAAGTAACAATACCTATAAGGACCACTAATTACGAGAGAGACAATAGAGAAAAAACTTAGAGTGGAAAGAAACAGGAAGATTATATTACAAAAATACCTCTGTTTCAGATAGTGACCCGAAACAAATTTTGTTTCCGTTTTAGTTTCAGTAGGTGTTCCAACAAATGAACCGAAAATGCGGTCACTTAAGCAGTATACCGAATGCGCGAATTGCTCCGAACGTTGACTGCACCTGAGGCCGTACGTCACTGCGCAGAAATCCGGCGGCCTGTCCAAGGAAGTAGTTTTTACACTGTTAGGTGATGTACGTGTCCGGAGGGCTAGTACGGTTTAACTGTACCGTGGAATCTTCTCGAAGTCCTCGAGAATTGAAGTAGATTTCTCTAGATTCTTGATCGACACAAATTATTATTGCTAGTATGCAAATAACTTTAATAGCCCGAAAAGAAGTTTATTCCCTATTAAGAAGTGAAATTTCTTAGTCCACTTTCTTTGTATAGTTTAGCATTGAAGTCGCTTAGCTTAATTTTCACGTAATATACATAACGAGACTTGCTAATAGTAATAGTATCTGTTTTAGTGTTGGCATGCTGTTGTAATTGCAAGACGTTGCTCAGGCTAAAACTGCAACGTCTCGTTCGTAACTAACTGAAATGAGGAGAATATGTTCTCAGGTAATTTGCGTCGTTCATGAATTGAGATGGTATTTGTATGAAAACCTGGAAGTATTGGGTGCAAAGTAATGCTATGAACTGATCGATATTGAATGTTTCTACTTGTTACAGTAGAAGGGAGGAATTAGGAGAAATCTATGAGGTGACCATGTGGTCCAAGCAGCAGCAGCAGCAGCAGCAGCAGCAGCAGCAGCAGATAAATGGGGTACTTAAATTTATAACATCAATCTTACTCCAACTTTATGGAGACGAACTTCACGTCTTTTTTTATTGACTAGAACACCATCGTATAGCACCTAAAAACACTAATATAAATTATGAACAAATAGGACGAAGTGCTTCAACATGGAAGAAAACACAGTTCACGAAATTATTGTACCTCAGATCTGTCATGTTCATCGGATATATATCAGCCCTGCATGCTAAAAGCCAACACTAAAACGTTCCTATTCCCACTCCTCGACACCTGTTACTCTTGTGCTTAGAGCCAGGTTTATTAAAGCATCCAGCGATGCATCTAAGGCCCTGCAAGAGTTCTGGGTAGCGGCCGACAGACAGCGCAGAACGTTTGGAACTTCGTTACCTGAACTTTCAGACAGCTTTGTAATGATGTCTGGGAATTCTTTCATTTTGTGCAGAATGGGGAACAGCATGTCCCTCATGAACGCAAGTTCAGTTTCTCTCTCCCTCAAATCGTGAAAATCAATGTCAAGAGGCTGCTGTATGAGGCCCAGAAGGTACTTTTCGAAATCGCTGCTGTGGAGGAGGATGTCGTGTCCAATGCTCTCGTTGAGCTTCAAGGATTCCAACTGCTTCCGTGCCTCATTCATAACCAGGAGAGCTTCAGCGTGCAAGCTAGCCGCTGCCTCCGCGTCGCTCAGTGCCAAATGGGTCCACTGAGCCACTGTTGTGACGTCATCGGCTGCTGAAGTGCTGCTACCTGCTCTTGAGGTCTCGGGTTGGCCTACTCGGCTGACTACTCGCTGCATCATTCTCGCTGCTTCCAGCGCTGGTCTCATCACATTTGCAATAGACTTCACTGTGTTCAGCATAGTCCTGCAGCTCACTTCTATTTTACATACATATAATTCGCCTACAGCGCACAGCTTGCGTAGCATTCGGTGCTGGTGCACGACTGCACTCCGGACATCAGAAACGAGTTTTAGGACGTGTAGCAACAGACTGATACGTCGTTGCTTAGTGTGTTGTGTACCGTAGTTCTCGCTTCTACTGGGAACAATTTTTACACAAGGCAGATTGGCTTTTTTCTTCACCACATTGGACTGAATTAACTTAAGACAGACGTTGGAACTGGCACAATCGGTGTGGAGCTGTTCATTTACTTCACTAACAGGTACATTCGCGTCCACCTGCTCAAAAGATTCAGCGTAAACGGAACGCACGTAACCTTCCACGGTTTTGAGCCTGCTCTCTAAACTATGAAGTTTCGCCCTAAAAAAAGGGTTTTCGAAACGCCAGCTGCCATCCCATTCATCAGCCGTTAAACCGTCACCGTATAAGTCTGCTGCACTGGTCTTTAGGTCACTACTCTTAGACGAAACAGTTTCGAGGCAAGAACTGATCACTACCAATGAGTAGTCTTCCCACTGTTTCTCCTCTTCGAGAGCCTGGGAAGCACTTGACAGAGCTCCTCTCATGTCCATCGACAGAACAACACGTTTTAGTGCCTCACCTCTCTTGTCATCGCCTGGAGTAGCCTTGTTGCTAATGCCAGCTCTCTCACTCCGCTTTTCCTTCGGCTCTTCCGAACCTCTACCACGCTGTGACCTGTCAGCTGAAGCACCGGTTTGTGAATTCGTATTCTTTTTACCTTCCTCACACGGCACATATCCTGGCCCGAAAGTACTTACACGAGGGGACTTTTGGTCGCTGATTCCCGCTGACAGATTACAGCCCTTATCCGAAGTAACTGAGAGATCTTTAACAGTTATTTGTGTTAGTTTCTTGGAATTGATTGCTGCCGCAGTCAAATCTGTTGCGTTCCCTGGCGCCAACAGAACTTTCTGGAGTGCTAGTTCTTCGCTGTCTACGGTGACTATCCTTTGGCTCTCCTGCGTCCTTGCTCTCTTGTCCATGATACTGTCAGACGGAGCAATCCGCTTCCTCCTTTCCGCCGACCGCCTCTCTGGAAGTTCCAGTGACTGCGTCGATGTGTGCGCCTGATGCACAGTAGCTTCTGCAGTGGCACCGACTGCATTGCTTCGTGCTTGAGGGTTCTCCATCGGTGACAGTCACCTGCGAATTGTATTACACCGTCATAGAAAAAAATTTTTAAAAATAAACTAAGAATTACAAATTTAGGGTAAGCAGGTGGGCCATACGACGAATTTATGACACAGAAGCTCTGTTCAGATTATTGATACCCGTAACTAAGTTTGTATGACCATACTAAATAGCAATTCACGAAACTGCTAGGGCTTGACAGGAATTTTCTTTGAACGTTTTATTAATCTACGACCGTTTGTGCTACTAAACCAGCGACGGTATTCTTAAACATGTGCGATTATGGAGATGATAATTTCTGTATGTAAGCGCGGCGTGTAAGGTAAGGGGTCACGAATGACGTCCCTGCTCCTAATTTCGTCCCCCTAGAGATTTTCGGTTTCCACAGTTGGTAGGGAACGTTTAAGTTGTGTCCATTCATGACCCAAGTCCTTAGTTTTGCCGGGATCATGTGGGGTGCAATATGTTGAGCTTGTGTGTACGAGAAAATGCACCTTTTAACGCTGACTTTAGTGCAGCAGTGAAGTCAGCAGCGTGTTATTCCTCATATAAACACTAGTCTGTGTTCAGATATTGGGCTTATTTCAGTTTGCGTGATACCGCCGTTAGTTGTTTGGTCTATGGTGCTTCATCGGCCATCATAATAAATCTGTGGATGTTTGTTTTCCTGCCTCCTTGCAGCTAGTAGTTTCATCCCGAAGAGGAATTTACTTTTTCCTATTGAGAAAGCTCAAGCGGAGGTAAATGATTTCGTTGCATGGTTAGGTGTGACATAACACGTTCTTCATCTGCCCAGACGGACAACTTCATATTTAACATGTTTAAAAGGCTGACAGGAACTTTAAAACGTGATTCATTAATGGCTTTCAAGTTACGTAATTGTCGAAGTATTTGGCAATGTTATAACGGAAAAATGCGTTTCAATTAATTGTAATTTTCAGGACGTTTATGGTGAACGATACTGGCTATACTTCGTCTTTTCTGTTTTTGTGGTTTTAGTTCTGATGTCAAATACTGGTTTTAGTATGTTATAACAACGTAATTTTAAGTTGCCTAGACTTGGATGGAAATTCGGAAATTTATATACCGATTTGCTGCTTTCCCCCAGGCAGGGGGACAAGTGCATAGAATGAAACACCGCCTCCGGCTATAATGGCCTTATTCGACGATGAATCAAGTCTTAATGTTTTTCAGATGTTCGGTATACAGCTAAATCCACTCCCTGGATGAGATACAACTGTCATGTAACTGGTATGTTTGTCTCCGGGCTTCACACTCTCCCTCCCCCATCCCCACCCCTGACCCTCTGATCCAAGTAGCACAACTTATGTTTCATAAAATTGAACTAGAGATCTTTAGCTGGCTATCGAAGTGCAAAAAGGTGCTTAAGAAGCCTTCAAAACCAGGAACGGGAGTTTGCCCTATGAACATTTTGGAGGACGAGTGTTCAACCCCACCATAACGATTTAGAAGGAAGGCCTACACTTAAGAGAATGTTGACATAAACAATCCCGTTGATTTTCACGGTAAACTGAGATGGACAAACATAATAAAAAAGAATCCTCGAAACATCACGGATGCACCTCATGCTAACTGCGTCTTCCACCCACTGCTGATCGAACTCCTCACTGAACCATCTAAGCATTCAGTACCTCACATCGTCAGTTATAGCGCTCCAAAGTGATCAGTACGCTATTTGAAGGGGGATGAATCACTTTTTTCCCAGAGAGGTTACTATAATACGACGTGTTTCTTTTGTAGGACATCTAAATAAAAATCTTACAAAACTGGAAACATTCGTACTCTGCAGCTTTTCACATGTTTTGTGAACACACATGGCGTAATGATTCTTGAAAGAGCTTATGTAATGTACCTGCCAGATCTCTATTTACTGAAACCGTGCCCATAGATTACCCTGTGTCTTCAGTATCCTTTATATGGATTAAGATGCTCATTTTTTTGACGTAGCATCCAACCACTATTTCCGTCTCACTTTCTAAAGAGCTGTGCTGCTGTAACCCGCATCCAAATGAAGGATATCTGTAATTTGAATGAATTATGTTTCAGGATACTGTTCCAGAATTTCAGTTTCGCACTGAACCAGTCATATGGTCACAATTATTAAAGAACCAATTGGTGGGAGCATCAACTACCGGCACAACTTTCGGACATTTTCTAAGTGTTGTTGACAGTGTAATTCATGTCAGTGTCTGCTATTACTCCCGGACTTCTGTTATTTCTTTGACTTCTTGTGTGAGACTAAGTTCTTCAACGAATACCAAAGCTCCTCACTGAAGTTGTTAAAATGGTGGCATCTGATGCACTACTACCTGAAATAAAATAAGATACTTGATAATTTATAAGATTGTAGTTTTTGTGAACATTAGCTTTCCTTTAATAAAAAAAAACTGTTTTATAATTCTAGTTTAAATCCACTTAAGTTATTACTGACTTGAATTCTGCCTATCTCACAGGCAGGTATTTCTAGAGAACGTTCGTCTTAAGAAAACCTTTAACTCAATAGAACTAATCAAACGTTGCTCGTCACTGCAATGAAATCGGAATTGAATTTTTTTTTTAGAAGGTAACTACGTGATGTTAGTCTTGAAAAGGGGTGATAGAAGTATGAAAGGATCGATATGCGTAACTTCCTAAAATGAAATATTTTCCTCAAGAAGGATTATTCTCTCTTGGGTTACTATCTACTTTCACATAATTTATTACACAAATTTAATTTGAGTTGGTCTGGTCATTTAAGTGTAAGAGAAATTCGTACCTACTTTGGGCCATAATAGCTGGCAAATGGCGTAATAATACAAAAGGTGTTTGACGTGTAAGTTAACACACTTTTATATACAATGATACAAATGTGGCTTTGAGTGATAGAAACGTACCGGCCTGTTATTGTGTTAGACCGTTATTGTTAGTCACCCACGTATCTTGATGCCGATCTAGCAGAACACCGCACTTCTTTCGTGGCATTTGAAAAGCCATGTAGTGATGTATCCCTTGTTAATACTGGTTTTGATATCTGACACAAAATTATCTCAGACGTACAGTAACGGAGGGGATGAAGCTGAAATCCTCTTGCAGTGTAAGCACGCCGTATCACTTTACGCAGGAAGAGAAAAAGTCTTGTTAACAATTAAAGTGTCTGTTTTGAAAAACTTTCAAATATATGCGTGCGTTTCTTGCATAGTTAACTGCGCAAAATCCCACCTTTTGCGCATCATCTGATAGTGTACGGGATAGATTCTGAGGAAAGTTTGCGAATCCCTTCGACATGAACAAGAGCACGGGTATTTGATTCAAGAGCTTCCAAATCCCGTTAAGATATTAGATCTCTCCACCTTACAAATGCCATCCTTGCTGAGCACGTCACCTGATACTTGCCATAAAATTGGCCAAGCAATAATTATCTGCCCCCTTGTAAGTTGTAAAGCTTGTTTTAACATTTCAAATCTTTGAAGAAATACTGTAAGAAATGTAATGTTTAACTCTACTCTCGAGATTCTTTTTTCACATATTAATTTACCCCTTTGCATGTCCCACTGACTCAATAGTAAAATAACAATAATAGTTTCATTGTAGAACTGAGTGCTTGAAATTAATAACTGGTAATAGAGAACTGCTGTTCCTTTGACTTTGTCAGCGATAGTATTTGCGTAACCAGTATCACTATTACCCTTTTCCTCGTCATAACGTCAAATCACCATGCCCCTTGTCAGTATTTTGATATGAGGGTCCGAATCCGTTCAGAATTGCTTGTCTACACAGTATTTCGTTTCATTACCTTTTATGATCTTTTCCTTATATTTTAAGGACGTGAATGTTCGAAAAATCGATTTGCGAGAATGCAGTTGTACAAAGCAATATATATATTATCTACTAAGAGTTCTCACGATAACGCATCAGTAATGATTGTTCCTACACATGCAAGAGATGAATTTAATAACTGTCTACGTGGCGTCAAGATACCTTCATCTGAAAATTTACCCTGGTTCGGCGACTGCATCGTACCCATGTAAATGGACCCATGAGCTGTTTAAGACACTCATATGTATCTTAAATATTTTATTGCAAGCGTGCGAGTCTGAAGTGACTCAGCTGTATTTATTTTTAACGTCTCACGGAGAGTAAATAGTTCATTTAATGAGAAACTTGAAAGAATAATTTTGTAAGATTCTAAATGGATGACTCTTTTTATGAATATGTGGACTGTTAGTGTGGTGCACTCAGCTGGCAATTGTTTAAAATTTAATAACGTACAAAAGCGATGTGTGTAGAATTTAGTATTGATCTATTAACTGTTTGTTCCAGACGTTATACAAGGATCGTAAGTGCGTTCCTATGAAGAGTTGATCACCGAAGTGTCAGAATACGCTAATTTGTTAGTGCCGAAGACATCTGGTTCAAATGGCTCTAAGCAGTATGGGACTTAACGTCCGAGGTCATCAGTGCTCTATACTTAGAACTACTTAAACCTAACTAACCTAAGGACATCACACACATCCATGCCCGAGGCAGGATTCGAACCTGCGACAATAGCAGCCGCGTGGTTCCAGACTGAAGCGCCTACAACGGCTCGAGTACAGCGGCTGGCCGCAGAAATTTTCTTTCAGTTCTCTTTCGTCCTTTTGACGAACAGGAAGTCTTTCTTAGGCGATACATTCACGTCCTTAATTGGACAGCTTGCAATATTTAGAACGTCGTTATGATTCCATCTTTGTCCTCTTTAAAACGTCAACATCCCAGCGTTGCATCCGCGATCTGAATACTTATTCTACCGCAGTAAGAAACATTTTTACTTTTAAATTGTTAGGTTGAAGAGATGTAACCGAGGAGCGTTATGGTAGTTCGTAGCCCGTGAGCCACTTGTTTGAAAAACTTTAGCAGAACTTAAGTTTCTGATATACTAATAAGATGTATTACGTTCGTCATTTGTAGTCGTTAAGCAAAAGTTTTAATTCACAGAAAAACTGGTCCTATTAAATTGCGTGTCTCACTGGAACTTGATATTCGTAACAGCCATTCATTCAATACTGTGATATTTCAAATTTACGTCCCTCACTGTCAAGTTTTCGCACCACTTCCTTCATCTGCGTGCACGTTCGCAAAGGTGGAGTCAAGCCGATCGCAATAGTCTTTAAGCAGTTGGATATCAGGTGGTAGCATATGTATTATACTTTGTCTCATCAGCGTATCTGAGATGCTCCCTAAAGAAAATTACAGCTCTGCTAGGAATCCACCCCCATTTCAGATGCCATTTTGAAGGCAACGTATGGAGCTCCACCCATTTAAGCTCCATGAAACTATAGGGGCTGAAGCGGGATTATTACGTGGATTTCATCAACAACAAATCAATTTTTTTTCAAACAAAATTGGCCGAGAAAAATGTCATTACTTATTTAACGCCTTTCGCATCATACGCTTTGGCTAATCATACTGCGGTCTGAATTCTAAAGAAAACCAAAGGATAGTTTAGAACCAATTTTAATTACCTCAGTGTTACAACATAGTTTATCAGTTAACGTGTTACTTATTTCACAGTTTTTTCACAATCTGATGGCCTTAAAATTTTAGTCTTTTTATATCAGTTACATTCTGAAGCGTTATGTTGGTCTTTCCTCAAGATAGATTCCGGTAGGAACCAAAATACCTTTTACAGCCTTCACTGACCCTTCAATTGCATTGCAAGAGCTCTGCGTGGCTATATACAATGCTTGGAGAACTGCAGATACAGTATCGCTGCACATCTCACTCCACTGTTCGATAAGGATACGGAGGCTCCTCATTTGTATGAGGACTGGTAAAAGCGAGGCTCTCATCTGTTTCATGTTTGACTCCTGGTTTTTTATTTTGGCCACACTAACATTCGGCTTCCGAACGAGGCCTAGAAAGCAGTCTCCGGCGGCCATAATGTCGCGCGAGACTTTAATGCCTTGAAGTTGATAGCTCCTCATGAGATCCAGGTCCCACAAAGACGCCTGCAGCGCTCCGCGTGCGTCCCTGTGGAGGTCAACAGCTCTCTCTGCTGTGAGGAGCGCCTCGCTCGTCCACTGCGTCGCAGCGGAGGCCGCGTCACGGAACGCGGGCAGCCCACGTCCCCCACTGTCAAGTTTTCGCACCACTTCCTTCATCTGCGTGCACGTTCGCAAAGCTGGAGTCAAGCCGATCGCAATAGTCTTTAAGCAGTTGGATATCAGGTGGTAGCTGATCTCTGCTCTGGATACAAGTCGCTGAGCTATTGCACACAGCTTGGACATTATTTTCCGCTGTCTAACGACTGCATTCCGCGATTTTCGAGCAGAGTTGGATGCCTTTCTTACAGTGTACTTGTAGCGCACGTTTCCAACCGTCACTGGCATTCTACTGCCACTACCGCTAGCAGCGCTCAGATCTGCACCGTCATACGTAGACTGCTTCCAATATACTTGGTTAATTGAATGTTTGGGACTCTCCTGCTTTACGGCTTCATTGCAGAAACCAGACACGTAGTCTTTGACGGCAGCGAGCCTCTTTTCAAGTGCCGCAGTGGCGTCTTCACTGCACTCATTCGACCTCTGCAAATTGCAGTTTACAGTTCTTGTTACTGATTCATCAAAAGGAATGCTGGTGACGTCACAGAAGCTACATCTCAGCAGAGATACCTTTGTCAGATACGTATCAATTATGTCAAAAACATTTTCCTCTCTTTTCTTTTCCTGATCCATTGCTTCTGAAGCCTTCTCATAGGCTACACACAGCTCCATGAGAGAGTACGAAGACCCTCCAAAAGGCGATGACTCACTATGTATATCGGCCCCACTGTCACTATTAGAGGGAGAGCTATGAGAAACATTCTTTCCGTTGGGCCCACCGGTGTCTTTCGCACTCGTATCACTTCGCTCACTGCTGTTGAAGCTCTCACTGGTCCCACTGATAACGACATCGTTTTCCTCTTGCCCGTCTCCCTTCACTCCTGACGCTTTACTTCCGACTGATGATCGACGTTTTTCGCTATCGTTGTCTTTTGTCGTATCTGAGTCTTCTCCCAAGATGATCTTACAACCTCCGCAACCGATAGCGTTAACGTAAGTGTCAGGATCTTGCTGTGACTTGAATATCACGTTGAGAAAGGGTTCATCACAGTACATGTCGCCGGCTACAGTTGCATCTGGTTTAGGAGTGTGCTGGCTGTCATCTGGCCGCCGCAGCAACCGAGATCCTGTGTAGATGCCGTCCAAGTCTGCTCGCCGTCTCTCAGATGTGGGTTCACCAGTAGAGGAGACAGAAGACTGTCTCGCTGGCGCTCGTCCGTCTATTGCGTCCATGGTGAATCCGGCAGGAACACCGTGCAGCGTTTAGAGTCGACGGCAGACCCCTGCAGATCATATTTGCACAATTCAACGTCGTAAATTATTTTTGGATGGAGAGATAGATAGATAGAGAGAGAGAGAGAGAGAGAGAGAGAGAGAGAGAGAGAGAGAGAGAGAGAGAGAAATGGGCTGTGATTCATTCATTGAGCTCTAACACGAAGTAAGCTTTGAAATGACAGTCATTGACACACTTTAAGATACCCGTCCTATGAAGAGGACAATTTCGCAGATACTTAGCCACAGCGCTGTAAGAACTTAAGGGCTTTATAATTTTTTTATTGTTCTCTGTAATGACATTTAGGTTCCTGTACATACCGCAACCTAAAGAAAAGGAAATGTTTCATCTTCGAAACTGTTTCTAACAAGGGCAGGCAACGATATACGGATCATGGATTTACTTCAAGCTCTGTACACTCTTAGTAGTACATTAGAACAAGGTAATGCGCACATAGGAAGGCGTAGTACTTAGGCCGTTTCGGTAAAGTCGCAAAAGAAGTTTTAAGCGCCATTGGTGTACCGTTGCGTAGCGCCCCTGAGAACGAGACGGCGACAGTCATGTGGTTAGCGTTCAAGCTCCAATCACTGGATCCAGTCCCGCTTATGTTATTCTAATTCATATTTTTTTCAACACTAGTCATTTCTTACATATTACACTCTGAAGGTAGTAATATGAAAAACGTGTGCTTGAATGAACCTCTATCTAATTTCCAGCGCAATTTGGTTGTTCGCTAATTTTTTATTAACAAATATGTTTGTGTAATATATATGGCTCACCGGACATTCGACCATCATCTGTGCGGATGCACAAACAGTGCCCGAACTCTTAAGGGAATTGGCAAAAACCCGCAAGTAATGAGTATAATGGGCAGGGGCACTATGAATATATTGCGGGACAATACGTCGAGAATGTGGGTCTCACGGAAGGCGTGCCAGAGAATACCCTGCATTCGCACTATCGTCTGTCTCTTCGGTGGCTCAGATAGATAGAGCGTCTGCTATGTAAGCAGGAGATCGCGGGTTCGAGTTCCGGTCGGAGCACACAATCAACTGTCCCCGTTGACATATCGAAGCCTTTATGCAGGTAGGGTTTTTTTTTGTGGTTTTAGGGCGCACAACGTCAACGGTCATTAGCGCCCAGACTACTTTAGGAATGCACCGCGAGTCAAGTTTAAAACAGCAACGAAACGGAAAACACGATGAAAGACATACTGACAGGCATAGGATTAAAAAAGAAAACAGCATAATCAAATGTCCTTTGAGAGGGTTGTCAAATTGATAAAATGAAGAACGCGAGCAGCTGCTCGTGGGTCATCCGCTAAAATGGCTTCTACAGTACATGGCAGGCCAAGATCGAGACGCAGGGTGTTAAAATCCGGACACGACGTTAAAATGTGGCGGACCGTCAGCAATTGCCCACATGGGCAGAACGGCGCCGGCGCAGCCGTCAGCAGATGGCGATGGCTGAACCGGCAGTGGCCAATTCGCAACCGGGCCAAAACTACCTCCTCCCGCCGAGAAGGGCGTGAGGACGTCGTCCAAGCCACGGGAAGAGCTTTCAAGGCCCGAAGCTTGTTGTCTGGAAGTGCAGCCCAATTGGCATGCCACAGCGATACAATGCGCCGACAAATTACCCTGCTACAATCTGACGAAGGGACACAACAAGAAGCTGTCCGAGGCTGGAGGACCGCAGCCTTGGCCGCGGCATCTGCAGCTTCGTTCCCAGGGATACTGACATGGCCAGGAACCCACATAAAGCTAACCGGAGAACCAACGTCCACCAGCTGCTGAAGAGAGCGTTGGATCCGGTGCACGAAAGGGTGAACCGGGTACGGATCACCGAGGCTCTGGATAGCGCTCAGGGAATCGGAGCAGATGACATATGCATAATGTCGGTGGCGGCAGATGTAAAGGACAGCCTGGTAGAGGGCAAAGAGCTCAGCTGTGAAGACCTTCAATGGCCATGGAGCCGATATTGCAAACTTTGTGCCCCGACAATAAAAGAACACCCGACCCCGTCATTGGTCTTAGAGCCATCTGTATAAATGAAGGTCATATTAATGAACTTCGAACGAAGTTCGACAAAACGGGAGTGGTAGACTGAACCGGGGGTAACCTCCTTCGGGAGCGAGCAGAGGTCAAGGTGGACGCGAACCTGAGCCTGGAGCCAAGGTGGCGTGTGGCTCTCGCCCACTCGAAAGGTGGCAGGGAGTGAAAAATTAAGGTGTTGAAGGAGGCGACGAAAGCGAACTCCAGGGGGTAGCAGGGCGGAGACATACAACCCGTATTGACTGTCGAGAGAGTCATCAAAAAAGGAACGATAAGACGGGTGGTCGGGCACTGCCAGTAGCCGACAGGCATACCGACAAAGCAGTATATCGCGCCGGTAGGTGAGTGGCAACTCACCAGCGTCAGCATGAAGACTCTCGACGGGACTAGTATAAAACGCTCCGATTGCAAGTCGTAAACCCCGATGTTGTATGGAGTTGAGGCGGCGTAAGATGGATAGCCGTGCATAGGAGTATACAAAGCTCCCATAATCCAGCTTGGAGCGGACGATCGACCGATATAGGCGAAGTAGGACGGTTCGATCCGCTCCCCACGATATACCACTGAGAACACGGAGAACATTGAGAGAACGGGTACAACGGGCAGCCAAGTAAGACACATGTGGAGACCAACTAAGTTTCCTGTCAAATGTAAGACCTAAAAATTTTGTTGTCTCCACGAATGGGAGAGCAACGGGACCGAGTCGTAAGGACGGTGGGAGAAACTCTTTGTAGCGCCAGAAGTTAATACAGACCGTCTTCTCAGCAGAAAAACGGAAGCCATTGGCGACACTCCAGGAGTAAAGACGGTCAAGAGAACGCTGAAGACAGCGCTCCAGGAAACACGTACGCTGCGCGCTGCAATAGATGGTAAAATCGTCCACGAAAAGGGAGCCTGATACATCAGCTGGGAGGCAATCCATTATTGGATTGATCGCTATGGCGAAGAGAGCGACGCTCAAAACTGAGCCCTGTGGCACCCCATTCTCCTGGCGAAAGGTGTCTGACAGGACAGAACCCACACGTACCCTGAACTGTCGATCCATTAAAAAGGAACGAATAAAAAGAGGGAGGCGACCGCGAAGGCCCCATGTATGCATGGTGCGGAGAATGCCCACCCTCCAACAGGTGTCGTAAGCCTTCTCCAAATCAAAGAACACAGCCGCGGTCGGGCGCTTCCGCAAGAAGTTATTCATAATGAAGGTCGACAAGGTAACCAGATGGTCAACAGCAGACCGGCGCCTACGAAATCCACATTGTACATTGGTAAGCAGCCAAACCAATCGAGAGTTAACCACTCGCTCCATCACTTTACAGACACAGCTGGTAAGCGAGATGGGTCGATAACTGGAAGGCAAGTGCTTGTCCTTCCCCGGCTTAGGAATCGGGACAACAATAGACTCGCGCCAGCATGCGGGAACATGTCCCTCAATCCAGATGCGATTGTAAGTACGAAGAAGAAAACCTTTACTCGCAGGAGAAAGGTTCTTCAGCATCTGAATATGAATAGAATCAGGCCCTGGAGCGGAGGACCGTGATCGGCCAAGTGCGTTTTCGAGTTCCCGCATGGTGAATGGGGCATTATAACTTTCACGATTCGAGGAGCGGAAGTTAGGTGGCCTAGCCTCCTCTGCCTGTTTGCGGGGGAGGAAGGCAGGGTGGTAATGAGCGGAGCTCGAAACCTCTGCGAAAAAGCGGCCGAAGGCATTGGAGACAGCCTCAGGGGCCACAAGGACGTCATTCGCGACCGTCAAGCCAGAAACTGGTGAGTGGACCTTAGTGCCAGATAGCCGGCGCAGGCTACCCCAGACAACAGAAGGAGTAAAACTGTTGAAGGTGCTTGTGAAAGCAGCCCAGCTGGCTTTCTTACTTTCTTTAATAATACGATGACACTGTGCACGTAATCGTTTATAATTGATACAATTCGCCACTGTAGGGTGGCGTTTAAAGGTGCGTAAAGCACGTCGACGAGCACGTAAAGCGTCTCTACATGCTGCGGTCCACCAGGGGACCGGTACGCGACGTGGAGAAGATTAGGGTGAGGGATGGAATAATCAGCAGCAGTGAGAATGACTTCCGTGAGGTGTGCGACCTGACTATCGCAGCTTGGGAATGTTTGATCCTGAAAGGTCGCCCTGGAAGAGAAGAGCCCCCAGTCTGCTTTGGAGATGTTCCAACTAGATGAGCACGGAGAGGGGGTATGCTGCAGGTGATGGGTAACACACGGGAAGTGGTCGCTCGAATATGTATCAGAAAGTGCATACCACTCGAACCGGCGTGCAAGTTGGGGAGTACATATAGAGAGATCTAAATGGAAATAGGTGTGAGATGTGTCCGAAAGAAAAGTAGGGGCGCCAGTATTGAGGCAGACAAGATTGAGCTGGTTGAAAAGGTCTGCTAACAGGGAGCCCCTCGGGCAGGATGCTGGAGAGCCCCAAAGGGGATGGTGGGCATTGAAGTCGCCAGTTAACAAAAATGGTGCAGGTAGCTGAGCAATAAGTTGCATCATGTCTGCCCTGGTAACGGCAGACGACGATGGAGTGTAAACGGTACAAATGAAAAACGTAAAAGTGGGGAGAGTAATGCGGATGGCAACTGCCTGCAGGCCGGTGTGCAACGTTATGGGATCGTAGTAAATATCATCCCGGACCAGCAACATAACCCCTCCATGAGCTGGGATACCTACCACAGGCGGTAGGTCAAAACGCACAGAGGTGTAGTGTGCCAAGGCAATTTGATCGCATGGGCGTAGCTTCGTTTCCTGGAGGGCTACGACGAGCGGACGGTTCAAGCGGAGCAGCAACTTCAAGTCCTCTCGGTTGGAGCGAATGCTGCGAATATTCCAGTGAATAAGTGCCATCGTAAGAAAAAAAAAAAAAAAAAAAGGGAAGATGAAAGAAGGGGTCACCTCGAAGGCCGCTGAGGGCCTGGCTTCGAGCGAGCACCGCCGCCGCTATCAGTAGGCGGACAGTCACCGTCCATTGGGTCTATAGGACGGCCAGATGTTCGGCTACCAGCGGTGCGGCCAGGCGAAACGGATGACGGCCTGGGGCGGCAACCGCTGGGTGGCGCAGGAGGAGAAATGCGCCTTGGCGGAGAAGGAGAACTGTGCTTCCTATTAGCCTTCTTGGAAGGTCGTTTGGTGGAAGTACCGGTCGAAGGCTGGGAGGTCGAGGTACGTAGGAAGTCTGCAAGGGACGGTTCCTTCTTGAAGGCCCGTGCATCTGACTTCTGGGTCTTCGTCTTAGCAGAAGCTGATGAAGGGGCTGGTGTCTGTGGGGAGGAAGAGGAGACGTCGACCGCGCGATCTTAGCACTGGCCGAACGGACGACCGTGGTGCTGAAGGTCAGATCGCATGTCTGGGTTGCCACCTCCCTGGTAGTCCGAGGAGAGGCGAGGACAGTACTGTATTTCCCCGCTGGGAGCAGCGTGGGCTTCCTACTAGCCAATAGCTTGCGAGCAGCCGAGGTGCACACTTTCTCTTTGACCCGAATTTCTTGGATACAACGTTCTTCCTTATAGACAGGACAGTCGCGGGAGGATGCGGCATGGTCACCCTGACAGTTCACACAACGAGGAGACGGAGGTGGACCGTCACCCTCATGGGCATCCCTGCCACAAGTGACACATTTAGCCGCATTGGAACAAGACTGGCGAGTGTGATTGAAACGCTGACACTGGTAGCAGCGCGTAGGTGTCGGGACATAGGGGCGAACAGAAATAACCTCGTAGCCCGCTTTGATGCGCGATGGCAGCTGAACACTATCGAAGGTCAAGAAAAGTGTCCGGGTCGGTACAAGGTCATTGTTGACCTTTTTCATGACCCTATGGACAGCCGTCACGCCCTGCTCAGCGAGGAAAGATTGAATCTCTTCGTCAGTCAATCCGTCGAGGGATCTAGTATAGACCACACCACGAGACGTATTCATAGTTCGGTGAGCCTCCACCCGGACAGGGAATGTGTACAGGAGTGTGGCCCGAAGCAGTTTTTGTGCCTGAAAGGCGCTCTCAGTTTCGAGTAATAAGGTACCGTTACGCAACCTGGTACAAGATTTGACACATCCGGCTATGGCATCGACGCCCTTCTGGATAACGAAAGGGTTGACAGAGGAAAAATCCTTTCCGTCCTCAGATCGAGAAACGACGAGGAACTGTGGGGCAGGCGGTAGTACTTTTGTCACTGGTAGCTGGTCACTTTTCCGTTTTTGGGCAGAAGTCGAGAGAGATGGAGTGAAATCCATTGCGGAGGAATCCCCCATGATTGCCAGCGTCTCCGATGGCGCGCTCCTTCCTTGTGGGGACCCTCTCAGAGGGCACTCCCGCCTTAGGTGAATGTTTACACCTCAGGTCACACCTCCCGAGAAACGGAGGGACCAATCGGCATGGTCAGAAGGTATCAGCTCAGGTAATCACCCCTCCCCGGGCCTGGCCTTTACCAGGGGGTACGCGCGTGCCTTACATGTCTACCCAGGGCGGGGAATTACGCGTTATCCCGTCACTGGCTACGCGTGCGAACGCGTGGGTCGGCCTTCAGGCGCGCACAGGGAGGAAGGAAGAAGAGGAAAAAGGAGAGAGAGAGAGAGAGAGAGAGAGAGAGAGAGAGAGAGAGAGAGAGAGAGAAAGAGAGAGAGAGAGAGAGAGAGAGAGAGAGAGGACAGTGTCTCAAACGCCGAGGCGGAGACCAGAGAAGGCAAGGAGAAGAAGGCAATGAGAAGGCAAGGAGAAGGAGGCAATGAGAAGGCAAGGAGAAGGAGGCAATGAGAAGGCAAGGAGAAGGAGGCAATGAGAAGGCAAGGAGAAGGAGGCAATGAGAAGGCAAGGAGAAGGAGGCAATGAGAAGGCAAGGAGATTATGCAGGGGAAAGAGTAAGGAAGACAGTGAGGTGGAGAAGAGCAAAGAAAGGAACCAACCAAAGGAAGGAAGAAACGAGAAGTGAAAAAGCAAAATGACCGCAAATAGAGGTCGTGGAACCGTCCGTCTCCGGACGCAGGCGCTAACTACCCCCTTGAGGGGGAGGGACTCCTTTTAGTCGCCTCTTACGATAGGCAGCAATACCTCGGGCCTATTCTTACCCCGGACCCGCAGGGGGATGCAGGTAGGGGTATTCATTTCATTGCACATATGTAACTATCGACAAGTAAACAAACGAAAGTATGTTTTTATATAAATGTAAGGAATTCATTTCCGAATCCCTTATACCCACAATCGGGTAGGGTACCGAGAAATGCTCTGCAACTGGGCGCTTCTTTCTACTTACACAGCTGTGAAGGACGGGTGACAGGTTTGAAAATCCTTGGTCCAACATCCATAAACAAAGGTGTGTGACATATTCAGCAGGAGATGAGTTATAATTTGCCTAAATAATATGGTAGTGTACGATCAGAAGTCAAATGTGCTTTCAACATTTTATGTTGCAGGATGACATTTTTCATAGACGCAGACAAGAAATTCAAAAGGATCTACATCGAATGAATGTATTTTCCCCGCGTGCAAAAGGGGTATACCGTGTTTATAAGGAAAAAACGAAGCTCGTTGACGTTTTGAAAAATGAAAATCAAGACCAACTTAACATTTTCGTACGTATTGGTGCAGAAAATTATATGTCTTAATGATAGAAATTATTAAGTGAAGTGACTCTGGAAATTTAATGTAAGTTCATGCAAATACAGATGTATATTCATATTTATTTTCAAGTGCAATATGTACGAATAATATGACGATGGACGATTTTTGGGACAAAAAGTATACCACCTACTAAACAGTTGCTAATAGTGAATTATGAAGACATTCTGGACGCCTTGAGATTCTGCTAGTAATGCACCTATTGTGCGTCACTTCTTTATACGAACCCGTGTAGTCTCAGCGAACTAAGAAAATCTGTAGATTGACCGGTGTTCCGGAAGAGGTCAGTGTGCGTCATGCGGCTATTATGTATTATAAAGCGTGTGAACTGATAGTTCTACGCTGTCAGTTTCGACATCATAACCATATACATCTACATCTACATCTACATCTATACTCCGCGAGCCACCTTACGGTGTGTGGCGGAGGGTACTTATTGTACCACTATCTGATCCCCCCTTCCCTGTTCCATTCACGAATTGTGCGTGGGAAGAACGACTGCTTGTAAGTCTCCGTATTTGCTCTAATTTCTCGGATCTTTTCGTTGTGATCATTACGCGAGATATATGTGGGCGGTAGTAATATGTTGCCCATCTCTTCCCGGAATGTGCTCTCTCGTAATTTCGATAATAAACCTCTCCGTATTGCGTAACGCCTTTCTTGAAGTGTCCGCCACTGGAGCTTGTTCAGCATCTCCGTAACGCTCTCGCGCTGACTAAATGTCCCCATGACGAATCGCGCTGCTTTTCGCTGGATCATGTCTATCTCTTCTATTAATCCAACCTGGTAAGGGTCCCATACTGATGAGCAATACTCAAGAATCGGACGAACAAGCGTTTTGTAAGCTACTTCTTTCGTCGATGAGTCACATTTTCTTAGAATTCTTCCTATGAATCTCAACCTGGCGCCTGCTTTTCCCACTATTTGTTTTATGTGATCATTCCACTTCAGATCGCTCCGGATAGTAACTCCTAAGTATTTTACGGTCGTTACCGCTTCCAATGATTTACCACCTATGGCATAATCGTACTGGAATGGATTTCTGCCCCTATGTATGCGCATTATATTACATTTATCTACGTTTAGGGAAAGCTGCCAGCTGTCGCACCATTCATTAATCCTCTGCAGGTCTTCCTGGAGTACGTACGAGTCTTCTGATGTTGCTACTTTCTTGTAGACAACCGTGTCATCTGCAAATAGCCTCACGGAGCTACCGATGTTGTCAACTAAGTCATTTATGTATATTGTAAACAATAAAGGTCCTATCACGCTTCCTTGCGGTACTCCCGAAATTACCTCTACATCTGCAGATTTTGAACCGTTAAGAATGACATGTTGTGTTCTTTCTTCTAGGAAATCCTGAATCCAATCACAAACCTGGTCCGATATTCCGTAAGCACGTATTTTTTTCACTAAACGTAAGTGCGGAACCGTATCAAATGCCTTCCTGAAGTCCAGGAATACGGCATCAATCTGCTCGCCAGTGTCTACGGCACTGTGAATTTCTTGGGCAAATAGGGCGAGCTGGGTTTCACATGATCTCTGTTTGCGGAATCCATGTTGGTTATGATGAAGGAGATTTGTATTATCTAAGAACGTCATAATACGAGAACACAAAACATGTTCCATTATTCTACAACAGATTGACGTAAGTGAAATAGGCCTATAATTATTCGCATCTGATTTATGACCCTTCTTGAAAATGGGAACGACCTGTGCTTTCTTCCAGTCGCTAGGTACTTTACGTTCTTCCAGAGATCTACGATAAATTGCTGATAGAAAGGGGGCAAGTTCTTTAGCATAATCACTGTAGAATCTTAAGGGTATCTCGTCTGGTCCGGATGCTTTTCCGCTACTAAGTGATAGCAGTTGTTTTTCAATTCCGATATCGTTTATTTCAATATTTTCCATTTTGGCGTCCGTGCGACGGCTGAAGTCAGGGACCGTGTTACGATTTTCCGCAGTGAAACAGTTTCGGAACACTGAATTCAGTATTTCTGCCTTTCTTCGGTCGTCCTCTGTTTCGGTGCCATCGTGGTCAACGAGTGACTGAATAGGGGATTTAGATCCGCTTACCGATTTTACATATGACCAAAACTTTTTAGGGTTCTTGTTTAGATTGTTTGCCAATGTTTTATGTTCGAATTCGTTGAATGCTTCTCTCATTGCTCTCTTTACGCTCTTTTTCGCTTCGTTCAGCTTTTCCTTATCAGCTATGATTCGACTACTCTTAAACCTATGGTGAAGCTTTCTTTGTTTCCGTAGTACCTTTCGTACATGATTGTTATACCACGGTGGATCTTTCCCCTCGCTTTGGACCTTAGTCGGTACGAACTTATCTAAGGCGTACTGGACGATGTTTCTGAATTTTTTCCATTTTTGTTCCACATCCTCTTCCTCAGAAATGAACGTTTGATGGTGGTCACTCAGATATTCTGCGATTTGTGCCCTATCACTCTTGTTAAGCAAATAGATTTTCCTTCCTTTCTTGGCATTTCTTATTACACTTGTAGTCATTGATGCAACCACTGACTTATGATCACTGATACCCTCTTCTACATTCACGGAGTCGAAAAGTTCCGGTCTATTTGTTGCTATGAGGTCTAAAACGTTAGCTTCACGAGTTGGTTCTCTAACTATCTGCTCGAAGTAATTCTCGGACAAGGCAGTCAGGATAATGTCACAAGAGTCTCTGTCCCTGGCTCCAGTTCTGATTGTGTGACTATCCCATTCTATACCTGGTAGATTGAAGTCTCCCCCTATTACAATAGTATGATCACGAAACTTCTTCACGACGTTCTGCAGGTTCTCTCTGAGGCGCTCAACTACTACGGTTGCTGATGCAGGTGGCCTATAGAAGCATCCGACTATCATATCTGACCCACCTTTGATACTTAACTTAACCCAGATTATTTCACATTCGCATTCGCTAATAACTTCACTGGATATTATTGAATTCTTTACTGCTATAAATACTCCTCCACCATTGGCGTTTATCCTATCCTTGCGGTATATATTCCATTCTGTGTCTAGGATTTCGTTACTGTTCACTTCCGGTTTTAACCAACTTTCCGTTCCTAATACTATATGCGCACTATTTCCTTCAATAAGAGATACTAATTCAGGAACCTTGCCCTGGATACTCCTGCAGTTTACCAATATTACGTTAACTTTTCCTGTTTTTGGTCTCTGAGGACGGACGTTCTTTATCAACGATGATAATGTTCTCTCTGGTAAGCCGTCAGGTATTTTATCGTTTCGCCCAAGGGGGGGTCCCTCTAACCTAAAAAACCCCCGTGTGCACGCCACACGTACTCTGCTACCCTAGTAGCTGCTTCCGGTGTGTAGTGCACGCCTGACCTGTCTAGGGGGGCCCTACAGTTCTCCACCCAATAACGGAGGTCGATGAATTTGCAACCATTATAGTCGCAGAGTCGTCTGAGCCTCTGGTTTAGACCCTCCACACGGCTCCAAACCAGAGGACCGCGATCGACTCTGGGCACTATGCTGCAGATATTAAGCTCAGCTTGCACTCCGCGTGCGATGCTGGTTGTCTTCACCAAATCAGCCAGCCGCCGGAAGGAACCAAGGATGGCCTCAGAACCCAAGCGGCAGGCGTCATTCGTTCCGACATGTGCTACTATCTGCAGCCGGTCACACCCAGTGCGTTCAATAGCTGCCGGAAGGGCCTCCTCCACATTACGGACGAGACCCCCCGGCAAGCACACCGAGTGCACACTGGCATTCTTCCCCGACCTACCCGCTATTTTCCTGAGGTGCTCCATAACCCGCCTAACGTTGGAGCTCCCTATAACTAATAGGCCCGCCCTCTGTGACTGTCGGGACCTTGCCGGAGAATCGGCCACTGGCCCAACAGGCGAGGCATCCTGTGGTGGCTCGGAAACGATGTCATCACCACTAGGAAGCACCCCGTACCTGTTGGAAAGGGGTAAGGCAGCCGCCACGCGGCCAGATCCCACCTTCGCCTTTCGGCCAGGCACGCGCGAGCCCACCACTGTCCGCCATTCACCCTGGAGTGATGGCTGACCGGTAAGATGCTCACTGCCGGAAGACGCAGCGACATCAGGGGTTCCATGTGATTCCAAGGCCACCGAAGTAGGCATAGGTCTCACCACAGTTGCCCCAACGCCACTACGAGCCGACGCCTGCGCCTCGAGCTCGATGAGCCTAACAGACAAAGCCTCCACCTGTCCCCGAAGAGTGGCCAATTCTCCTTGCGTCCGCTCACAACAACCACAGTCCCTACACATGACTATGTTTACCCTACTCTATACGGTGACAAATTCCCAAGATAATCTTCTGATGAGCTACTCTGATAATCAAGAAACACTCACTGAAATACGAGACGCGAAAACTACGCTAGGTTTTCCCAGAAAAACTATTTAAAAGCTAAGCGCAGCAAATAAGTACAAAAACACTGTTATTGAAATAAAAGGTTCTACCTAGTAAGCACTCGAACACGCAAGAAATTACAAAAATAAACTAGTAATTACACAGATAACTGAAAATAAGTCGCTGCTGTTTGTAAAATATGTAAGAAGCAAACGGTGTACTCGCCTTAGTAGTAGCAGGAGCTAGCGATGCGCTCTCGCTGACGGTCTAACTGACACCGCGACAACTTTCTATGTCTTAGTATTTAGATGGTTTGGCATCTATGGGTAAGTCGTGTTTGGTATTACCTTATACTCCCAGTGAAATTGTAAGAAGTAGTCGGCTGTGAACTTGGAGGATTCGCCTTGCTTAAGTAGGAGTCGACTGTCTTGTTAATTTCTTTTTCATTGTGGTAATTCCGACCTGTTAAGTGATATGAAGGAAACCAATCATACCGTTTATTCAGATTTACTGTACGGCCTAGGCCACTAGGCAGTTGTAAATATTCTTAACGAAGCTGTGAGGACGGGGCCCGAGTCATGCTTGGGTAGCTCGGTTGGTAGAGCCCTTGTCCGCGAAAGGCAAAGGTCACGAGTTCGAGTCTGGGTCCGGCACACAGTTTGAATCTGCTAAGAGGTTTCATATCAGGGCACACACCGCTGCAGAGTGAAAATTTCATTCTGTAAATATTCTTAGCGTTCGCTATGCATGCTATTTTCTCTTAATATGTCTCCTGCCGTTGGGTTTTGCGTCAAGTTGTTTTTGATGCTGTGGCAACTACTTGTCTTACCATTAGTGATATTGCCTAAGCTGTAAATTTGGCTACTGTTGTAATTCATAGCTTCCTGCGTGACATCTTACTTTAAATGAAGACTGGTACTCATACACTAGGCGGTTCCTCATTTAAAAGTATTTATCAGTATCTTATTAAAAGAAGTGACTACCTTTGTTTTTACGGAGCTCTTGATTGTACGTTGTGTAGTGCTGATCTTTGTAATGAATTTGACTGTTCCATATTGCATCCATGATGTTAAATAGTTTTATGACTAACAAATATGCACACATGTTTTAGTCTATTGTGCTGGATGTACACACTGATTTAACACCAATACTGTCATTTTTAAGTTTAAGAGGTATTATTATTACCTGCCACTGGTAAAATTGCTTTGTACACCGTTATATTACTACATGTATACTCTTTCATTATGCAGGGGCCCGAAGATGGCATAATGAACTGTCGAAACTGGTTGCGTTCGAAATAAAATATCGAAAAGTTTGCGGCTGTTGGTAGAGTTTATTGCATTGAAAAATTTATTAATGGCTCTTGCGATTAATCGTCGGCGTGAGTCCTGGACAGTGAATAACAAAGTTTCAGAAATAGCTTCCTTTATTTCTAAAACCAGTAAATACATCATGAAATATATATTGATATAGTGATTCTCTATCGCCGTTTACCTTTCTTGTGGTTTTTAAGGAGCTTAGGTAAGTTTATTCATCTCTGATGTCGCGGTCAGTTTCATTTTCCGCCATGGCTGTTTTACAGTCACTGTTGTTTACATTTGTGTCAGTTGCTTTCTGTCGTTAACCATTTCCAGTGACTACTGTAGTCTTGAAGGTACGAACGAGAACGTTCTATGCTTGTCAACATCTTAAATCAACTAATGCTACAGAGACATGCGTATAATAAAATTAAACGCACCACACTACTAGCATGTAATACTGTCACCCCACTCCAATTCAGTACTGACCATTTGCTAGTATACAGCAGTTGTAAGGTATAAAGGCAGTCAACAGCGCCCAGATGATCACACTCCTATCGATGTAAGTCGGAGATATCGTGTCTCACTTTTATATCCATCATCGAAGTGATTACAATTAATTCACGTACTGCAATATGTATATACAAATGTGGTCAACCTTACCTCCTGTTCTGTCCTTACTGTAGAATAGAATGGGAGTCTGAACATGTATGTCTATACAAGGTGCAATATACAAATTAAATAATTACGTCCTGTTCTATACACAGCACTGAACAGGACGTAAGGGTGGACATATGGGTATACACTTGGTGCAATAAATTCATTAAATGATTTGAAACACATCGATGAAGGATGCAGAAGTTATGTACAATATCCCCAGCACTTATCGATAAGTGTGATCGGCTGGGTAATCGAGACTATCAGTGTATTTTCGAACATCTCTTGACTTACAAACGGCCATTGTAGAATTTACCCGGCGAGGATGACGCTGCATGCGAGTAGTGGGGTTAGTTGTGTTTTCTATGTTTACCACTGCGGAAGTAGTTGGTTTCACTTTGTGTCAGGCACAGAATGATGTTCTCGTCAGTTTCTTTAAGAATGTAGGAAAGTTCCTTGAAATGACTATCGCCTGCTGTCAGATGACAGTGATGTACGGACCAGATGATGTAAGAGTGAAGGTGGAAAAAGGAGTTGCCCTTGAATAACGTGAGGTACTTATAGCCATCTTAGACGACGTCCATTAAAATTAAAAGGGCTACCAATTTTGTCGTTTATACTAAAAACATGGTCACGTGTATGGATAGTAAACTATGAACCAATTCAGAGGTCCCAAATCGGATAGTCTTTGCTGTTTGTAGTCATTACCGTCGTAACCAAGTTGCACTACGCAATGTAAACCAAAGCATTTTTCAAAAATTACGTTTTTATTTACGTGGCAGTTTAACTACAGCCCAACAAAACAAATGACTTGTTTACAGTCCTCAAGTGCTATGTCTTAAAATGATGAAGTGGTACATTCTTAAAAGACACGCCGGAAGAAACAAGGACTTCTACAACCTTCCTTGATGCTTCAATGCCATTACAAGCGTTCTGGGTCAGTGAAGACAGAGTTTCCAGAACTGCAGATACGGAACTGCTGCATGTCTCGCTCCACTGTTCAATGCAGGTCTCGCAACCTCCCATTTCCTTCAGGTCTGGCAACAGGCACGCTGCTATAAGTTTCATGTTTGACTCCTGATTTCTTATCTCAGCGTGACTGGTACCAGGCCGCTGTACCAACTGCAGGAAGCGTTCTCCGGCGGCCTGTACGTCGCGGAAGACGTCAGTACTACGATGTTGGTAACTGCTGATGGCGTCCTGGTGACGACAGGCTGACGCCAGCGCCTTTTCCACCTCCATGTGGTGACTTACCATCTTCTCGCCATCGAGCAGCGCTTCTCCCGTCCACCGAGTGATAACCGAGAACGCGACACTGAGCGCAGAGTTTCCGTGACCTTGGCTCTCAAGCATTCGTACCGCTTCCTCCATCAGCCAGAAAGACCGCACGGCTGGTGTCAGGAAGATGGCCACAGTCTTCAAGCAGGTGAGTATCATGTGGTGGATCATTTCTATTTTATGAACATGCCGCTGAGCTAACGCACACAGCTTGGATACTACTTTGCTCTGGCACACGACTACTTTCCTCGATGCAAGAAATGATTTGGCTGCCTCTCGCACAGCGCACTTGTAGTCCAAGTTCTGAAGTGCCAAGAGCATTGTGATGGTACCACCACTGCTGCTGCTGTTGCTGCCAGGCAGATGCGAGCCGTCAGGCACAATAGGCTTGCCATCTACCGGACAGACTGGATGTTTGCGATCCTGCTGTTTTATGTTCTCAGTGGGGAAGAGAGACACGTAAGCCTTCAAGGCTTCAAGACTCTGCTCAAATGCAATACTATTGCCTTCTTCTCCGCCAACACTCGACCCTGGCAAATTAGGGCTCTGAAGATACGTTAATGATTCACCAAAAAGAGCTCTGGCAACGCTATGGAATTGTTGACTCGCCAGCGTTACCTTCGTCAAGTTCGTACGACAGACAGTAGCGACGTATTCCTGTCTTTGCTTTTCATTGTCTACTGCTTCTAAAGCCCTCTCATACGCTAAACATAGCTGAATTAGAGAATATGAAGACCCCGTAAAGGTCGAAGACAAATCTGTAGCAGTGGTAATGTCAGATCTTGGAGAAATGTCGCTCCTGCTGGCACCACCAGCGTCATTTTCGCTCTTGTAATCTTGCTCAGTGCTGTTGCAGCCCTTGCTCGTCTCACTGACATGTAAGACATTACACACCTCCTGCCCTTCGCCGATTGCACTTGGCGCGCTACTTGGGGAAGAGTTTCGTCGTCTTACGTCGTCGTATATGTCCTGCATGGGCACGTCTCTACCAGTGTTTGACGTATTTGTGTCTTGGGTCGAGACGCTCATAAAATCACCGGAACCACTGGAGCAAACTTCTATGTCAGGATCTAGTTGTAATGTGAGCTTCACGTCGAGGAGGTATTCATCGCAGTACATGTCGTCCGCTGCTGTTACTTCTGGCTTATGTTCCTGACAGTCGTCTGTCTGCTGAAGCCTCGATCCTGTGGAGCTTGCATCCGAGTCTACGTGATGTTCCTGATCTGTCGGCTCTCCAGTAGATGAATCTGAAGAATGTGTCTCCCCTTCATCCATTATGTAGCCCTCAGCAGCGCCAAGCAGCGTTAGGAGTCGATCGTAGTATCCTGCAGATCATATTTCCACATTTACATTATGTGTAAATAAGGGTTAAGCATTTGTAAAGGGGGGAGCGAGCGAGCGAGCGAGCGAGCGAGCGAGAGAGAGAGAGAGAGAGAGGTAGAAATTTTAATCTTACTGTAGTTGACTATTTACCTGTATGTACTGCAACCAAAACAAAAAAAAAAATTCACATCCCAGAGTCTGGTCCTAAGCATTATCTAGTATATACCGACAGTTGTTAGTAACTGATATGTTCTCGGATATATCTGATTAAGACATCTGAATACGGACCTCTTTTAAAGAGGATTTACAAATGTGTGTGTGCTAGGCAAGAAAGGGATGTACCACCTATGTACTCACAAATAGGGAGTTTTATATAAAATTCAGAGAGCGTTCAACAGATCCTGCAGGGCACATGCAATGAGCCTCGTGAACGTGAATTGCTTATATGAAGCCGCAAGGCCTGCATGAATGAAAAAAATTGCAGATTGGCTTCTCACACTGAAGTGTCGATTGTGCATCTTGTGGCTATGACATATACGGAACATTTAAGTATCTCTGCTAGTTCTGTGTTGTCCCGATAGCAATATGTTGTTGATAGTAAATCTAGCGAATATTGGTCACAATTAATCATGGACTACGGAATTTAAATAAGTAAATGGACAATTTCCAGAATTAACGAACACACAAAATATGTACCTCCACCACCACAACGAAAACAACTTTACACGCTGCAGATTCAACGTATCGTATTACGGACATTACGAAGCGTCAAAAGCCTTGAGGACTCACCCCGATCTATGACCACTCAACCAATCAATCATCCACAGAGTGGTCTTACTAGAGTGCAAGACTGACATCTTAATATGTCCTGAACATGTTAGGCTTATCCCTGATCAGTGTTTTAAAACCCGCAACTTTTTTCTAAGACAAAGCTGCAACGTGCCGCTTTCTTAAGTACTCTTTTGCTTAAACTAGTTTTCGTACATTTTCAGATTCATCTTCAGATGTACATGGAAATTACGTCCCTATTTCATAGCAGAATGCACGGAACTGGAACTTGCGAAAGGTGCCCCTACTGTCGCAAAGCACCGCGCCCATCATTCTCTAAAATAGAACATAATCCTACGAAATAGAACCTGGAAAGATTCGGGAAAGAGAAGTGACCGATTTCAATATTCGGTATGTATAAGCCTCAATGCGATTTAGAATACAATTGGAGTAGCACACTGCCATATCCATACTTCGCGTACGGGAAATTAGTGTGTAGTAAGATGACACGTAACCCAGTCATTCGAAGTGACCGTGAGCAGACTATTGGCTCTTTCATCGCTGCTGGTGAGACGAAGGCATGGGTTTGAGACGGTCCTCACCATATGTTTCAGTAGTTCCCTGATCCAAGTAAGATGTACTGCCTAGTTTCGGTATCTTTATATCCAGATCCTAACATGGTCCATCGCACACAACGGCGACGTATACACGCTTAGAGATGGCAATATTGTGTCCTTGCAACGGTCATATATCTGTTATGAGAGGATGCCATAGCTGATGCTGAATCTCATTGATTGTATTTTTGTGACGCACGGAACTTTCGTTCCTCACGTTGCGTGCAGAGCAGAGATGGATATTTTCACAGGTGCTCCTGTTTCCGGCGAATCTCCTTAACAAGTCTAGCTAGCAACACACACACTGGAACCAGGGGTGGCTCTTAATACGTCCAGTGAAACACTAGACGTAACCTGAGAAACAACAAGGTTCCATGGACTAAGACCATACAATCCGGAAGATAACAGCGACATTCGGCAGCGAAAGCCTTAAACGCACAGGGTGACCTGGAAGTCCATTAATTTTTGAACATTCAGTTCTTCACGGAGTAACGTAGTTAGAGTTGTAATGTTACAAATCCCTGAAATGACAGGTTTTATTGACACTAAAAGAAGTACACAAAATTACCGCTAGACGGCGCTTTGTATCATAAAATCAATAATTAGCATCGCAATTGAATTTCAGCAAAGGAAATGGTCGAAGGACGATGCTATTCAACAGCAGTTTACGTCAGGTGGGTTCCTTCAGCATCCCTGATGAAGTCTGGCGATCATGGTAGACATGCCACTTCGCAAGTCCCAGTAACAACAGTAACACGGACTGAATTCTGGGAACCTGACCACCTCTCACTACATCACATTTTATTCACGATTCTCATGCGGAGTCACTGATGTTGCTGTCAAACGTTATCTCTAGGCTAGTTTTTAACTCCTTTTTGGTTTCAATAGAACTTCCATTTCACGTCTTGAGAGTACGCCAACTTTTACCCCTGTAAGTAACAGTTCAAATGTTAACGGACATTTAGGTCTCCCTGTACAATCAGTTGACGGCCGGTGACAGTTTCCGTCGAAAAAAGGCATTCACGCAAGATGGCACGAGATATACGAATTATCGCTGCTTTGAGAGCCAAATTCACAGGTATCTAATGTTTTTAGTGCTACGCTCAACGGCCACGTCAAACGGAAAGGAGCATATGACACCATCACGAAAAACATGAAGCTGTGCCATTGATTATGGTGACAGGGGAGCTCTCTGCGACAACGAGGCTACTCCGTTTTTATCAGAAAGGTTCTGCAGGTCGACTGAAAGTCGACAATCTTTCAGTTGACCAAAGAAACAACTGTGTCCATAAATTAAGGCTGTTGAGAAAACCGGCTGGACTGCAAGTTAGTAGATGGTATCCAATAAAACTAGGACAATTTGACTTCGCTGCACCCCTAGTAGTACAGTTTGGAAACTACTGTTTTATTAGTAAGTGGCTGATGTTGAGTACCAACATTTAGTCAACAGGTTCAGGGGAACTGAAGTGTAACCAAACGATAACTTACGTTAGATGTATTCGCAATTACGAAAAATGGCAATCGTCATCTTTAGAATGGAGTGACAGTGAAAATGTTTTTCGGGACCGGGACTCCAATCCGGATTTCCCGCTTACTGCGAGCGGTGCCAGTGGTATTCTGATTACGTTGCAAAGTTCCTTCGGACATGCTTGGGTAATTCAGGGATAGCCAAATGGTAAGGCGACAACTCGCGATATGCTGCAGACCCGAATTTCAGTCCCGGTCCGGCACAAACTATCATTGTCGTTCCATTCTACAGCTGATGGTAGTCCTTAATCGCAGGAGCGAATGCATTTACTGTGTTTCATAACGGCGTTAGTCGCCGCAGTGCCTGTTCCTTTAGTCATGCATGCATCTCAAAAGGAAATTTGCATCGCAGTCAGAACACAGGCACAGTAATATCATAAGGGATGATTTGGTCTGTAAAATAAAGAGCACACTGTTAAATTATCAGAAGCAAGCTTTTAAATTTTACAGAAATCCCACAAACTTTCATAAATCATCGTTGAAACAAGCAAAACAAACATTGTGAAAACGTCTTTATAAAAGATTGAAAACGACCCTAAACATGCTGTTTGAGTACTGAGAGTATCTTTGCTTCTACAGATAAATGAGAAATACTGAGTATTTGAGGAAGATTCTAAAACGCAGTAGGTGACTAAGATGCTCTGTGTATTCTCTCTCATTGTTATCGAGGAACTAAAGGTAAGAACAAACAACTTCAGTCAGCAATTATAAACATTTGGAATATTTAGGAACGAGGAGTTAACAGAATTATCTAAGTGGGCATTGGTTCATATTCAACACTCGTCAAGAGCTTTTGTCCGCTTATTTGTTGCACTTTATATTCTATTCCCCTTTTGTTTTTTTCAGGAAACCTGAATCTAGCAACGTCGTCTTCTTCCATATTGGCCAGCACCGGTGTCGAGTGCCTACATGGACAGATTGGCTCCTCCCTGCAGTTTGTATGGAGGCAGCAAGCTAATCTGCTACTCTGAGAATGAAGTCTCAGCGTGAAATGTTCTTAGACGTAAGTAACTTAAAAAATATGTGAGCATTTGTAAGTAGGTTGTTTAGGTTTTTTAATTGGTAACGCCACGTAGCGGTCTGTATGAACAATCACTCGCTGTGCTGTGTGCAGTCTGAGGCTGGTTTGCATGTCCATCAAAGGCAGTAAATTTGTAAGACAGGATGTCATGAACTGATATATATATTATGACTTTTGAACACTATTAAGGTAAAGACATTGTTTGTTCTCTATCAAAATCTTTCATTTGCTAACGGCGCTTTCAGCAGGCGGCGCTTTCAGCAGGCGGCGCTTTCAGCAGGCGGCGCTTTCAGCAGGCGGCGCTTTCAGCAGGCGGCGCTTTCAGCAGGCGGCGCTTTCAGCAGGCGGCGCTTTCAGCAGTTAGAATCTTTTATTTAGCTGGCAGTATTGGCGCTCGTTGTATTCCAGTAGTTGGAGTAATGAAGATGTTTGTGAGGCAAGTGATTCATGAAGGCTATAGGTTATTGTTAGTCAGGGCCATTCTTTTGTAGGAGTATTAAAAGTCAGTTTAGTGATGATCAGAATAAGTAAATAGAGGAATCACTAAGTACGTTCAGTTTTGCTCAGCTGTTTGAAAATCAAATAACGGAAGGGGATTACCACCGCAGTAACTCACTAATTTTTCTAATGGGACGTTTCACCTTGACCATAGCAATGTCAGGAATATCGTGAAAGACATGCACAGGCCATCGGTGGGTGCCACCTTGGAAAATGTAGTGTGTAGCCACTTTATCAAATATAAGAACTCTGTCATTAGTTTCATTGTAGAACCTCAGTTTGTCGAAGTTTCTCCTCAGTGTCCCTAATCATTTGTCATCCAGTATGTATGTCACTCAATAATAACTTCTTACTCCCGCCTCTCTTTCGTATACTGTGAGGAAAATTTCGCCCGACTTTTACAAGTGTGTTGTATACAATGCATCGTCTCCACTTCGCGCCGCAGGAGTAGCCGTGATATACAACGAGTACCAACTACACTTCTTGTTTATTTTGGTTTCCTCTCATTCACTAGTTTCACTGAAGTGAATTGTCAGTCGTGATGTTACGACCACGTTTGTCACGGTAAGGGAATCCGCTCAGGATGTAGCGCTTGTCAGCACCACCCACGTCAGTATCTAACCAGGCTGACTCAGCCTGTACTGTATGAATGGGCACCTGCACTTACAAGGATACAGTTGCTCTTCGGCAGTCAGTTATGTACTCGCCTGGCTTGTAGGAAGTAATGCAGTTGTAAGTAGATTCTACTTTTCTGAAGAAGACAATTCATCAGTTTTCTTACTTTGTCTTCGTAATGAGAGACAAATCAAACCCAAGGTGACTGAGTAATTCTACAAATCTGTCCTTGACACGGCGCTTCAAAAGAAATGAAGTCCCAACTTATTGCCCCGTAAGTCAGCATGAAATACCCCGAACACAGTCTAACCCAATGACAGTCGTTCTTCCGCGCTTAGGGACCACAAATTATTACCAATTGTGCTGTGAGCCTTTTATTCAGTGTACTTTATCTGTTTTAGGATCGGGTCGCTGACAGCTTCTCAGCCACAATGCAGAATGACGAGTCGTCCACAACATGTCGCTGATGATCCCGTTGGCCCGGGTATCCCCTGCGATGCATTCTGGATGCTGCGACTACCTGCTGTGTCGCGTGGCTCCATCTGTGTCCACTTGGAGCCACTGGAACTCTGTACTCCAACGCCAGGAAGTGGCTGCCTCACAGCCCAGCTTCCTCGCCCACGATGAGCTGCTGCACCACCTCGGGCACCCAAAAATGTTCTGTGACCATGTCCACCTATCGTTGCTCCGCTAACTGCACCGGCCGCCATACCGTCACGGTCTTGTGGATCATCGTCATTGTCAGCTGGAAATTTAATCTATGTTAAAATTCTTTGTAACTGGGGAGAGAGGAAATAACAGCAGAAGACCAGTCACGACGCAATAGCTCTTACGCGTTTACATTTTATGATTGATATTACGTTTGAGTTTTGAATGAAGATTAGTCAGCGACTTACGGACTATCAGGTGGCTGAGCAACAGTCCTCCGCCCCACGGTCCTCGTTCTTTTCTAAGGCCCCGTGCTGCATCGCATACACGTTTGGCTCATTGTTGGGAGGGGCACCCAGGCCCTCGGGTAGAGTCAGTAAGTATGACACCGAAAGACTAGAAGAAAGCCATACAGTGGACTGCGCGCTCAGTCGTTCAAAAACGTAGGTGTAACGGTTCATGCTTACGTTGTGCAGGAGGTATGTCATCTTCAGATGGATTAGATTCTGCTTGATGTTCATTTCATGCGTCTGAATCACTCGTCCTCCACATTCGTCTCAGTTCCGCTATTGTCACTCGATTGCTTCCGTGACACGTTCTCCACGTAGCAGAGAATTTGGGCCTCCCAAAGGCCACGTCTTGCCGTCGTAGCTTCAATGACTCGACCTCGCGAAAATAAACTGCACGCTTACGTCGCTGGCGTCAGAACTGCCTCAGCTTGGTCACAAAGAAATACTGACAGGAAACTTCGGTAAAGGCGACGCGCATGACGTCTGTCGTCGTTTAAGGGAACTATTAGCAGTGTCGCACAGAGAGCGGTGTAGGGTGGGGTTCGCCACTGTATAAAATGTTACTCAGAGGACTTTTCTGTGTCGCTTCACAGGTTTGCATGTCGCCTGTCCGTAGAAAACGGAAAGCTGCGCTGATATGAAGTATCACGCGACCTCCGAATTCTTAGTATTTCCTTTTTTTCCAGAAGTGTCAATTTACTCCAGCATCTCGTGAATAACGTCAAGACACGCCCAGAAACTGTTTAGTATGTGAAAACCGGTGTCACTGATAAATTTCTTTGAAATACGTGCGAGTCCAAAATTACGAATATGGTACTTTTAGTGATAAATATCAACATCAGACTATTTACCCACAACAATAAGGATCCAGATTCTTTCAGAACACAAAATTCAGATGTGAACAGATGATGCGAGATTTGGACCGTTCTTTCATTGTGGAATTGGAGTATGGCAGTTTACTTCATTCAAACGCACCTTTTAAAATCGAATTTTGTACTACTGTGTACAACTGAAGAAACACTGCATATTAGTACTAATCTAATCGACGATTACGTGTTACTTTCCGAGTTCACACAGGCAAACTGTAACTGGCGACCTGATGTGTACTAAGGTGATCTGAGACTGAAGCGTCTGGCCTCGAAATCATTCGCGCCATAAAACTTTTAACACCATAAATGCAGCCTCAGGCTATGTTATTTATTGTTATTCGTATATGTTGCTGTATTTCCACCACTCACTATGGCATATAATGAATGTATATCTTAACTGGTAATACAACCGATCCATCTATTAGGAATTAGTATCAAGGATTCTCAACTAAAAGTTACAATGTGACAGTGATATAGAAACACCCAAGTTCATAGAAGCAAATGATCACAGTAGAAATCACGAGTGTGTACAACATGGTACAGTCTTCACTTTATCCGCCTCAGTAGCTGCAAGGTTTTCGCGACAGATTGCTAAGCGAAAGGGCCCACGTTCGTTTCCCAGCCCGTTCGGAGATACCTGCTCGAGCACTGTGTTGCATTGTCATTTTCGTCTCATCATAATTGACATGACTATTAGGATGGCTGAATGGACAGGGCCCGAAACCCAATCAAATTGAACAATATTATTCACTCTGAACTCAGGAAGATTACTATCAGGTTGATGCAGAAGTTTGTAGCGTTTTTGTTTTGCTTGCTGGTTTTCCGGTTTATTTATCGATTTTCATTTTGTATTTGTGGTTCACTGTTGCGCTTTGATTTTAAATATTGTCGTCTTATTTGGACACAGTGAGTGGAGCTGGGGATGCTACAAAATGGAGCGCTGAATGGAGAACTTTGAATATTGCCGACATATTACATTGTTTACGTTCAATACAGGGGGGGGGGGGGGGGCAGCACTTGTGGCGTGATTGGGGTAGTGTCATTGGACTAAGTACGTAAGTACTGCAAGGAAATGGTTTTCTAAATTTGAGGAGGATCGTTTTGTCATCAGTGACTCCGCCTTCAGGAAGAATTTAGGGGTTTAATAATTGCTTAAAAGCAGTATTCTACAATGATACACGTCATCTCGATAACTGGAAAATCTCGTAAACTGCTCATTACAACAACATGGGACATTTGCATGCAGGGGGGAAGATTCAAATATCGGTTGTGCAGGTACTGCACGCTCTAAGCCAAAGTCAAAAAAGTTATCGGTTAACCATATGTGCATCTCTGCTTGTTTTGCCTCAGTTCACTTGTGAACAACGTCGACCAATCCTATCCTGTATCGTTACTGCTGCGAGGGATGATATAAGGAAAAGAAATGGTTGAAGCCAAACAAAGCAGTAAATTGCCGTACGAATATCACCACACATCCACAAAAGGTAATGTTACCCATTTGGTAGAACAGCGACCGTGTAGTGTACTACGAATTGCTTCTCCGAGCTGTAACCATCACTGCTGATAAATCTCAACACAGACTTCTTGCAGCCGCAATCCAGAAACAACGACAAGGAACACTGCTTGAAGTTATGTTATTCCACGATACCACCCGCCCGCTTTCTGCTAGACTGACATACAACGCTATAATGGAGTTGCTTTGCGACGTTGTTCCGCTGCAACCTTATTCACCTATCCTTGCGCCCTCTATTACATTTACCGCGCTCTGCTTAACAACCTGCAAGGAACTTCCTTTTCGAATGAAAATATGCTCCGAACATGGCTCGAGTTCTTCGCCTCAAAACCGTGTCATGTCTACAGTCGTGAAATCAAAAAGATACCCAAGTACTGGCAGACTTGTAAATAGTGAAGGAGAACGAATTATTGATAAATGAAACCTCCGTTACTTGTATCTGCTTTGTTTACTAAATTTATGGACATGGGACTGGAAAGCTGTTGTAGGGTAGCGAGTGGAAGAGAATGCTATGGGAGAATATGGGACTGGTAGTAAGCACAAGGTAAGAGGAAGACTAATATTACGTTATGCAATAGGTAATAGTTATAATACTCTCTTCAAGAAGTACGAATAGAGGAGATATACTTGGGAAAGGCCTGAAGTTACGGAAAGATTCCAGTTAGATTACCTTATGGTCAGGCAGAGATTGCGAAATCATGTATTCTACTGGAAGTCTTAACTAGGAGCAATTTGGTAATAATGAGGAGTAGCTCAAGTCCGACTGGTCAGGAGGAATCGAATGACAAAGAAGTGGGATACTTGCATACTAACGAAATAGAGACGCTTTTAATTCACTGTGGCTACAGATACGGAGGTAATATCTTACCAGGTAATCCATTTGAAGAGGAACAGATGTTTTTAAAAAATCACGTAAGCTGGAAAGAAAATCATAGGAAGAGGAAGGTAACCGCGAAGAAACCATGGGTAACAGAAGAAATACTTCAGTTGATCGACGAATGATATTCAGAAATACAAGCCACTTAGGAATCAAATAAATAGGAAGTGCAGAGAGGCAAGGTGAAATATCTGCACGAAAAATGTGAAGAAATCGAAAAGAAATGATTGAAGAACGGATTCAGCTTACAGAAAATTTAAAACCATCTTCAGTGAAATCCAAGAACATTTAGTCTTGACAAAACTTCATAGAATACAAAGAAAAGGTAAATAAGTAAGCAAGAGTTAGTAAGGTGCAGTCCTAGTTATTAATCTTTAAACAAAAAAAGGTTTTCCAAGATGGCGGCTGCGACGTCGGCTGATGATGCGAAAACCATTATTCAAGATGGCGGCTGTGACAGCTGATGCAAGTACCATTATCGAAGATGGCGGCTTTTGGGGGAAAAGTGCAACGCCCCCCTGAAGGGAAGTTTCAATTTTGGCATGAAATTTAATTGTGTGCTTCTACAGGTCACTTGGCCTCCCATTTCCGACTTTTTTTCATGTTGGTGCATCAATCTCTTGCAAAACTGGCGTGGAATTTCCAATTTTTGTGGAAATTTTTCTCCAAAAGCTTACTCCTGCAGCTGGGGGGAATGATATGGTATTGCCCGTACTACAGACTGCTCATGATGTCATTCAATTCGAATGTAATTTGTTTGACTGTTTGAATAATAAAAGCGAGCACGAATTCCTGAACGTATGAAGAGGAAGAATACGGTACTGGAAATAAATGCTTTGCATTGAATATGCATTACGCAATGCATGAAAACATCTGTCTCTGCTGGACTTATTTCTAAGGTCTGCATATAAGCTCCCACCACACAAGAAACAACTCTCTCCAATGCACCAGACCAAAGATTTGAGCTAGTTGAGTTCACTGCTAGAGGGCAATGCAATATGTCACGTGATCGTGCAGATCAGCACAGCATCATGATGACATCACAGTTTGTTTTCACAGCTGCACGTGTGCCCCAGCCTCTTCTCACGCCCCCCTGCCCCCACTGGCGATATGGAGGAGAAAACTGGCAGAAAAAGCAATCAGCCTGTTCTGGACTGCTGTGGAGGAGTGTACGTTATTTATTTTTGGAACAATTTATTTAGCGACGGATTTCACCAAATTTACTTATAATGCTGATACAAAACTCTCACCCTGATGTGCTTGGGGCCACAATATACTGTTTACAGAGCTTCAAAGTACTTGTAAACAGTGCAGCACACTCATGTGCAGAGATACCAACAACTCTAATTACACAAATAATTCATTACACAGCAGACAGACGTGCAAACTACTCATAGATCACCGAAATATTGCATGTGTAACACTATGCCAACACGCTCACAACGCTTAAACCCCCGAAAATAATGCAGTGCACAAACACTCTGTGGACATGCAAAACCAAACGTATTAGCGACTTGAAACCTAATTATACTGGATGGAAAGCCTAAATGCACCTACAAACTCACGGAAACAGTCCACATGCGGGAGAGGAAGGTTAGCTTAGTTTTTTTTTGGTTTGGTTTTAGGGCGCAAAAATGCTATGGTCATTAGCGCCCAGCCCGTGACTTAGGAAACAGTAAAAAAACTGAAATTGAAAACCAGCAGCAATGGGAACAAGGTCATAAAATTGGAGAAACTAAAAGCAGAAGGAAGGCTTAAAAATCCACTACAGAAAGGGGTTGGTTGTTCCCAAAAAAGCTTCAAATGACTGACGTCATTTCAGTAGCACTAATAAACTGGAGAACGCGGTCGACTGAGCGCGTGTCATCTGCTAAAATCTACGATGGATCAGGCGATAGCTGTAGACGGGCGCGTAACTGATTAAAATAGGGGCATTCAATTAAAAGGTGTCTTACCGTCCACAGCTGAGAGCAGTGGGGACAGAGTGGGGGAGGATCGCCGCTTAAAAGATGTCGATGGCTAAAAAGACAGTGCCCTATCCGGAGTCTAGTTAAAATTACCTCCTCCCGACGACGCGTTCGGGAGGAAGAGGTCCAAGCACAAGGAAGAGCTTTCACTTCCCGCAATTTATTATTGGGAAGTGTTGACCAATGCGCGTGCCATAAATGAACAACACGACAACATAAAACGCTCCGTAGATCGCAGAAAGGAATCGATGGAATAGCTGGCCGAGGCAGAGAGACTGCAGCCTTGGCTGCAATATCGGCCGCCTCATTTCCATAGATACCAACGTGTCCCGCGAGCCAGAGGAACGCCACTGAGACGCCCCCCAGGTGGAGCAAGCGCAGACAGTCCTGAATCCGGTGCACCAGAGGGTGCACAGGATAAAGAGCTTGGAGATTGAGGAGAGAGCTGAGAAAATCTGAGCAGATAACGTACTGTATCCGCCGATGGCGGCGGATGTAGTGGACAGCCTGGAGAACAGCGTAAAGCTCCGCAGTATACACCGAACACTGGTCGGGAAGCCGAAATTGATGTGGGGTGTCGCCAATGATATACGCACTCCCTACACCTAACGATGTTTTCGAGCCGTCGGTGTAAATAAATGTGGCGTCCGTCATTTGTGCACATAGAACAGCAAATGCCCGACGATAAACAAGTGAAGGGGTACCATCCTTGGGAAATCGACAAAGGTCACGGAGCAGGCAGATCCGGGGACGGAGCCAAGGCGGTGCTGTACCCCAAGTTGTCAAGAAGGTTTTAGGAAAACGGAAGGAAAGAGAATGGAGCAGTTGACGGAAGCGGACTCCCGGTGGTAGTAGGGAGGAGGGGCGGCCTGCAAACCCTACATCAAAGGAGGCGTCGATAAAAATGTCATGGGCTGGATTAGCAGGCATGGAAGACAGATGGCTAGCATAACGACTCTGAAGGACTGCTCGCCGATTGGACAGCAGAGGTTCAGCATTCTCAGCATAAAGGCTTTCCACAGGGCTGGTGTAAAAAGCTCCAAACACTAAACGTAATCCACGGTGGTGGATAGAGTCGAGACGCCGAAGAATAGACGGCCGAGCAGAGGAGTAGACTATGCATCCATAGTCCAATTTCGAGCGCACTAAGGCGCGATAGAAGCGGAAAAGGACCACTCTGTCCGCTCCCCAGGAGGTACCATTCAGGACACGGAGGGTGTTAAGCGATCGCAGACAGCGAGCCGAAAGATAGGAAACGTGGGAGGACCAGCACAGTTTCCTATCAAACATAAGACCCAAGAATTTAGCGACGTCTGAAAACGGAAGGTTGACAGGACCTAGATGTAACGAGGGCGGAAGAAACTCCTTACGTCGCCAAAAATTAACAGAAACGGTCTTACTGGGAGAGAAACGGAAGCCGGTTTCGATGCTCCAAGAGTGGAGGCGATCGAGACATCCTTGAAGACGTCGTTCAAGAAGGCTGGTCCGTTGAGAGCTGTAGTAGATTGAAAAATCGTCCACAAAGAGGGAGCCCGAGACATCGGGAAGGAGACAACCCATAATTGTATTTATGGCAATGGCAAACAGCACAACACTTAGCACGGAGCCCTGGGGTACCCCGTTTTCTTGGGAGAAAGTACGGGAGAGAGTAGTGTTCACCCCCACTCTAAATGTGCGCTCTGCCATAAATTCGCGAAGAAAAAGGGGCAGCCGGCCTCGAAAGCCCCAAGAGAACAGTGTGCGGATGATGCCTGTCCTCCAACAGGTATCGTATGCTCTCTCCAGATCAAAAAATATTGCTACCGTTTGGCGTTTCCAGAGAAAATTGTTCATGATATAAGTGGAGAGAGCAACAAGATGGTCAACTACAGAACGATACTTTCGGAATCCGCATTGGGCTGATGTTAAAAGACTGCGGGATTCCAGCCACCACGCTAAACGGTAATTCACCATACGCTCCAAAACAGACACTAGTAGTGAGAGAAATGGGGCGATAGCTAGAGGGGAGATGTTTGTCCTTTCCCGGTTTCGGAACAGCAACGACGATAGCTTACCACCATCGTCTGGGAAAAGTACTGTCGGTCCAAGGCGATTATAAAGGCGAAGGAGGTAACGCAGACTATGGGTTGATTAATGCAGCAACACTTTGATGTGGATACAATCCGGTCCTGGGGCGGAGGAGCGAGAAGAATAGAGTGCATGTTGGAGTTCCCACATGGAGAAAACAGTATTGTAGCATTCGCGATTTTGCGAGGAGAAAGCAAGAGGTCGCACTTCCGCAGCACGTTTCTCCGGGAGAAACGCTGGCGGGTAATTTGTAGAGCTCGAAATCTCAGCCAAGAGCTGACCCAGTGAGTTAGAAATTGCGACGGGGTCCACTAATGTATCATGCGCGACAGTGAGCCCAGAGACCGGGGAGAAACTAGGCGCGCCTGAGAACCGTCGAAGCCGACTCCAAACTTCCGAGGAGGGAGTGAAGGTGTTAAATGAGCTAATAAAGAATTTCCAGCTTGCCTTCTTGCTATCGCGGATGACACAACGGCATCGAGCTCGGAGCTGCATATAGCGGATACAGTTGGCCAAAGTAGGATGGTGGCGGAAAACGCGGAGAGCACGTCGCCGCTCACGTAGTGCATCACGGCATGCCTCGTTCCACCAAGGAACTGGGGGGCGCCGGGGCAATTCGGAGGTGCGTGATATTGAACGTTCCGCAGCTGTAAGAATAACGTCGGTAATGTGTGACCTCATCGTCGACGCTGGGAAAGTGACGGTCATCGAATGTCGCTAGAGACGAAAAAAGTGTCTAATCGGCTTGGGCAAACTTCCAGCGTCGCGGGCGCATATATGGCTGTTGAGTCTGCAGTCTAAGGACACATGGAAAGTGGTCACTCGAGTATGTATCATCAAGGGCGAACCATTCGAAGCGCCGAGCTAGCGGAACAGTACCGACCGCAAGGTCCAAATGAGAAATTTGTCGTGGAGGCAGACAAAAATGTAGGGACCCCAGTGTTGAAGCAAACTAGATCTGCTTGGTGGAAGACTTCTAGCAATAGTGAGCCACGTGGACAACGATGTGGAGATCCCCAAAGCGGGTGGTAGGCATTGAAGTCCCCAACGAGCAAATATGGGGGTGGAAGCTGACCAAGAAGATGAAGGAGATGAAGGAGATCGGCTCGTGCCACTGGCGTGGACGATGGAATGTACACAGTACAAAGAGAGAACTTGTATCCGGAAAGGGAAAGACGGACGGCGACAGCTTGGAAGGAAGTGTTTAAATTGATTGGGTGATAATGGAGAGTTTCATGGAGAAGAATCATGAGACCTCCATGTGCTGGAGAGTGCCTTCAACAGAGGGGAGATCATATCGGATGGACTGAAAATGAGGGAGAACAAAGCGGTTATGGGGACGCAGCTTTGTTTCCTGAAGACAGAAGATGACCGGCGAGTAGGATTGTAAGAGGATCGACAATTCATCACGATTGGCTCGAATGCCGCGGATATTCCAGTGGATAATACACATAGGGTGAACAGAAAATGGAGGAATGTGACCAAGGTCGCTGTCAACTCAACGACTGCTCTGAGCTTGCGACCGACAGCATGGAATGGCATTCAGCCGAAGGCAGAAGTTCCTGATCCATAGGTTGGTCAGGAGCAGCTCCAGCACCAGCGACCGGCCGGTTGATCGGCCGCCAGCAGTGCGCCTCGGCGACACATAAGACGGCCGAGGGCGATTTCCGCCAGGTGGTGCTGTAGATGGGACACGCCTTGGCGGAGAAGAAGAGGAACTGGGTTTCTTTGTAGCCTTCTTGGAAGTATGATGTTTAGAGGAAGGACGAAACGATGGTTGGGAAGGTGCCGTACGTAAAAACTCTTCACGAGTATGCTCTTTTTTCGAAGTCTTGGTGTCTGATTTTTGGGCTCGGGATTTAGCAGAACTCGACGTAGGGTGAGCCAGAGAGTGGCCAGGCGAAAGTGGTGAGGTTGAACGGGCGATCTTTGCGCTGGCCGATCTGACGACCGTGGCACTAAAGGTGAGGTCGCAAGTCTGCGTGGCCACCTCCTTTGTTGGCCGAGGAGAGGGAAGGACAGTGCTGTATTTTCCTTTCTGAGGCACGGTGGGCTGTCGACTGGCGAATAATTTTCGAGCAGCAAAGGTCGATACCTTTTCCTTCACCCTAATTTCCTGGATGAGCTTTTCGTCCTTAAAAACTGGACAATCTCGAGAGGAAGCCGTGTGGTCACCCATACAGTTCATGCTGCGAGGGGATGGAGGTGGACAAGCACCCTCATGGGCATCCCTGCCACACGTTACACATTTGGCCGGATGGGAACAGGACTGGCTGGTGTGATTGAACCGCTGGCACCGATAGCAACGCGTAGGGTTTGGGACGTAAGGGCGAACGGAAATTATCGAATAGCCTGCTTTGATTTTCGATGGGAGTTGAACTTTGTCAAATGTCATGAAGACAGTGCGGGTTGGAATGATGTTCATGTCAACCCGTTTCATAACCCTATGAACAGCCATTACGCCCTGGTCAGACAGGTAGTGCTGAATTTCTTCGTCAGACAGTCCATCGAGGGAGCGTGTATAAACAACTCCACGTGAGGAATTTAAGGTACGGTGCGGTTCCACCCGGACAGGAGAAGTGTGTAGTAGTGAGGTACGCAGCAATTTTTGTGCCTGGAGGGCACCGACTGTTTCTAACAACAGGGTGCCATTCCGTAATCTGGAACAAGACTTGACAGGACCTGCAATTGCGTCGACACCTTTCTGAATAATGAAAGGGTTGACCGTGGAGAAGTCGTGACATTCGTCAGACCTAGAAACAGCAAGGAACTGTGGCAACGATGGAAGAACTGACTGTGGTTGAGACTCAGTGAACTTACGTTTGTGAGCAGACATAGTGGAAGGTGAGGAAACCATTGCGGAAGAATCCCCCATGATTACCGGCGTCTCTGATGGCGCGCTCCTCCCTTGTGGGGGCCCTCTCTGAGGGCACTCCCGCCTTAGGTGATTGTTCACACCTCAGGTCACACCTCCCGACAAACGGACGGAGGGACCAATCGGCACTTTCGGAAGGTATCAGCTCGGGTAATCACCCCTCCCTGGGCCTGGCCGTTACCAGGGGGTACGTACGTGTCCTACCTGTCTACCCGGGGCGGGGAATTACGCGTTACCCCGTCACCGGCTACGCATGGAAGTGCGTGGGTCGGCCTTCAGACACGCACAGGGAGGAAGAAAGAGAAAGGGAAAGGAAAGAAGAGGTCTCAAACGCCGCAGCGCAGAAAAGGGTAGAGAGAAGAGGTAAGGAAAAGAGGACAAAGGAAGGATGAAGACTTACAAGCAAGGAAGGCGAAGAATGTGGTACATTTGCAAGCGTCCGTCTCCGGACGTAGGCACAAACCAGACCCCCAGAGGGGGAGAAAGGAAAGGAAAGAGCCAAAGGTGAGGGGGGGGGGTGAAGAGAGGGGATGGGGAAGGATGCAGAAAGGGAAGGTATGCAGCCCGGAAAGGAAGGACGGCCACATCAGCTCGGGGTCCCGTGCTCGCTACGCACGTATCCACAAAAGACTTGTGGATCCCCTGGGGGGGGGGGTTAGCTTAGTGTACGATATTTATTTGGGTCGGGAAACTGACTCAAATATTGATGCGAATTACGCAATTAATCACGAAGATCAGTCCTAACTGCACAACTATATGTATAGCTATGCACAAGAACCACTTAAAATTGCAATATACCACAAAAATTTGCGATAACATACTACTGCTCTTATCCTGTGGGGAAATAAATCTCGCAATACCACTCGAAACCAGCAACACTCAAACGCTATCCTACACTTACGAGCTATGGAGTGGTGTAAGATACAATATTTTTCTTGGTGGGATATACGTTCAACTGACTAGATGCTGGTGTTAGGTTTAAAAAGTGTATTACCTGCAACCATACAGCATCTATATCTGTATGACGTCAGAGATCACTACACATGTCTAATAAAAATCATCCTGTAGCCCAGTTGTCCAAAGCCAATACACGCTATCACAACCGAAAAAAAGCGTCATAGGTCTAATCACACCTCGAAATTGTTGTGAAAAAAACAGCACACATTAAATGGGTCGTAACAACACATGTACAGGGGAAAATCGTCGTCCTAGACGACTGAGATTGAACTTGCGTTCTCCTCGATATACCATCACAAACTGCCGAAAATCCACCTACAGGATAGAAGGAGCAAGTGAGATACTACACCAGCAGCCACACTGCAAGTGCTGCCGGCCGCCCACCTTGATATGATCGTCCTGCGCCAACACAAAAGCAGGTATAGTTAACTTTGTTGTCTGAAGTACAGTGACGCAGCCACATAATGGCTGGGCAAGTCTCCAACGCCTCCAGTTTGAGGATGGAAAACACTTCTGTATAACATCACATAGGACGCTCCAGCAGGGACTGGATTAGAGCCACAGCCTCAGAGAACTCTCCCACCGTTCTGCGATGGATTATTTAACCAACTGGTTTCCTATAATAAAGCAACTATTAACAAAAGGGAAAAAACATTCAAAATGATGAATGTCCTCTTACACAAAAATACACAAATGCCAGTTTCATTTAGTTTTATGAGCAAAATCGTTATAGTTCTATACATTTGACTGAGAAACGTACGCTGTCTGCGAAGACCTTTATTTGGAAATTCGAAAAAGGAAACAGGAAGCATTTCCACTCGCGAATACCAATGTCCGTGATGTAACAGATTCCAAATCAGCCCTACAATTTACTAAGTCAAGTACGGTGTTTCTCATACCAAGAAGACCAGTAAAGGTGTCTTCCACCGGCGTGCACACCACAATCTATGTTCTCTCTACTAAATAAAGATGTGAAATGTGCAGAAGCAGTAAATGGAACTATTTACAATGGAGGGAATAACGGATCAGCACAAACACACATTCATATTGAATCTTCTCAAGTTTCCACTAGATCACGAAAGCCGTCCAACACATACTAAGTATTACTTCGCTATTCGGCCGTCTAGAGGACCATATGGTTATGTAAATTACATTACGCATTGTAACAGGGCTCTCCATTCAGACAGCTCCTTCCGTTAGCAGGAAACTTTAATCATTCCCACCACAGGCCACCGGAGCTACACACCAAGCACACGTACGTAGACTCATCATCCTAAGAAAGTACACAAGGAAGGTGGAGGCAGGCGACCCCTGGAAGCCCATAATTAATTTTCCCGCCAAAATTCAGACTTCCTGCCATGGGGGCGTAGCACTTTCTCGCCAAACGCCGCCATCTAGGATAACGGCACTCGTGTCATCAGCTGACGTCACGCCGCCATCTTGGATGACGTCAATGGGGCACAACTAAGTTTGGTACACTACCGAGGACGTCTGTTAAACCTTGAGGGAATAACTTATATGGTACTTGGAGCTGTAGAGGTTAAGAACTGTATACGAAGACAGATGAACACGTCCAGGAAATAACTGAGGACGCACGTTTCAAGTTCTGTTCTGAAAAGAAAAGGCTGGCACAGAATTCTGACAGACCGCATCAAACGAATTAGAAGATTAATGACCAAAAGAAAAGAAAAAGAAGCGCACTATAACTTACGCACCAGTCTACAGTTTTGTGAAACTAATGGAAGACTCATCAAATACAGCCTCATTCACACTTCATTTCGTTCATAATGTAATGAGCAACAGAAAAAGGTTTTGCCTATGAGTGACTGATCTCCAAACCCTATGAATATTTTCGTATGGTAGACTGATTTAATCTAATTTTATGGAATGTAACCTCTAGTTCCTTAAATGTTTCACAGGTATACACAAATGTTAGTGACGAGTAACCAGTTTTTTAAATACGGTGTACATCTTTTTTTTGTTTTGGTTTTAGGGCGCAATACTGCAATGGTCATTAGCGCCCGGTCCGTGACTTAGGAAACAGTAAAAAACCGAAAATGGAAACCAGCAGCAATGGGAACCAAAGTCATGAAATTGGAGAAACTAAAAGCAGAAGGAAGGCTTAAAAATCCACTACAGAAAGGGGTTTGTTGTCCCCAAAATAAGCTTCAAATGACCGACGTAATTTCACTGGCACTAACAAACTCGAGAACGCGATCGGCTGAGCGCGTGTCATCTGCTAAAATGGACGATATATCAGGCGACAGCTGTATACGGGCGCGTAACGGAGTAAAATAGGGGCACTCAATTAAAAGGTGTCTTACCGTCCACAGCTGAGCGCAGTGGGGACAGAGTGGGGGAGGATCACCGCTTAAAAGATGTCGATGGCTAAAAAGACAGTGCCCTATCCGGAGTCTAGTTAAAATTACGTCCTCCAGACGACGCGTTCGGGAGGAAGAGGTCTAAGCACAAGGAAGAGCTTTCACGTCCCGCAATTTATTATGGGGAAGTGTCGACCAATGTGCGTGCCATAAAAAACCAACACGACGATTTAAAACGCTCCGTAGATCGGCGAAGGGAATCGATTGAATAGCTGGCCGAAGAAGAGAGACGGCAGCCTTGGCTACTATATCGGCCGCCTCATTTCCACAGATACCAACGTGTCCCGGTAGCCAGAGGAACGCCATCGACACGCCCCCCAGGTGGAGCAAGCGCAGACAGTCCTGAATCCGGTGGACCAGAGGGTGCACAAGGTAAAGAGCTTTGAGACTGAGGGGAGAGCTGAGAGAATCCGAGAAGATAACGTATTGTATCCGCTGATGGCGGCGGATGTAGTGGACAGCCTGGAGAACAGAGTAAAGCTCCGCAGTATAAACCGAACACTGGTCGGGAACCCGAAAGTGATTTGGGGTGTCGCCAACAATATAGGCACTCCATACACCTAACCATGTTTTCGAGCCATCGGTGTAAATAAATGTGGCTTCCTTCATTTGTGCCCATAGAACAGCAAATGCCCGACGATAAACAAGTGAAGGGGTACCATCCTTGGGAAATTGACAAAGGTCACGGAGCAGACAAGTCCGGGGACGGAGCCAAGGAGGTGCTGTACCCCAAGTTGTCAAGAAGGTTTTAGGAAAGCGGAAGGAAAGAGAATGGAGCAGTTGACGGAAGCGGACTCCCGGTGGTGGTAGGGAGGAAGGGCGGCCTGTATACCCTGAATCCAAGGAGGTGTCGAAAAAAATGTCATGCGCCGGATTAGGAGGCATGGAAGACATGACTAGCATAACGACTCAGAAGGACTGCTCGTCGATTGAACATCGGAGGTTCAGCAGTCTCAGCATAAAGGCTTTCCACAGGGCTGGTGTAGAAAGCTCCAGACACTAAACGTAATCCACGGTGGTGGATAGAGTCAAGACGCTGCAGAATAGACGGCCGAGCAGAGTAGTAAACTATGCTTCCATACTCCAATTTCGAGCGCACTAAGGCGCGATATAGGCAGAGGACTACTCGGTCCGCTCCCCAGGAGGTACCACTCAAGACACGGAGGGTGTTGAGGGATCGCAGACAGCGAGTCGAAAGATAGGAAACGTGTGAAGACCAGCACAGTTTTCTGTCACACATATGAACCAAGAATTATCGACTTCCGAAAATGGAAGGTTGACAGGTCCAAGATGTAGGGAGGATGGAAGGAACTCCCTACGTCGCCAAAAATTAACACAAACGGTCTTACTGGGAGAAGAGCGGAAGCCTGTTGCGATGCTCCTAGAGTGGAGGCGATCGAGACATCCTTGAAGACGTCGTTCAAGAAGGCTGGTCCGTTGAGAGCTGTGGTAGATCGCAAAATCGTCCACAAAGAGGGAGCCTGAGACATCGGGAAGGAGACAGGCCATAATTGGATTTATGGCAATGGCAAACAGTACAACACAGCACGGAGCCCTGCGGGTACCCCGTTTTCTTGGGAGAAAGTACGGTAGAGAGTAGTGTTCACCCCCACTCTAAATGTGCGCTCTGCCATAAATTCGCGAGGAAAAAGTAGCAGCCGACCCCGAAAGTCCCAAGAGAACGGTTTGCGGATGATGCCTGTCCTCCAACAGGTATCGTATGCTCTCTCTAGATCAAAAAATATTGCTACTGTTTGGCCTTTCCGGAGAAATTTGTTCATGATGTAAGTGGAGAGAGCAAGAAGATGGTCAACTGCAGAACGATCGTTTCGGAAACCGCATTGAGCAGGTGTTCAAAGACTGCGGGACTCCAGCCACCAAGCTAAACGGCAATTCACCGTACGCTCCAAAACCTTACATACACTACTCGTGATAGAAATGGAGCGATAGCTATAGGGGAGATGTTTGTCCTTTCCCGGTTTCGGAACAGGAACGACGATAGCTTACCACCATCGTCTGGGAAAAGTACTGTCGGTCCACATTCGATTATAAAGGCGAAGGAGGTAACGCAGACTATGGGTTGATTAATTCAGCAACACTTGGATGTGGATACAATCCGGTCCTGGGGCGGAGGAGCGAGAAGAATAGAGTGCATGTTGGAGTTCCCACATGGAGAAAACAGTATTGTAGCTTTCGCGATTTTGCGAGGAGAAAGCAAGAGGTCGCACTTCCGCTGCACGTTTCTCCGGGAGAAACGCTGGCGGGTAATTTGAAGAGCTCGAAATCTCAGCAAAGAGCTGACCCAGTGAGTTAGAAATTGCGACGGGGTCCACTAATGTATCATGCTCGACAGTGAGCCCAGAGACCGGGGAGAAACTAGGCGCGCCTGAGAACCGTCGAAGCCGACTCCAAACTTCCGAGGAGGGAGTGAAGGTGTTAAATGAGCTAATAAAGAATTTCCAGCTTGCCTTCTTGCTATCGCGGATGACACGATGGCATCGCGCACGGAACTGCTTATAGCGGATACAGTTGGCCAAAGTATGATGGTGGCGGAAAACGCTAAGAGCACGTCGCCGCTCACGTAGTGCATCACGGCATGCCTCGTTCCACCAAGGAACTGGGGGGCGCCGGGGCAATTCGGAGGTGCGTGGTATTGAATGTTCCGCAGCTGCAAGAATGACGTCGGTAATGTGTGTGACCTCATCGTCGACGCTAGGAAAGTGACTGTCATCGAATGTCGCTAGAGACAAAGATGTGTCCAATCGGCTCGGGCAAACTCCCAGCGTCGCGGGCGCATATATGGCAGTTGAGGCTGCAGTCTAAGGACACATGGAAAGTGGTCACTCGAGTGTGTATCATCCAGGGCGAACAATTCGAAGCCCCGACCTAGGTCCAAATGAGAGAAATTTGTCGTGGAGGCAGACAAAAATGTAGGGTCCCCAGTGTTGAGGCTAACTAGATCCGCTTGGTGGAAGATGTGTAGCAATAGTGAGCTACGTGGACAAGGATGTGGAGATCCCCAAAGCGGGTGGTGGGCAAGGAAGTCCCCAACCAGCAAATAGGGGGGTGGAAGCTGATCAAGAAGATGAAGGAGATCAGCTCGTGCCATTGGTGTGGACGATGGCATGTATACAGTACAAAGAGAGAAGTTGTATCCAGAAAGAGAAAGACGGACGGCGAAAGCTTGGAAGGAAGTGTTTAAGTGGATTGGGTGATAATGGAGAGTATCATGGAGAAGAATTGTAAGTCCTCCATGTGCTGGAGTTCCTTCAACAGAGGGGAGATCAAATCGGACGGACTGAAAGTGGGGGAGAACAAAGCGGTCGTGGGAACGTTGCCCTGTTTCCTGAAGACAGAAGATAACCGGCGAGTAGAATCTGAAGAGGATCGACAATTCATCACGATTGGCTCGAATGCCGCGGATATTCCAGTGGATAATGGACATATGGTGAACAGAAAATGGAGGAATGTGACCGAGGTTGCCGTCAACTCAACGACTGCTCAGAGCTTGCGACCGACAGCATGGAACGGCATTCAGCCGAAGGCGGAAGATCCTGATCCGTAGGTTGTTCAGGAGCAGCTCCTGCCACCACCGATCGGCCGGTTGATCGGCCGCCAGCAGTGCGCCTCGGCGACACAGAAGACGGCCGAGGGCGATTACCGTCAGGTGGTGCTGTAGATGGGACACGCCTTGGCGGAGAAGAAGAGGAACTGGGTTTCCTATTAGCCTTCTTGGAAACGAAGTTTAGATGAAGGAGAAACCGATGGTTGTGAATTTGGGGTACATGAAAGATCTTCACGAGTATGCTCTTTTTTGGAAGTCCTGGTGTCCGACTTTTGGGCTCGAGATTTAGCAGAACCCGATGAAGGGTGAGCCATAGAGTGAGCAGGCGAAAGTGGGGAGGTTGAACAGGCGATCTTTGCGCTGGCCGTTCTGATGACCGAAGCATTAAAGGTGAGATCTCAAGTCTGCGTGGCCACCTCCTTTGTTGGCCGAGGAGAGGGAAGGACAGTGCTGTATTTTCCTGTCTGAGGCACAGTGGGCTTTCGACTGGCGAATAATTTTCGATCAGCAAAGGTCGACACCTTCTCCTTCACTCTGATTTCCTGAAAGCTTTTCGTCTTTAAAAATGGAGCAATATCTAGAGGAAGCTGCGTCGTCACCCATATGTTTGATGCAATGAGGGGATGGAGGTGGACAAGCACCCTCATGGGCACCCTTGCCACATGTAACACATTTGGCCGGATTGGAACAGGACTGGCTGGTATGACTGAACCGCTGACACCGATACCAATGCGTAGGGTTTGGGATGTAAAGGCGAACGGAAATTCTCTCTTAGCCCGCTTTGATTTTCGATGGGAGTTGAACTTCGTCAAATGTCAAGAAGACAGTACTGGTTGGAATGATGTTCGTGTTAACCCTTTTCATGGCTCTATGAACAGCCATTACGTCCTGGTCAGACAGGTAGTGTTTAATTTCCTCATTGGACAATCCGTCGAGGGAGCGTGTATAAACGACTCAACATGAGGAATTTAAAGTGCGGTGCACTTCCACCCAGACAGGGAAGGTGTGTAACAGTGAAGTATGCAGCAATATTTGTGCCTGGAGGACACTGTTTCTAACAACAATGTGCCATTTCTTAATCTGGAACAAGACTTTACAGGACCTGCAATTGCGTCGACACCTTTCTGTATAATGAAAGGGTTGACCATGGAGAAGTCATGACTGTCAGACCGAGAAACAACAAGGAACTGTGGCAACGATGGATGGACTGTCTGTGGCTGAGACTCGAACTTACGCTTGTGAGCAGACATAGTAGAAGATGAGGAAACCATTGCGAAATTTATTACCGGCGTCTCCGATGGCGCGCTCCTTCATTGTGGGGGCCCTCTCTGAGGGCACTCCCGCCTTAGGTGATTGTTCAGATCTCAGGTCACACCTCCTGACAAACGGACGGAGGGACCAATCGGCACTTTCGGAAGGTATCAGCTCGGGTAATCACCCCTCCCTGGGCCTGGCCATTACCAGGGTGTACGTACGTGTCCTACCTGTCTACCCAGGGCGGGGAATTGCGCGTTACCCAGTCACTGGCTATGCATGGAAATGTGTGGTTCGGCCTTCAGACACGCACAGGGAGTAATAAAGAAGCGGAAAAACAAAGAAAGGGGAAGGAAAGAAAGGGGAAGGAAAGAAGAGAGGTCTCAAACGCCGCAGCGGAGAAAAGGGTAAAAGAAGAGGTAAGGGAAAGAAGGACAAAGGAAGTACGAAGACTTGCAAGCAGAGAGAGCAAAGAATGTGTTACATTTTCGAGTGTCCGTCTCCGGAAATAGGCACAAAACATACTCCCAGAGGGGGAGAAAGGGAAGGAAAGAGGCGGAGGTGAGGGGGGGGCGAAGATGGGGGATGGGGAAGGATTCAGAAAGTGAAGGTATGCAGCCTGGAAAGGAAGGAGGGCCACATTAGCTCGGGGCCCCGTGCTTGCTACACACGTATCCACAAAAGAGTTGTGGACCCCCTGGGGGGAGAGAGCTATTGTGCGGTCAGTGCAACAGCTCATGAAACTAAGTTGCTGACAAGAATAAGATATAGAAGTCTGTGAAAGAAAATTGAGCATCTGTTAAATGTCAATCAGTTTGGCTTTACAAAACGTAAAACACCAGAGAGGAAGATATGACGTTGCAATTTATAATGGAAGCACTACTCAAATCGATGAAGAGAAGTTCATACCATTTTTGAACTTACTCTAAAATGCTGCGGGGTATTCTACAGTCAGAGAAATAAGCGTGTGCTACAGAATATAAAATATGTAGAAGTATTAAGACGGTAAATTAAGCGTGGGAGACAGAACAGCGAGCTCCAACTAATGAGTAGGTAAAACTGATAAAGTCTTTCGCCCATAGTGTTGAATTTGTGCATCGAAGTAGTAATGATGGCAGCAAAACAAAGGTTAAAGCGTGGGATTGAAATTAAGCATGGAACGATATCAATGATGAAGACTCGCTGATGGTATTACTATCTTCTGTGAAAGTTTATGATTAGAGGACCTGTTTAACCGAAGATTGTGAGTAAATAGTGCAGATGTAAGATTAAACCTCTCCAAAAATCGTCACCACGAAGATGTTAGGTAATTCTACAACCTTCGAAGCATATCAACACATGGGGCACAAAACAGGAAATGAAAAGTAGACCACTAGACGCAAACAGAGCATTAATTGAAATAAACTGCTTTTCATACTTTCCTCTCCTTGCCATTTATGCACAAAATCTGTATATCAGTCAAATTTAACACATCCTTCTGCAGCTCAACTCAAATGTTTCTATTTTATTCCCCAGTTTTTCTACAGTTCATTACTCATTCCCATATAATACTGTTTCGAAGGTACACTCCTGGAAATTTCTCCCGATGTGTGACATTAGTAGACTTACTTTGGCGATGTATGCCTTCTTTGCTTGCCCTAATCTGCTCTTTACTCCAGTATATTTTCCTTTCCAGGTAGTAGATTTCCTGAACTCTACTTCGTCGTCTCTAATTGTACCTTTAGTTCACTGCTTGTTTCAGTTCAGTTTCTCTTAATTATTTTCGTCTTTCATCAATTCACTCTAAAACCATTTTATGCGCTCACGTAACTATTCATTCCACTTATCAGGTTCTATATCATTTTCACTGTGGTAGAAGTAATATGGTATCATTTCCCCCTGAATTTTCATCCCATTAATGACGTTTTACATTACATCTGTCACTGTTTCTTCGGTGTGTTAAATGAATAGAGGTAAAAGGCTTTGACTTCATCTTACACTCTCTACAACCCAAATAATCCACTCTATTCTTATTTTTCCCTGTTAATTCCTGCAGAACTTAGTATCACCCACCCTCTCACTACCCCTCGCACCTATTCTGATGAGAATTCGAACATACCGCACCCTCAGCGCCGACCGATTTTTGTAGGTCGACAAATCGTATGAACTCCCATTTAGTTTCATTCAGTCTTGCTTCCAGAATCAAGCAAAAGTTCGAACTACCTCTCTGGTGCTTTCACTTTCCTAAAGCTGGACCGATTGTCATGAATAGTTTTTTCCTCCACTATTTTTCACATTATCCTCGTCGTCACCTACGATGCATGAACTGCTGTTGTGTTTTATCTGCGAGAATTCTCGCACTTCTCTGTCGTTATCTTTGAAAATGTGGATGATAATTTTCCGAAGGTCTGCTGTTTTATCTACCGTCTGAGATCGTACATACCAACTTTAATTACGATGCAATGTGTTATTCCAGAAATCTGATTAGTGAAGCTGTGTCACTGCATGATACCCAAATGTAATTTTCCTTTATATCCAGGCCTGCCCTCTCAGCTCTTGATGAATCTTACACCAGCTGACCATCGTCTGCTGCTGTTGATATTACCTGACACGAAATATATGGGTTAGACACACACCACAGTGTTGGACTGGGTCTGTTTTGAAGCTCAAGGAGTAGCTGAGCCATAAACCTTTGAACCATAATCCAGTAGCGACGAAACAAGAGTTCAGTAAATATGAGAGAGTACCACTGTTCGCACCCCAAGATGGGTGGGCAAGGAAGCAGGAAGAGTTCTGCTTCTGCATGCAGCTGACTAATGGGGCAGCCGAGTCAGCTTTTCTTTTTTGAAATATGAAAAAGGAGGTCCAAGAAATGGGGCTGTCCTACAATGTCCAGGGGCTGGGTACCTAATAAAATTCCAGATCGGGACGGCCTGTGATAAAATGGGAGAAATGCCTGACCCACATTTTAAAGGAGAGAATTAGAAACCATGGTAAAGACCCCTTTCAGACATGCACTGGATAGCAACCTGGAGCTGGCATTTAGCAGAAGCTACTGACCGGTAAGCTGTACCATATACAAAAACCGTCGACATACAATGCAGTGGTGAGCAGCAGCCCAACAGAAGGCACTAACCCATCGTTGGCGACGAGGAATACAGTGACAATACAACGCCCTGTGGTACCCTGTTCTCTTGGACCTGTTGGGAGTTGAGTAAAGTGCTGACTAGTCTGTAGCAACCAGTGGGGGTAATAGCTGATGAATGGAAGTTTGTAGGGGGGCATCGCAATCCCCAGTCATGGAAGTAAGTAAAATGTGATGATTACAAGCGATGGTATATTCTCTATATACACAAAGACAACGAAAATTTGTTGACATTGAACTGAATTACGGCCTGGGCCTGTATCGTTGGCCAAGGCGAGAGCCTGCAGTAGTTCACAGTCCGTAAAGTTTCGTTATGGGATTCAGCTTGGTGTGGAATGAAACAATCAGAGGCCTCCAACTTGGCGCTTCTGCATTATAAAGCCAGAGTATAAGAAGGGTCTCTCTCACTGTCACAAAATGGGTCGCAAGGTGTTCTGCGAGAACCAATGACTCGGTAAGAAGACCACACTGTACGACGAGGCGCAGAACAGCTGTTGATTGTGGTGGCTGTAGGAACACAGATATTGGCCCACACCTGATATAAGTAAGCATACATCCCAAAGAAGAAGACATAGCTCCCAGGAATTCTTCTTACTCGGTTTGATAAAGTGGGCCTTGGTCAGTAAAGGATGTCGTCTGAATCACTGTAAGGCTCGTCGGCAATTCTGCAGAGTTAGTGCGATATCTTTGGTTTTACACAGCACCAGGTGGCCACGTGGGAGACCTTTACGAAGGAGAACATCAGTTCCATGTGTGGATTGTCGCATCTGAGATGCCTTGCACAACCTCACGAATACAATGTGGCAGAGACGTTGGGTGTAACGGCAGAGACCAGTTGGCCATGAAGAAAATTCGATCTCTCTGGTGGTGTCAAGGAAATGACAGGATCAACAGAAAGTGTTCACTATCAATAAAGTAGTAGAGAAGCTCCAAGATTATGGAAAGAATTTATTGGTTCGATAGCTGGAAAGGTGACAAGGTCGGCATTGATGTGGGATGGAGAACCATCACTGAGGACCAACAAATTATGGTTATGAGAAGTTGGTTAATTAGAAGGGCCATACCACCAGACCAACTGGAGAGTGGTGTGCGTCGAAGCCGCCGAGCAGGAGAAAAGGTGTCATATGTTAGAGTAACCTGGTCAATTCAACGTAAGTGGCTTGCCTGGAGGTGGGTAAACGTTGCGAATTTTGAACGCTGAGGTTGTTTGCACCCACACTACTATTACCTCCAACGAGGTACAAATGGGAATCCATTCACTGACGACGTCCGTCCAGACTAATGTACACATCCCTCTGATACCTCTGATGACTAACAGTTTGTACAGAATGCATAGTAATCATGGAGTGTTGGAGAATGGTCATCAGTGAAGTGCATTTCTTGGTGAGTAATGAAGATTGCAGAGAAGGGGAACATAAGGTTTTGCACCAGCAGGTGACACTAACACTCACTAAATTTCATTGAATGATCACTTGACAAGTGGCCAGGTTAACTGTACAGGGGCCTGAAGGACCAGTAACCCGGTAGGATCACTACTTGTCACCAGTGATGATGTACTCTCATCCACTAATATCCTACTATCTAGCCGTGTTGCGATTTCTGGTGTCAGCAGCGGCACTGGGTCTTTCCCAGATTCTCATTGTTCCTATTTCTCTGCACAACCTTTGGTGTGCAAGGATCGCTCAAGAGTCTATACGCAGTGAGCATAGATAAAGACGATGAGCAGACAGCTGTGGAACCAGCAGGGCGCGGCTTCTTCGGACATTGTTAGACACTGGGCCTCTGGTTCATGGGTTGCTGGGAAGAGGAATCCTGAGGGAATGTTCTGCTACCAATAGGTGTTGACGGGGAATGCTGCTACTGCTGGATGCCGTAACTGTTTCCCAAAGAAGACATCGAAGGAACCATGGGCGCTGAGGGTGGTAGAAAAGTTGGTGTGGGGAAGGTTGGTAGGGGGGTGTATGACCTTGATGTCAGCCTATTTGATCGTCACATCAACAGGATGTAGCAGTTCATATTTCTTCTGTGCCTAAGTATTACACATGGTCAATAGATTTTTATTCCTGGATCTTCTGTTCTTAAAAACTGAGCAGACTGGCGAACGTGGAAGGCAGTGTTCCATGCAGCTGACATACAGAAAATGTTCATAAGAACTGTCTTCGTGGAGTGATCAACTACACTTACTATACTTTGAATCAATCTGCATTAGGACATATGCCCAATATATAACGATGTAAAGCACGTGGTCAGTCGGACATATAATTTCACACCACATTTACACACCATGACCTTAAATTTCTCTGGAAGACAAGTCTTTCAAATCCTGCCCTCGCCACTGGAGATGAGTCTTGTTCTCCTGATCTCTTTGGAGCGTAGGATCACTATGGAAAAGTGTGAGCTGCATCATTTCAGGGTATTGGTTATCAAAATGAGAGAAAGATCCATGTCCATGGAGTTTCTGATAACGACATGACGTTCAATGAAAGCTAGAGTCAGTTTTTGTATGGATTTAGAAACAACGCTCTCCCCTTTTTCAATATATATCGTGTTGCCAACAATGAATATGTATCGAGGGATACTTTGTATACCTAAACTTCTGCACTATACTACGTTTGCAGACGAAGATTCGAGAAAAAAAGGCTTCAGTTCTAAGGTGATTGGCTGGAAAACCCACAACCTTGTCTTTGAGAGGGATTATTCATAATATGGTAGTGTGATCGGATTGTTATTATCCACATACAGAAACCATTTCAGATAAGGTGAGCAGCAACCTGAGAATTTTTGTTGAAGTGCGATTAATGGAAGCTTGCTTTCCATGAGAATGTGTCTAAAAAAGAAAATGGGTAGGAGAAACATCCGTAAGTGTTAATGGTTTCTCATAACTGTCGTCATGTCTTGGGGACCGTGATGTCTGTTATAATGAGAAAGTCTGGATCACAATTTTTAATAATCATCACCCGTTTCTATTTATGGAGCAGATGGTCTTCAAATCTGGCACTACGAGGCATAGGTTGTCAACAGGAAACAATGATCGAACTGGTGTTTGTTCATTGTTAATGATTGCAGTTTACTCGGTATCTCTCTGAAATATTTACAGGGTGTTTCAAAAATGACCGGTATATTTGAAACGGCAATAAAAACTAAACGAGCAGCGATAGAAATACACCGTTTGTTGCAATATGCTTGGGACAACAGTACATTTTCAGGCAGACAAACTTTCGAAATTACAGTAGTTACAATTTTCAACAACAGATGGCGCTGCGGTCTGGGAAACTCTATAGTACGATATTTTCCACATATCCACCATGCGTAGCAATAATATGGCGTAGTCTCTGAATGAAATTACCCGAAACTTTTGACAACGTGTCTGGCGGAATGGCTTCACATGCAGATGAGATGTACTGCTTCAGCTGTTCAATTGTTTCAGGATTCTGGCGGTACACCTGGTCTTTCAAGTGTCCCCACAGAAAGAAGTCACAGGGGTTCATGTCTGGCGAATAGGGAGGCCAATCCACGCCGCCTCCTGTATGTGTCGGATAGCCCAAAGCAATCACACGATGATCGAAATATTCATTCAGGAAATTAAAGACGTCGGCCGTGCGATGTGGCCGGGCACCATCTTGCATTAACCACGAGGTGTTCGCAGTGTCGTCTAAGGCGGTTTGTACAGCCACAAATTCACGAAGAATGTCCAGATAGCGTGATGCAGTAATCGTTTCGGATCTGAAAAATGGGCCAATGACTCCTTTGGAAGACATGGCGGCCCAGACCAGTACTTTTTGAGGATGCAGGGACGATGGGACTGCAACATGGGGCTTTTCGGTTCCCCATATGCGCCAGTTCTGTTTATTGACGAAGCCGTCCAGGTAAAAATAAGCTTCGTCAGTAAACCAAATGCTGCCCACATGCATATCGCCGTCATCAATCCTGTGCACTATATCGTTAGCGAATGTCTCTTGTGCAGCAATGGTAGCGGCGCTGAGGGGTTGCCGCGTTTGAATTTTGTATGGATAGAGGTGTAAACTCTGGCGCATGAGACGATACGTGGACTTTGGCGTCATTTGGACCGCAGCTGCAACACGGCGAACGGAAACCCGAGGCCGCTGTTGGATCACCTGCTGCACTAGCTGCGCGTTGCCCTCTGTGGTTGCCGTACGCGGTCGCCCTACCTTTCCAGCACGTTCATCCGTCACGTTCCCAGTCCGCAGAAATTTTTCAAACATCCTTTATTGTATCGCTTTTCGGTCCTTTGGTTACATTAAACCTCCGTTGAAAACTTCGTCTTGTTGCAACAACACTGTGTTCTAGGCGGTGGAATTCCAACACCAGAAAAATCCTCTGTTCTAAGGAATAAACCATGTTGTCTACAGCACATTTGCACGTTGTGAACAGCACACGCTTACAGCAGAAAGACGACGTACAGAATGGCGCACCCACAGACTGCGTTGTCTTCTGTATCTTTCACATCACTTGCAGCGCCATCTGTTGTTGAAAATTGTAACTACTGTAATTTCGAAAGTTTGTCCGCCTGAAAATGTACTGTTGTCCCAAGCATATTGCAACAAACTGTGTATTTCTATCGCTGCTCGTTTAGTTTTTATTGCCGTTTCAAATATATCGGTCATTTTTCTAACACCCTGTAAATACAACGTTGTGAATTCACATTACATGGAAGACTGAAAGATTTCTTGTTCGTTCATCGGTCGGCGAAATTCAATTTACTGTAAGATTTATGGGAATGTGGTGCAGTTATAGACGGTCAACTGAATATTTAGGGTACTCATTCTTTAGTGCTACTGTTGCTTCGAATCTTCGGAAAGCCGAGTTAAAGGTAGACATTGATTCAATTTAGCGTCATGATGCTACATCTGCTACTGGTCTGCTTGATCACTACTGGAGTGTTAATTGAACAATGAATAAACTTAAGTTACAGTTGACTGGTTGGATAAGGGACTGAGCAGGACTTCACTCACTATGAAAGTCATTTCCAGTAAGTGACGTCAGATAAATGTGATCCAATCGTGTGTGTGTGTGTGTGTGTGTGTGTGTGTGTGTGTGTGTGTGTGTGTGTGTGTGTGTGTGTGTGTGTGTGTGTGTGTGTGTGTGTGTGTGTGTGTTAGTAGTAAGACCGAGAGAACGAAAGCGTATTGATGTCAGATGAGATATAATTGAGTGATGCAAGTTTATGGATGAGGCCTGATGCGGGTCGGGCAGTACACGCGGGCTTGCCCAAAACTTGTCTGCGGGGAAAGAATTCTCACTCATATCTGACCTGTGGCCATCCCGAGAAAAGGCTGAGAAATTTACAGAATGAAGGCTTCCTTCTAGCCGCTAGACCCGTAACAGTATAATTGGGACGGCTGAAAATGTTCGAGCGTTACATCAGTCTTCTGAGGGAAGAAGACGGGTGTATTAATTGCCAATCTCAAACTAGGGAATTAGAGCTGTTACATATACGCAGTCTCCTTTTTGGTCATTCCAGTTTTGGGCGTGACGAACTAACGACAGTGGCATTAAGTAACCTCTGCAATATTTAATATGACCTCTTCCGAACTAATGTTATGTCAGTAGATAAACAGTAAGTAATGCGCTATCAATAATGGAATGGTCTTCTGTTAAACACCGGAGCCACGCTTCATGGCCGGCCAGTGTGGCCGAGCGGTTCTAGACGCTTCAGTCTGGAATCGCGCAGCTGCTACGGTCGCAGGTTCGAATCCTGCCTCGGGCATGGATGTGTGTGATGTCCTTAGGTTAGTTAGGTTTAAGTAGTTCTAAGTCCTAGAGGACTGATGATCTCAGATGTTAAGTCCCATAGTACTCAGAGCCATTTGAACCGCGCTTCATTAGCAACCTGCTGCAACTGATGGGAAAGCTAACTCAGGTTTCTTAAGTTTCATCTCTTAGGTCAAAATGGTATCCCACTAGTATAACGAGGAAGTCAAGGTCCAATGCATAAATATTTACTCCGTCCGTCAAACGAACGTAAATTATGATCACCACCCATAATCAGCATCGTGGTGGTGGTGGTGGTGGTGGTGGTGAACATCCGTTACTGTGTTCTTTAGATACTGACAGCTTAGTGATTAATCTATTTGAGCCTCTGAATCGCACACCGCCACAGCATTTTCTTGCACTGTTTTCGTTCATAGCTGTTTATGTGTCTATGACAAAAATTTATGTAGAAAACCACGGAATATATGAAAGAAGAGCAGTGTGACAATCGCTTCAGAACTAAAAGACATTACTCTGCCCGCACTCGAGTATGAGTAACATCCCTTGCTACTTTTATCTCAGGAGGTTATACACACTGAGGTAACGATAGTCATGGGATAGCAATGTGCAAATACACAGATCGCAGTAGTATCGCGCACACAATGCATGAAAGATCAGTTCACTGGCAGAGCTGTCATTTTTACTTAGGTGATTCACGTGTGGAGTGTAGCCATGTATAGAAGTGAAACATGTACGATAATTTAGACAAGAGAATAAAAGGTTTCGAAATGTGATGCTGCAGAAGAATTCTGAAGATTAGATTGGCAGACCACATAAATAATGAGGAGGTATTGAATAGAATTGGGGATAACAGAAATTTGTGGCACAACTTGACTAGAAGAGGGGATCGGTTGGCAAGATACGTTCTGAGGCATCAACTGATCAATTTAGTATCGGAGGGCAGCGTGGAGGGTATAAATCGTAGAGGGAAACCAAGAGATGAATACATTAGGCAGATTCAGAATGCTGTAGGTTGCAGTACGTAGTGAGAGATGAAGCTTGCACAGGATAGAGTGGCATGGAGAGCTGCATCGTACCAGTCACTGGACTGAAGACAAAAACAATTCATGTGAAGTTACTGACGTGATTACGGCCATACGACGGGAATTCACACAATGAACGCGTAATTGTAGTTAGAGCTAAACACATGAGACACTCCATTTCGGAAATCATTGGAGAGTTCAGTATTCCGAGATACATGTCAAGAGTGTGCCGAGAATAATAAATTTCAGGCATTACCTCACCACGCAGTGGCCGACGACCTTAACGACCGGAAACGACCTTCGTTTACCACAATTTTCAGTGGTAACATAAGTAACACCGCGTGAAATAAATGCAGAAATTAATGTGGGACATAACGACGAACGTCTCCGACAGGACAGTAGGGCGAAATTTGGCGTTGATGGGCTATGGCAGCAGGCCAAAGACGCAAGTGTACTTGCTAACAGCACCTCACCTGCAGCGGCTCTGCCGGCCTCGTGACCACATCGGCTGGACCCTGGAAGACTAGTCTGGTCAGGCGAGTCCCGACTTCAGTTGGTAACAAATAGCTGATGACATGGTTCGAGTGTGGCGCAGACCCCACGAAGCCGTGGACCCAAGTTGCAAACGAGCCAGGCTGGTTGGGCTGTGTTTAAACGGAATGGGTCCTTTTGTGCAATTGAACCTATCATTGACTGGCAAGGGTTACGTTAGGCTACTTGGAAACCATTTGCAGCCATTCAACGATGGAATTTGTATGGGATACATATCACCGGGCCATAAGTGTTCGCGACTGGTTTGGAGAACATTCTCGACAATTCGATCGTATGATTTGGCCACCAAAATAACCCGTCATGAATCACATCGAACGTTTGTGCAACGTAATCGAAAGGTAAGTTCGTCCACAAAATTCAGCACTAGCAACACTTCCACAATTATGGACGGCTATATACATTTGTACTTGTTGAGACCAGAGCATGTCTGATTGCTGTACTACGCTAGGCAAAAGGAAGTTTGACACGATATTAAGAGGTATGTGATGACTGTAGTCGTATCAGTGAAATCTGAGGTAAAAAGACTAGTACAGAACTTTTTTCTTCCCCGTAGAGTGTTCTCTGAAGATTTCTCACAGTTATTAGTAGTCTAATTCAATCTCTTCAGCCATCCCGTTGATTGTTATGCTGCTCAGTTTTTCGACACCAACCCAGCCTTCGTCTTCGGGTAAAGCGAGACAAGAGCAGTGTCACTGAGAAATTGCAATTATGATTAGTTTCCTGAATTAATAGTTTCTCATATTGTCGAATTTAGCTGGTTGGAATCGAAATTTACGCAGGAGGGAGGGGATGAGACAGAAAAGCTAAGAATCGCTTACCTGCCTGGTGGTGGCAAAATCTTTCTGAAGTATGAATACTCCTATGCAAAACATGGCACCAAGTGTATTCTGTCCCAGTAAACATTCATCTTAAGTCCGCTTATTGTTCCACAGATCATATTCATGATAAACATTCTGACACACACACACACCGACACACACACAGAGACAGAACACACACACACACAGACAGAACACACACACACACAGACAGAACACACACACACACAGACAGAACACACACACACACAGACAGAACACACACACACACACACACACACACAGAACACACACACACAGAACACACACACACACACACACAGAACACACACACAGAACACACACACACAGAACACACACACACAGAACACACACACACAGAACACACACACACAGAACACACACACACAGAACACACACACACAGAACACACACACACAGAACACACACACACAGAACACACACACACAGAACACACACACACAGAACACACACACACAGAACACACACACACAGAACACACACACACAGAACACACACACACAGAACACACACACACAGAACACACACACACAGAACACACACACACAGAACACACACACACAGAACACACACACACAGAACACACACACACACACAGACAGAACACACACACAGACAGAACACACACACAGACAGAACACACACACAGACAGAACACACACACACACACACACAGACAGACAGAACACACACACAGACAGAACACACACACAGACAGAACACACACACACACACACACAGACAGACAGAACACACACACAGACAGAACACACACACAGACAGAACACACACACAGACAGAACACACACACAGACAGAACACACACACAGACAGAACACACACACAGACAGAACACACACACAGACAGAACACACACACACACACACAGACAGACAGAACACACACACACAGACAGACAGACAGAACACACACACACAGACAGACAGACAGAACACACACACACAGACAGACAGACAGAACACACACACACAGACAGACAGACAGAACACACACACACAGACAGACAGACAGAACACACACACACAGACAGACAGACAGAACACACACACACAGACAGACAGACAGAACACACACACACAGACAGACAGACAGAACACACACACACAGACAGACAGACAGAACACACACACAGACAGACAGACAGACACACACACACACACACACAGACAGACACACACACACAGAACACACACACACAGAACACACACACACAGAACACACACACACAGAACACACACACACAGAACACACACAGACAGAACACACACAGACAGAACACACACAGACAGAACACACACACACACAGACAGAACACACACACACACACACACACAGAACACACACACACACACACACACAGAACACACACACACAGAAAGAACACACACAGAACACACACACACACACAGAAAGAACACACACACACAGAAAGAACACACACACACACACACAGAAAGAACACACACACACACACAGAAAGAACACACACACACACACAGAAAGAACACACACACACACACAGAAAGAACACACACACACACACAGAAAGAACACACACACACACACAGAACACACACACACACACACAGAACACACACACACACACACACAGAACACACACACACACACACAGAACACACACACACACACACACACAGAACACACACACACACACACACACACAGAACACACACACACACACACACACACAGAACACACACACACACACACACACACAGAACACACACACACACACACACACACACAGAACACACACACACACACACAGAACACACACACACACACAGAACACACACAGAACACACACAGAACACACACAGAACACACACACACACACAGAACACACACACACACACAGAACACACACACACACACAGAACACACACACACACACACAGAACACACACACACACACAGAACACACACACACACACAGAACACACACACACACACAGAACACACACACACACACAGAACACACACACACACACAGAACACACACACACACACACACACAGAACACACACACACACACAGAACACACACACACACACACACACACAGAACACACACACACACACAGAACACACACACACACACAGAACACACACACACACACAGAACACACACACACACACACAGAACACACACACACACAGAACACACACACACACAGAACACACACACAGACAGAGAGAGACAGAACACACACACAGAACACACACACACACACAGAGAGAGACAGAACACACACACACACACACACACACACACACACACACACACAGAACACACACACACACAGAACACACACACACACAGAACACACACACACACACACACACACACACACACACACACACACAGAACACACACACACACACACACACACAGAACACACACACACACACACACACACACACACACAGAACACACACACACACACACAAAATGAAAAATGATTACAACTACATGCCACCATCTAGTTTTTTTGACGTATGAATGATACATGTTTCTATTCAAGATATTTTTCTACAGTATAGAAATTAAGTAGAAACATCTTTAATCAACATCTGAGAACACTTCTGTGATCTGTCTGACAAATACATGTCCCGGGATAAGTTCTCAAAGACCTTTAAGCTTCGTATGTGAAACTATTTTGTACTAAACTATATTCATTGAAGGATAACGCATTCATACTTCGTAAGTATATAAACGTACTACTAAAATCTTGTTAATACTCTTTTACGTTAGAGAGATGACAGCATGATGTGACTGCGCGAATCCTACACATGTCTTAGTAATTTCTTTTGTGCAATGTATGCGTCTCATGAGGACTTGCCAAAGAATTTCATCCCTTAAGATATCTTAATCAAAATAAGCAAAATATGTTTAAGATTTTATTAAGTATTCAATATACTTATTATCTCGTCAGAGTGGCTCTTGTGAAATTCGAACTGTGAGTGAAGATACCATTACTACACAGAAGGGTGACTAACCTGGAGTAAGTTACCCTTCCAAAAACTGCACAAAGTTATGTAAGGAGAGACAGTACGCTGTAGTTATTGTCTGCGGAGCCCCCCTTCAAAGGGTCTCACAACGACGTTTCAATCTGTCTCGCGATGTTGAAAATTATCTAGGTCTCCGAAGCGCGGCGAGTTGCACGTCTTATGCTATGCAGACAATTTGGAGTCTGGACCTGGATCACAGAAAAAGTGATAAACGTCTAGCTGTTAACAGCGCTGCTGCCGTAGCGACAACCAGTCAGAGAACGCCCTTACCCGCGCCTACTGTTCCGTTTAGAATTTTCAAATATCTCTGCTACTGCAGGTAGTAGCAACTGTAGCCATTCGCAGACTATCGAGACCGGTATCGTAAAAGTTGAGGTAAGTTTCGTTATGTGATGCAAGTTTGTTTTGATCTACCGAATGTCTAACTTGGGGAAATGTGCATTAAAGGGTGGCTGCTGAATGGAAAATTCAGCGATATGACCATGTTTTGGATGGTCAGGCATGAGATTTTTGCTGTTCGGTGCGGGAATATTTCGAGGAGGAGAGAGAACGGGAAACTCGTGCTAACGAATGTAGTCTAAAGAACTGCAGAAGCTTTAAAGATACGTAGAAATTTGGTCAAAATTTTTAAGGATTCATGTACTGTGCAGAAGGGCACACTATGCCTGGTTGATCCAAACTACAGACACCCGTAAAAGTAGGACAGAACCACGCGTAACAGACTTTGATACTTTTCAACAAGATGCTATTTGTCACATATATGGATCTTACAAGAGAAAAGATCGAAATTTAAGCATGCTGTGCGTTAGCCTTCGCGAGGCAGTGTTACTCACTGAGAGCAAGACGTCTTTGTTAAAGGTAGTCAGACCTCGGTTTTCAGTACAAAAGAATTAACTGACGTAAAATTATAATCGAGAGAGCTGATAGCGTAGCGTGGCATTATCTACAAGAAATGCCGTTAATGTGGCTTTTGAAGAAATGTGGCTCAACGAAACATGGAAAAACCTACTGATGTTCCCTGTCACTTGATTACGATTTGACGCAGCTTACCTATGTGGCTTTCAGTTTCGCAAAAAAGCGTTAATATCTAGTAATATTACAAGATTTTATGACAGCGTGTGTCTAAACCGGTAATAGTAGTAGAAAGTGTTACTGTCGATCTCCACAAAATTTATTCTTTAAGCATAACAAAACTTTCAGATAGCACACCAGAACTGACGTAGCGTGGAACATCTTTAATTCATTCATCTAACGAGTAACTGTACTGTGAAAATTACTTCTATGTCGACATTAATTTTTTCACGTACTGTAGGTTTTGTATCCATTTCACTATAATTAAAAAACATTGCCTGAATTTTAATTTACGTTAAAATCATTTAAAACACGTCAGTAAATGAGAATTGTAGTGGAGTAAGGCAAATGTTCGTAGTGGCAGATACTGCTAAGGAAAAGTATGAGGAGCACAGGAACGTGGCAAGAAGGAAGTGGGATAATATTCGATACAGATACTTACGTATTTACTGAACCACGGCGTACTTCTGAAACGTGTTACAACTTAAGTGCACATGAAATGTCGTGTGCGCTACGAATGATTCTTCTGTGACGTCTGTCAAAAAGTTTTATACTGATGTCCTAAAGTAATAACGTGAATCTAAACACAATGTAGTGATACAAATGATTTATTCGAAGAAACGAAAATAAGTAACTGCAAAATCTAGTAGGAACCGATAATAGATCACCCTACCCCGATTAATACGTTGAGGCGCAGACACCGTCTAAGAAGTAATATGGGCTACTGAAACTAACTCGTGCTGAACCCAGTTTGGAAAATACCATTTGTGCAGTGACTGGAAACTTCAAATATAGTGGGCTAGTTGACGCTTTAAACCACAATTTCATAGGCTAAAAAAAAAGGCAATTTAATTCGACGCATCTGACAGCCCGGTAAGTGGACATAGTCGTTAATGCAGTGCGACTTGACGGCCTGTCTAAGGTTTTCGTATTGTTACCACTTCAAAACGCAGTTATCGCTGAATTGCAGTACGTAATAAGAGGGTTAAAGATTGATTTTTCTACCGTGTGAACACTATTTGCCGTTATTTCAAAGGTGAAATAAATTGTGGAAAGTAACTATATACTTTTGGGAAGCTCTAGGTATCCCTTTGAAGTAAATGCTGGTCTCTCCGGTCTATCTGAAGTAGATCAATGTGAGCATAAACATACGCTCTATTACTGTACCAAACTAGTCACGAGCTACAGAAAGCCTTTAAGAATGGGCATGCTTGCCCTTAACTATTCGTATCAATTTATGGAAACATTTCATCTGTTAGCCCAAACAACAAAATATACTCGCACCCCCCTTACAATTATTTGACGAAAAGAGTTTTACTGTAACCGCATAATTTACTGAAACTTTATGATATCCACTGTGGGTAGACCACAATGAATGTTAAAATGGAGCAAAGCACGAAATGCATTTTCTTGCGTTGACAGCTCTGACGAATAAAAACACGTATCTTCGGTTTAATTTTCCTTGATAATTGACCTAGCGACTAAATTTAGAATTTAGTTTTACTAACTGGATACCCGTTGGCCTATCGCATTAGATTTACAACAGTACAAGTTGATGCAAATTGCCGCACATTTCAGTAGTACGTCGTAACACCCTATATTTAACAACAAACTAACACATGCAAAACTTTGGCTCCACGTGAAGGCTGCATTAACTATTAGATATGTGGGCAGTCACCTGACGACTTCCGTCCCAGACGTCCGCTCTCAGGGAGCTGACAGCAGTGTGAAGCTTTCGTGCTTCCCCGAGGAGAGCTCTGTGGGGAATACTCGAGTCCTGCCTGCTCTAGAGCGACCAGCCACGACTCCTTACGGCGGACGTCCGAGCTGTGACGCCACCTCTCCCGTGAAAGGCACCACATACGCACCAACCGACCGACCGAATGACTGGCCAATTGGACGTTTGTGGTCGCTTTGGTGAAACGACCAACATTTCTTGTCGGGCGGTCGGTTGGCTACGACAAGCCGACAGCCGCGCCTTCCAGCCCCACATCACCCCCACTCCTACCGACACTTCAGCCGACCAGTTGTCCGTGTGTAGGGTTGTCGTCCCAACCACCTGACAAAAGTTCGTCTTTTGTCACACCAACGCTGTAGTAGTTGGGTGAAGCAGGGACGTCAGGCTACATATGAAACTGGTCGGTTGGTTGGTGTGTGTGTGTGTGTGTGTGTGTGTGTGTGTGTGTGTGTGTGTGTGTGTGTGTGTGTGTGTGTGTATAGGCCCCTTAAACACGATATTGGAGTAAAGGGATGTAAACATGTACTTTACATTTTATTTGCATCCACGAGGGGACACAAATAACGCAGCATTCTGAGCATTCCTTCTCATCAGGTAATGAAGGTGATCGAGTTAAAATATGGTGGCTATAAGATCGTTTCTCGCATACTCCCAATATCAGAGCGCAGCCGGCCGGAGTGGCCGAGCGGTTCTAGGTGCTACAGTCTGGAGCCGCGCGACCGCTACGGTCGCAGGTTCGAATCCTGCCTCGGTCGTAGATGTGTGTGATGTCCTTAGGTTAGTTAGGTTTAAGCAGTTCTAAGGTCTAGGGGACTGATGACCACTGCAGTTAAGTCCCATAGTGCTCAGAGCCAATTGAACCATTTTGAACCACAGCGCAATTGGCACCTAAGGCACTGAACAGCATTATACAGATCGACTCGTAATTGTTAGCTAGGTGTCAACTACTGAAACACCGACGTACTGGCAGGTACGCCTCCTCAGTTCCCCCCACCTCCAACCCCTTATTTCACTAAGTAGAGAAAGATATTAATCACAAATCGGACTCTCCTCGTGTCTCGCCACACAGGCATTGTTATGAACACTGTATTAATTTACTGTGCATGGTCCTATTGGAGGTGGTAAGCATACTTAGCTAGACAGTTACCTGTGCTCCAAACCACCGTGCCAATCGACGGTTTCACATTAGTTATTGATTAGTAGCAAATGTAGCCGCGCGTGGTAGCCGAACGGTCTGGCCACCTTGTCACGGTTCGCACGGCTCTCCCCGTCGGATGTTCGAGTCATCCCTCGGGCATGGGTGTGTGTGTTGTCCTTAGTGTAAGTTAATTTAAGTTAGATTAAATAGTGTTTAAGCTTAGGGACCGATGACGTCAGCAGTTTGGTCCCATAAGACCTAACCGTCAGTTTCCTAATTTGCCGTGAAATTTAAGTACATAGTATTTCGCCATTCACTGCAAAACCAATGTGAGTTATACCTCTATTCCCCTACCTCTGTTAGCTGTTGGTAACAACAAAGTGGCGATATATCGCACAGCACTATAATTCTCCGTAATCTCCATTTGAAATAACCTACAATTATGGGAATTCTGGTAGTTTTTGGGATGCCTAACAACTAACGTGACGTAAAATCTGGGCTACGTACATCTTTTATCAGTATTACAGAATGAGAGACTAGTCAATGCAATGAAAACAAATAATTTCCTCGTCTACTGACGTCAATGTCACATTCTACCTCTGCAGCTACTCAAACGTTTATTTTCAATAACTTAATTCTATTCAGTGAGTAGTTCCTACAATTTCGTTTTATTCCCACTGTGTCTACTTTTCTATCCCTGCATGCCTCTTTCATCCTTCTTCTCGATTGTTGTCATCATCCTTTGGTCATCGGTCTTTTGACTGATTTGGTTTTGACCGCTGCAACTTCCTTTCCCCTTTGACACTAAATCTTTGATTATTTGCTGGATGTATTCTAATCTCTGTCTTCCTTTGAATATTTTTCCTTCTATGGCTTCGTCTAATACTGATTTCAAGATGTATTACCGACTCCTGTTGCCTTGCTGTTGCTCTTTCAAAATCTGATCGCATTACTGTGTCACCTTTTTATTCTATATCAACTTCCTCCTCCACATGTCTCACTTCGGAACAATATCCCTTCATTACACTGGTCTTTGCGTCTGCCCCCTCTTTTCCTTTTAACGCAGGTTTGCATCTGGACCTCATGGGTTAATCAACTCACATTTTTCTTCTCCAAAGACACATTTAAAATTACTGCACGTCGTATCGATTTTTTCAATATGTTAGTCGAAATGTTCAGTTCATTCCCTTTCATTCTGATTTAGCATGCTTCCATTGCATGTTAATGCCATTCCTAACCATCCTGTACTGCTGCATTATTTGCAGATTCATAAGATTATCACTTCCGCTTCTTTCATCCATAAGCTCGCATTAACTTGGTCGCCGATGGCATTTCCCCCTTTACATTCGCGATTCTTATGATGACCTACCCTGCCTTAATTATATTCTGTTACATTCCGTTGCACTACTCTCTTCGCTTTCACTTACTAAAATTTCCATTTCGTCATATGCTTTCTTAACTTCTTCTATTAAATTTCATCGTCTACGTTTTTTTCTTTATTCCCTTCAATCAGATCTTTCCGTTCGCTTCTACTGGGTTAGGGTCTGAGCCTCTCCACATCTGGAACACCTTGCAATTTAGGATTTGATTTCCAAACCTTTGTCTCCAAACGATTCAATTCAACATGTCCTGGAGTTTTAAACTTATGCTTCCTTCCCTTGTGATTCTGAAAGAGAGCGAATGCTATAATAATTTGAACAGAGCTGAAAAACCTTTTCTTCCCTCTTATTCATTTCTCCCATCTCATATTCACCAGTAACTTCATCTTCGATTCCTTGTCGTATAACAACGTTTCAAACTCTTAGCCTTTCACATATATTATTAACTCATTTCTGTTATTTTGTCTCTAATTCACAACATCAGCTTATGAAGTAGGCAAGTACACCTGTAAAATGTTGATTAGTACTTATGTAGTTCAAACCCTGAGAATAATACTTTGGCGATTACGATGCTCATACCACTAACCTATCCTCTACTTAATACCCCCTCTTCATCTGTTCAGAATTATTTGCAACCTACCCATTTCACTAACGCCCTCCAAGTTTACATTTTATCTGATAATCTCATCTTTAGATTTTAAGTTTGCCTGCAGCGTTCAGCTTCGTAACATTCCACGCTTTAATATGTCGAACGTCAGAATTAATTTTCCTCCTCCTGATGACACTCTCCGGGTTTGCTCTGAAGATCCAGACACACTCTACTTCATCACCGGAATTCATTGCAAAGGAAATAGTTCTGAGATTACTTTCGAAAGACTATAGCTGTTCCTTACGTATCGCCAATGTAGTGTTTCCCACTGCCTTCTGTATTGTCTGCTGTTGATCACTGCTGATTTTTCAGCCGTTACAGGCAGTTTGACAAAGTTCATAAAGATATTCTGGAACTCTATTTGCACCTCTGCCCTGACATTAGATCTCAAGAAAAGTTTACGAAAAACATGGAAGTTCTTTATGAGGAACAGTCAAACGAAAACGATACACGTAGAAGAAAACTAAGTAAACTATTTATTATATCCTTACACATTATAAAGTGAATGTATGCATGTGTCTGTGTATGTATGTGTCTCCCGCATCTCCTCCTAAACCACCAGACTAATTTCAACCGCCGGCCGAAGTGGCCGTGCGGTTCTAGGCGCTGCAGTCTGGAACCGCGAGACCACTACGGTCGCAGGTTCGAATCCTGCCTCGGGCATGGATGTGTGTGATGTCCTTAGGTTAGTTAGGTTTACCTAGTTCTAAGTTCTAGGGGACTAATGACCTCAGAAGTTGAGTCCCATAGTGCTCAGAGCCATTTGAACCATTTGAACTAATTTCAACCAAACATGATACACATATACGTTACTGTCAGACAACAACAGCTTTTGGTGTAAGAACGACGTATCTATCATATTTAAGGAGATATGAGGTCATGAACAATGATATGCATGAAAAACTGCCACATCATATACGACGTTCAAATTTATTGCTTCTTCACTATTAACTCTATTCGCAACATATTTTGCTGACAGTATCCACATATGCCGCTGAATACACCTATCTAAATGTATCGTTTTGCGACATGAAGTTCAAGAGATATGACGTTGTAAACACTGAGAGACGTGAAAAAATCCACATCATTCATAAAAATTTAATTCATTTATTCCTTCCTAATAAGACACTGCTACAGCCGGGTCAACTTAATCAAATCCCTGATATCTGGCAGCGCCTTTGACAGATTGCAACTGTCAAACGCAGACGACTGCAGGTGGAAACGATAGCTGTCCGTAAAAGTACGAAGAGGCTTTGCCATAGAGACGTTTACAAATGCGCGTTCTAGACACGCGTAACAGCTGCGCCCAACGCAGAGAAACTGTCTGGGATCACGATTCTCAATTTGCATACTGCATTTATACATTTGTGCATTACGCATATTTGTTTTTACGACTGTTTCATAATTTCAAAGGTGTTGTCACGAATACATGGTACTGAATTTTTTTCGATACTTCCGTGCATCCACAGGTCATTTTTTGTTCGTTTCTGACAGAAAGTTGGTAAAATGAATACCCGGGCAATGGTAGTGAAAGGGAATCGCGATATTTGTTAATACACTTATCCCTCAGTGAGACAAGCTGGTCAAAGGTTTCATGGAAATACGTCTGTGGTTGCCTACAGAGATTTGATGGCACCCAGCTGTGCACCCATCTTCCAAAGCAAACCGACAGTCATGAGCGCGGAGGGGTCGGAAATATATGGGCAACAGTTGTTATTCCAAAGGCATCAGCAAGCAGTTTTCCATGAAGGCACTGGCCATCTTGTCTCACTGTGGGATTGCAATTCATTGTGACACATTTCCCATCTGCTTCCTTTTTATTTGATCCACCCATACCTATGTGTAAACCTCGACCGTGGTGAAAGAGGCTTAGTGAAAGGGGGCGGAGGAGCAGATAATAGTTCAGGGCAACATGTTGCTTACTGATTGTAGAACTACAAAAAATCACGCATTTAACGTGATTTTCCCATGTTTAATTCGTTTTTGTGTACCTTCTACAGCCTACAGGCCCCATAAGAGATGAGACATGCTAATATTAATCGAATCAGTAATATCCAAACAATCGGTGTATATATCAGTAAATTCCTTTTTAGTTCTTACTACAATTGTAGCTGGCTATCACAATGTACTTGGAGTAGCTGATAAAGTTAGAATATTCTTGTCAGAGTTGAGCTGTACAGGACGATGCACGCTTGCTTCACGATGGGCACACCAAGCCGGGGACGCTGGCATGACAGATCCAGGGTTTTGCGGTTAAGTCAGGGTGCTGCCACAGGCCGCAAGTGGTACCGGGTTGTAGCTTGTCGTCTCTCTCTGTGGCTCGGGGAAAGGATGCCCCTTAACTTAAAATTGGCTTCAGAATTTTCAATACAAAGTTACAGTCTCCACTCTATTAGAGAAAGACTCCACTCACTCTCTCTCTCTCTCTCCATGCTAGGAAGACAACTCGGTTGAAAATTTTAATCTTCAAAATACGCTTACAAGGGTGCTTATAAAGTATTTTCCTTTTTCTTGGCCTCAAGATGCAGTTTGGGAATACTGTAGTATTAAGAGCGCAAATCCTATTTGTGAAGACATTATGACATCAGAGGGGCAGTTGTCCTGTTCCCCATTTCCACTAGAAGACTGAAATTAAGCATTCCATTGGGTAAGACTCTTTTCTCTTTTTGCTGCTAAGAAGACTTCGCGGCTCTCAGGTTTGTAATCGGAAACATAATTGGGGGAGGGGGGGGGGCAAATTTTCGTAATTCCCAGTGGGAGATACACGTGTCACCGTCTCTTCTCTATACTCTGGACACTCTCGGATTTCTGACAACAGACAGGTTTGTCAAACAGAAGTCTAATGGACCCTACGTGATTGCCGGAATACTTTTTCTTGGTGTAAAATCATGGACAACTCCTACTTGACACTACGCAGCTGTGGAATGACCTTCTGCCATAGCATTAGCCAAGTAAACAGATTTATGTTTAACTTCCTACTTTGCCAGACTAAAATTTGTCATTGGACTTGATATTTAACGGATATCTTGTTCAGATTTCTAAAAGTGTAGAGAATTTAACATTTTCTGATCCAAGTAGGAGAGCTACACTCTAAGTGCGATTTCGATATGAACATAGCTTAGGATTAGTTATTTAATACATCCGACTTCTAATTTTATTCATAAGGTTAGAGCATTTCTTAAATGTGTCATTTGGTAGTTTGAAAGTTTAATGATAGTTTTTGAATTGGAATGGATGCATACCATCGACCGCATTAACATAAATTAGATCAGGGTTCTTCTCGAATCTGTTTCAGCGTAGAGCAGGATTAGTAGCATTTGCGCTACCAACCAGCTGACCCGGCGTGCAGCTCCCAAGCCATAGAATCGCACCAGCAGTCAGAGTCGTGAGGACGCTGCACGGATGTTAGATATGGTGAAGTACAGTTCAGCTCCAGCAGTTCAGTGAATCTCGAAGTTGACTCCTTGCTTAGTTCTCGTCATGGTTCAGTCTGATCTTCAGACTAGCATGTCAACTCTAATTTTATAATGCTCTTTCACTGTTTATTAGGAAGAGCATATTCCTTCATGAATTAGCTGTAGGATAACACTTCATTCCTTTTCCCTTACCTTAAAAAATTTGTCAACCGATTAATTAAATCCAATTTTTATAACTTTTGATTACATTCACTACTCAGTAAGCAGTGTTGCTAAAACATGTTCAATGTGCTTAATACTTTTCTTTCAAGTTGCTAATATCAGTCATCATTTGTATCTGTATACGATTCTTAAGGGTTAGAGGCCCACGTATTGAAGTTCACACAAGTATTTTCGTCAGATGCACTGTCTTTCTTTAAGTTGGCAGAAAGACGTTACTGATATGTCAAAACTCTCAACTTTGGGTCCAGTGTAACAGGGCCAATTTATTTCTCGCATTCTCCAATATCAGTTGTGTAATTTAGTAAGGGGAGTAGTTTTTTGTTTCACCTACGCCCAGCCAATTTTAAAAAAAAACGTGAATAAACAAACACTTGAACGATTAGTTGCAGAGAGAGGGTGACCCTTCCAGGATTGGAAATTTCATGGTTTCCTGCAAAAAATGGTCTCCAAAATTAACTTGATGTTAGCTCAGATTTCAAATTTAAATCTTCGAAGTTATCCTTAGTTTCGCGACGATAGCGATGGGAGCAGGAATTAGTTGCCACAACAGAAAAGCCTGATCCTACTAGTTTATAAGCGGGAACATTTCATGTCGAAATATTGGAATGAAAACGCGATTTCCCTGGATAATTCCGAATTCTAGAATTTGATACCACCCACGTGTTGACGCTGCAGTAACAATCCTAAAGTTTGGGTGAAATGACGATGAAAAGGTAGTTTCTTCACCCCCCAGCGAAAACGTCCATATGAGCTCATGTGGTTCGCGACCAGCTGTCAGTAGCACTGGAAGTGCATTTGGTGAAAACGATAAATACTAACTATTATTTGATGTTATGAAACGATCCACCAAGGACCTCAGCGGACACAACAAACGTATACCCTATCACATTAAACATATAAATGCGAAAACTGTAAAGGATACAGGAGAGCAGACAAAATACGTAGAGCTAAATTCAGTCAAATTAAAGAAATCAAAGAAATGCAGGTATGAATGAAAAACGATTTTTCAGAACAAATACGAAAAACAGTAGAAAAACGCTATAAAAATCGTTTGAACATCACATACTTAGAAACATAACGCCAGCAATGAAATTACAGACAGATAGGTTTTTGATAGTCAAGAAGGCCGGTGAGGCCACCGAACCGTTAACGTTAAACAGTCGTTATATTTTGGAGCAAGCTTTTTGCAAGGCACGAGAAGGTTCAGTTATGACTAATCTAGTTCTGGTAGGCGAAACGGAAGGAGTTCGAGGTCTGATGAAATTCAAAAAGACACAGGAAGCGTATAATAAATGGCAAAAATAATTTATTAATGGTCTAGAGAAATGTTTAGAAGACTTGCAGGCCAGGAGTCCAAAGGTGAGGAGTAACGGTGCAGAAGAAACCACGGCAGACAATTTTATACCGTTGCATCGGTGCAAAAGTCTGCTGGCGGAGTGCAGACTGCGTGTGGATCAAATGGGTCATGGAGTTCCGACCCTGTAAACCAGTAGGCTCAAATAATCAAAGACGTAGTGCTAGAAAGAAAGAAATAGAGGATTTTGGTTTCAAACATTTTGTGTCAGTGCAGAAGTTCCAAAATTAAAAAGACATCCGAAATACGCTGCATCCGAAGGCTCAGCTTTTTCAAGTATCAGCTAGTCCTTACAGTTTGAACCGTGTTTCATTTGTGGACATATCGAGGGAAATGTAACAGGGAAAATACAAATCAATGCTGTCACATACAGTACTTATGACGACTTTTAAGGAGACTTTGTTGGACAGTTTCCGGTCAAAAGCATCGTAATAGCATTTTAAACAGAACTTGATGATGTGTGAGAATCTCAAATCGTCTGGGCGTAAATACCCTGTGTAGTTTTTTGACGCCGGGGTAAAGAAGAACCAGTTCATCGACGAACACTACAGTGCGAGCGAAATAATTCGTTTCTGTCATACGAAGCTGCTATTGTGGTACCAACGGTCACTGGTAATAAAGTGTGGTAACGATGCAAAGGAATTCAAGAACATGTTAAGGGAACTGGAGATTCGCATTTGAAGAAGATAGGCGAAGGAACGAAGGAGAGCAAAGGGGCAATATGATATTCATAAGAGGGCCACGCCATAATAACGGCTCTGGAGGTTATAAGAAGAGGACAACAGAGGGAAGCAATTTCTGGCAATAACCTTATAAACGGGATGATGGAACTCGCTACACAGGCAATAGAAGAAACTAGAATCTGCAGTCAAATACCTGTGGAGCATGGAGAGTGTAACCGCTCAGTGAACACAAGATACCCATAACGTATAACATATCTGTGCAAAGAGGAGGAACCACTTGGTGCAGTGAAAGTAGATATGGTCAGCAGGTGGATGTTATATCACTTAGGCCGCCGAAAAAGATAAATGAAGACAAGAACCCTAACCCTTCGCATCAATTATGGGATAAGGATACAGGAAGAGATACACAAACGTCCCTGGAAATTATTGTATTGAGCTATTATGATGACAAAATGAAGGAATCGTTAGAGGAAAATAAGAATTCTACTGAAGATCTCCATCAAATAATGAAAGTATCACTTGGCAATATTACATGAAAAGGATTTGTGCAGAGCGGAAGCCAGCTTTTCGCCATCTCAGAAGCAGCTTTTGAGAAATGCACAGAAAGTGGCTCCTCGCCCACAATGAAAGTCGAAAGGTTGAAGTTAAGAGGAGACACCGTACGCAAATGCATGGAGGTTTCACAACAAACATAGAATTCATATGGAAGGGACGTTCCCTAGAAGGTAATTTCCTAATCGTACCAGAATTTGCAACTGAACTTATTTTCAGCATGGATTTTATGAATAGTGACTTCACACAAGGAAACAGAGAGGCAACACAGATTTCGTGAACAGGACATTATTACCCAACTTCCACTGCGTTGCCTTGGGATTTGTGCAGAAAATGAGAGATATAAGAACCGAGACAAGGACGACAATGGCGAACAAGTAAGAAGATGGGGAGAAGAAGAGAAGACAATGAGGTATGAGACAGAATAAGAACTTCAGAATAAAATAGAGGTGTGCGAAAATGTAGAGGAGCAGGAGTGGGAAGCTTAGCTGGGGAATGTTTTTCGCCCGCATCTCGTGGTCGTGCGGTAGCGTTCTCGCTTCCCACGCCCGGGTTCCCGGGTTCGATTCCCGGCGGGGTCAGGGATTTTCTCTGCCTCGTGATGGCTGGGTGTTGTGTGCTGTCCTTAGGTTAATTAGGTTTAAGTAGTTCTAAGTTCTAGGGGACTTATGACCACAGCAGTTGAGTCCCATAGTGCTCAAAGCCATTTGAACCATTTTTGAATGTTTTTCGAAAAGCAGGGGTAGTCAAGTGCCTGCACTATGAATTCAAGGTCAAAGAACACCGCAGATGCAAGTTGTCATGTTGTTCTATCCCGTTATCTATGAGGCTGAAGTTGTTTTACGAATTACGTGAAAGTCTGAACAACATAACGAAACACAATTTTTCGTCATAAGGTCCATTACACATTGTAGAAAAGAAACACCGGTCGATTAGGCTCGCAGTAGATTAGCGGCAATCAATACCATCTTTATCAAAGACAGACAGACTGGAAAACTGGTATGATGAGTTAGTATTTTCTTCCATCGATCTTTGCTCTAGTTCCTGTTAGATTAACTCCATTCTTGTTGTCATCAATAAACAGTATTCTTAGCTTTTGGCGGAGTCTACCTTTGATCTCAACGTCTTATCGGTAGAGTTTATTCGCAGTCTAGATAGAATCCTAGTCAAGAACTTAGAACAGCGAATCCCAACATATGTTGATGACGTCGTAATCGCTGAGAGTGTGCTGGAGTAACACAGTAGGGTCCTAAATGGTTTTCCAAGTACCTTCAAAGAGCACGAAATCACAGTAAATATAGAGAAATCGTTTTCGGAAAATCACAGGTCAGCTTTCGGGGACACGTAATTTCAGAGAAAGGAATCTCAACTGACCCAGAGAAACCAGAAGCCATTGACCACCTTGCCACGCCAACCACTACCAAACAGCTAAGAGAATTGATAGAGTTATTTTTTTATATTAGATTCCTTCACATTTACAGCCTCGCTTCTCCCCGCCTATGCGTGGGAAGAAATCACCTTGATTATGGGACGATGTAGCAGAAAGGGAATTCCTGACAATGAAAGCAGAATTGGTGGCTGTGCTATTTCTGTCGCATCCTAATCCCTACAAGGATTTGAGTATTGCTACTTATTCCGTTAAAATGAGATTAGACACTGTCATTTTCCAACAGTTTGAGACCGAAGATGATATTTAACAGAGGACAATCGGATTTGGGATTTGGGTGATGTCTTAATGTGAAAAGGACTACTCAGTCACAAAACTGGAAGCACTTGCGGTGGTTTGGACGTTCCTAAAATTTCTTTATTTTCTATTTGGACTCAAGAAAAACTCCTACACTGACCATAAAGCATTTCAGTTTCTGGTGAGGTCAAAACTAACCCAACGAGAAGTAGAGAGATGGGGTTTTTACCAACAACAGCATGACTTTACCACAACGTACATACCAGACTCAATGAATATCATTGCTACCGCCTTGTCTAGATCCTCTGTTGCATTGTTAAACATAGTTCAGGGAAATCTGGAAGATATCAGTTTCAGTACCCTCTACCTGCAGAGGGTGGCATTTGAAAATTACATAACAGCCGTTACGAGGGCCATAACAAATGAACAAGTCCGAGATCCAGCCTTATACTCACTCAAGGAAAAGTGGAAAGAAAATCAGGTGATGATAGGGCATTTTTATTTAGTACGAAGGCAAATTTTATTCTACAGAAGGAATGTGAACGACTCTTTATGGGTCCTCTGCATACAGTAAGACGTGATAAAAATATCCACATAGTACACTCAGTTGAGTTATGCACATTTTGGACTACGAAAGTGCTTCTCAAAATTAGAAACGGTGTGGCACTTTGACCCTTCTCTCCACACTCAAAACATTATAATTTTTTTCTGTAACCAGGTTACGAGGGTAACACAATGATTTCATTGTTGTACAGTGACATTTGGCGACACTCAGTTCCCAGTATATACAAAACCGTTGCAACAAACCATTCTAATTATTGCCTGCTACTGTTGCTACTGTTGCACATCATTATTAGCTGTTCCCCGTCGTGTAAGCTTTGCTACTGTGAGCCTCAACTAAGGATTCTCATGGACGATAAATTGGAATTCTCTAAATCTGTACACAGCAGATGAAGTTATGAAGTGAAAGAAGAGTAATTAAAAGTTATTGTCTACTGTTGACACAGAAGAGGATTCTAGCGACGAATATCTTACAGACGAATTGATTCCAAGTAGGGTGATACTATTGCTTCAGATATTGAAGATGTCGTTGGTGCTTGTAGTGATATAGAAATTAAGAGAGAGAGACAAATGATAGTGATAGTGAGAAAGATAACAGAGCTGACGAAAACAGCGAAGCTATTTTGTCTACAGCAGGTATTCTGAGGGGTAAAGATGGAACTAAGTATCATAAGGAACCTTTGGTCGTAATGTTATACAGAAAAGGGCTGGTCCCAAACATACCACAAAACGGAAGAGAGGTGTGATAAAATATGTGGAACCAATAGGAAGGGAAATCATGTATTCACAAACTGTAACAGTAATTCAAAAGGAGTAGCTAAAGTAAGGAAGCCATTGACAAATGAAGAATTTTATACATAACTTGGTACACTGATTACAGCTGGAGTGAGGTTCTCTAACACTAAAAACAAAAAGGAAATGTGGAAAACAAATGATTTCCCATTGTATCGTGCAGGCTTCACCCTCAATAGGTTTTGGCAGATAGAAAGATTTATAAGATCTGACATTGTGAACACTAGAGCTTAGCGTTTGAAAAATGACAAAGCTGCTGCAATATCTGATATATCAGAAATACTAAAATGAAATCTTTGTAAAAGCTGTGTGTCTTCTGATTGCCTCACTGTTGATGAGCAGCTTTTTCCTTGCAAAGGAAAGACAAGATTTACCCAATACATGCCCTCGCAGCCAGGCAAATATGACTTGAAGGTTTAGTGGGTTTATGATTTGCGAAATTCTTACCCAATAACTGGCCAAATTTATGCATGTGAATCTACTTCCAGTAGAGAAAGTAATCAAGGGGAGAGGGTAGTAAAATATGTATGCTACCATTTCAAAGGTACTGGTAGGAATATAGTCGCCGACAATTTTTTTACGGCTCTCCCATTACAAAGGCTGTTGATGACTTGGGCCTTTCCATAGTTGGTACTGTGAAAAAAGACAAGTGCTATAAGCCGCCGGAAATGCAACCTTCCTCTTCACGCCAAGAACTGTGCTCTATATTTGGATACAGTGAAGGTAACGTTTCTCTGTGTTCATAGGTTGTAAAAAATGAATAAAGCTGTTCTACTGTTACCCATAATGCACTACGATGCTACCACCTCTGACTCTCCTTCAGAGCCAACTGTTATACATTAATAGAACAGCACAAAAGGCGACTTTGATAATATTGACAAGCAGTGCTCTCATTCCAGCGTAAAAAGGAGTACACAGAGATGGTTGCTAACATTTTTTTACAGTATTCTTGATATATCTTGGTTAGGGGCATACACTATATAGACAGAAAACAATCCTCAACCAAAATATGTTACTCATAGGCGCAGATTGATTCTACTGGATCTGGGAAAACCTCTAGCAATGCCTTTAATTATCTACATCATCAAATCCTAATTGCTTGAGAAAATTTTACGTGAAATCGGATATTGAGAGTATGAGAGTTCTGGTTCCTGAACAAGTGAAGACTCAGCCTAAAAAAGATGCATTCGGATGGTTGAAAATCGTTGGTGACTTTTTTATGCAAATCCCAATCAAACAAAAGGAAGAGGTAAACAAAAAATGTAAGAAATTTAAAAAATGTGACGAGCATTGCATTACAACAACGGTGTGTGGATTTCGTGGGTAAGTAACAGTTCCATGTTCATCCTTCCGCTGTAACGAGCAGTGGTGAGTCTCACTATAGGCATCTGAGGTAGCTGCGTCTTTAACGTCATGCTATGACTCTAAAAAATTGTTTATCCGAAGTACTGGTTTAAGAGTAAACAAAATAGAATCGAGGATTACAGTCCAGAAATTTACAACCCGAAAAGGGCACATTTAGAAAGTACGAGGGTTAGAACTTTAATAGTGGCTACTACTTATTTACAGCTCGTACAAAATAGATACGTGTTTAAAAGTTTTACTGACCTTCAAAGTAGTCACCAGCACTGTGTATAGCGCGTTGGCAGCGATGTGGAAGTCGTAGGATAATCTTATCAGTGCCAATTGTGTTGACAGTTCGAGCGGCGCGGTCTATTGCCCGACGAATTGGTAGCAGTTCTGAAGCGAATGCTGTGAAGTGTTGATTTCAGTTGAGAGTAGCACTTACGAGGGCTTAAGTCAGGCGATTGCAGTAGGTGGTATAGCACTTAGCAGCCTCATCAGTCAAACAAATCTGTAACAGCTTGCTCTGTACGTGCTCGAGCAATGTCCTGCAAAATGATGATCAGGTCCTGTAGAAAGTGTCATCACTTCTGTCTCTACGCTGTTCATTTTTGGAACACAACCTACGACCAGCTTAGAGACAGAAGTGATGACACTTTCTGCAGGACCTGACCACCAGTTTGCAGGACAATGCTCAAGCACGTACAGTGCAAGCTGTTACTGATTTGTTTGACTGATGGGGCTGCTAAGTGCTATACCACCTACTGCACTCCCCTCACTTAAGCCCTAGTGAGTCCAACTCGATTTCTAAACTGAAGGAAACACTTCACTGCATTCGCTTCAGAACTGCTACAAATTTGTCGGGCAAAATAGACCGCGCCGCTCGAACTGTCAACACAACTGGCACTGCTAAGAGTATCCTACGACTTCCACATCGCTGCAAACGGGTTATACACAGTGCTGGTGACTACTTTGGTCAATAAAACTTTGAAAAATTATTTCGTACGAGCTGTAAGTAAATTTTTGCCACTATTGAAGTTCCAACCCTCGTATTTCGGAAGGGACATAAATAAGACCCGAAACTGGGATGAACTCATCAACCACAGCGAGGTTTTAAGAATTCTGAAAGGTAAATTACGAATTCACCTGCGAGAGAAACTAATTAATGCATCCGATGATCACTTAGATCAATTCCTGTCGGCAGTAATCGCTAGATGTAATCCGGAGGACGCTAAGTAGTTCGTTGCAATGAAAATCATCGCAACGGAAAATCGCAATGTAATAACGGTAATACGAATAATCGAAATTACCACAGTAATAATCAGTGTACCGGCGATCATTGGGAAAGGAGAAGGTCCATTTGAAGTTCCAACCCTCGTATTTCGGAAGGGACATAAATAAGACCCGAAACTGGGATGAACTCATCAACCACAGCGACGTTTTAAGAATTCTGAAAGGTAAATTACGAATTCACCTGCGAGAGAAACTAATTGATGCATCCGATGATCACTTACATCAATTCCTGTCGGCAGTAATCGCTAGATGTAATCCGGAGGACGCTAAGTAGTTCGTTGCAATGAAAATCATCGCAACAGAAAATCGCAATGTAATAACGGTAATACGAATAATCGAAATTACCACAGTAATAATCAGTGTACCGGCGATCATTGGGAAAGGAGAAGGTCCATTTCACATGATCATCATCCAGGTAACGACAATAATAACAATAGGCACTGTGGACAGAGACACAATGACAGCAGTAGCGGTTCATTCATTACACACGGAAGCGAAAATTATAACGTCCATAATGTTCCACCGGAGAATAATAACATGAGACACGTCTGCAAACGTAATAGAGATGTCTGGGCAATACATGCCACCCCAAATGTTGAACAAAACCGAAAATAGGCCGCGTAATGAAGATCGTGAATGGGCGGCTCAGAACCATGAGGTACGAATGGTAGTGGTATGGGAGGGGAATAATGACAGGACAACTGGATCAAAAATCTAGAGGCAGCCTCTTTACTCCTTACGCAAGTGGATGGTCGTAAAGAGTAAGGCGAAACATCATTAGAAGTAATAGAGCTCAGATACAACGATGGGATTGACGTTCGAGAAGAATTAGTAGAAAATCCGACTGGACCTAGAATACAACTTACTGAAACGATACAGGCACTGGTCGAAGTTTTAATAAATAACGAACCTGTAAATATCCTGCTCGATACTGAAGCGACTTTTAGTGCGATGAGCGTTTGTCTGTTTGAACAATTGAACAGTAAGCAAAAATATCAAACTGCACACTGTCAGGTGCGTTGAGTGCTCTTTCTGTTCCTGTGGAGTCTCGTGCAGTAGGAGTGCTTGCACAAGAGGAAAGAGTATTGACCAAATTCTTGTTAGCTCCTACACTGTCTTATTCGTGCATCTGTGGATGAGATTTTCTGAGGGACATAAATGCAGTAATTAACCTCTAAAAATGGATGTACACCCTAGCCAGTGGGAGGCGAATTGTTATTTTGAATCTGGTGAGGGAATTGGAATTGCACGGTAGATTCAGCCAGAAAATAAAAATTTATTGTTTAGATAATAATATACTGTATTTGAATGGCAATTGTGGACAAAGTAGTTTACCAACAGAAAACTCCTAGGATGCTGAAAACGTTATTGAGAATAAAGTAATCGAATCTGAATACTTAACTGAAGTACAGAGCAATGAATTAGCAACTTTGTTAAAGGAATATTTGGAAATTTTAGATCAGAAACCTGACTTGTTCAAGGATGTTGTTTATGAGATGGATGTCCATCCACCGCAAACTTATTGTAAAGCCTCTTACTCCATTTCGTCGGACAAGAAGGAAAGGGTCACTACGGGGTTAGGAATATGTTAGAATGGGGAATTATTAAAATGTCTAATTCGCCATGTAGTAGTCCCTAATTAGCAGTAACGAAACCTGACTGGAGTATTCGCCTCGTATTCGATGCAAAATATATAAATTAAATTATTAAACCAGTACGAACAAGACCTGAAAATTTCGAATAATTTGTACAAGGCTTTCACGGTGTTAACTATTTGACCACGATCCATTTACGGTGCTCGTATTGGCAGAACAAGTTATCTGGAGTATCTAGGAAGGAAATATACAGCCTTTACGTTTGAAGGTAGGAGTTATGACTTTAAGGTATCACCTTTTGGATTAAACGTAAGCGGTGGTGTTTCTATCGCGGCTTTGGGCACCATACTAGCAGCAGATTTATTACAGAAGGTGACCGCTGACGTCGACGAATTATTAACTGCAACCTCCATGTGGGGAAGGCATATTGACTCATTAAGAAGAGTACTCGCTAAATATAAGGAATACGGCGTTCCGGTTAACTTGACGAAGTCAAAGTTTCGGACAGATTAAAAATTTTATGGCACATAATTTCACCCGAGGGGATGGTACAGAACCCGAAAAATTTGGACCCAATTAGAAATTTCCCATATCCAAGTAATAAGGGACAATTAAATTCGTTTATGGGGCTCGCATCATTCTTTCTAAAATTTCTACCGAACCGATTAGGTAACAATGATCGTTTATTAAATTTGCTAAGAAACATTGTAACCTGGCAATGGACTACTCAGTGCAGTGCAGTTTTAGATAAAATTAAAGAAGTATTATTTATTCCAACTTGTTGAGTCATCCGGATATGGAAAAAGATTTTTATATCGTAACTGACGCTTGAGCTACAGGTATCAGTGTTATGCTGCTTGAAACGAAAGAATCTGACAATCTGGAACATGTCAATATGATTTCATTCGCTAACCGCAACTTGTCCGACTGTGAATGGATGTGGGAAATTTTAGCAGTTTTGTAGGCGCTGCGTACATTCAGGTATTCTGTATATAGGAAATGGGCCCTTATACAGGGTGAGACAATAACTATTGCCACCAAGAATAACTCAGAAACAATGACAGTAACTGAAAAATTTGTGGGAAAAATGTTGCATGGGGCAACGGGGGCCATAATATGAAGTTGGTTTTTTGTTGCTATGTGGGGTCACTTCAGAAATATTAAGGTCAACTTTGTTTTTTTAAGGGGAGTACGTACGTTCTATACCCACAGTGTTAAATATGCAATATTGATGACCCATTATCTCAGAACCTGTGACAGAGAGAGATCTGAAATTCTCAGGATGTATAGTATCACTCCTTTTCTGATTACTGAACCCGAATCAAAATGTACAAAGAAATAATTAGAAATCTGTGATTTTTTAAAAATGTTATTCAATATTTTCTTTTAAAAGTCCACTTTTTCTTCCGTAAGTAAACAACCGTTAGCGGTAGAGATGTTCTGGGAGGTTCAGTAGCTGTAGTGTACAAAGTGCTAACACAGTGTAAAATTAGAGCTATGTATCTGTAATAGTTCCTGAGATAATGGGTCAAATAATTTTAAAAATGTCGTTTCCGGCAAATCTAGTTCAAACATTTTATTTGATATTAACTTACACATGGAGACATGCCAGCTTCTAGAAACAGCCAGGCCCATAATCAGCATTATCTGGATCCTGTGCTTGACTATCTCGTGATCCTAGAAGCTTCCTTCTTTTCCTGCCTCTTGCTTCTTTAGTCATTTCCTCTGCTGCACGCTGGGCTTTCATGATCCTAAGTCGATCCATTCGCTGAAACGCTTGCAGTGTGTTGGCACCTGGAGTGATACCAAGTTCCTGTAGTACCCCAATTCTTCCCTTTATACCATCATTAAACGTAATCACAGCATCAAAAACTCCCAATCATAGAGTTTTCCTTCCTGCAAAGACATTTTTTGGTATGCGGGTCCAAATTACACTACTGAAAGACTCATTCGGGTTTTGTGTTTGACCATGGGGACATTTGGAAAGAAGGTCAGGATGAGCTAATTCTCTATATATTGGTTTAATAGCTTCCAACACTGCAGATGGTATGCTATTTTTGTGCCTAAACTGTTCTTCGCTACCCACTGCCTGAGCTTCGCGGTACTTGCACCATCAATCAGCACCAGGTGGACAAAGACCATGTACAGGTGTATCATCAGTGGAAGATTTGTGGAAGATTGTAGCCCACACTGCTCGTTTCATCCCTTGTAGGTCGTGTGTATTGTTTCTTATTGCCATCCCATAATAATGCTGGAGTTCATCAATGTTTTTGTAAGTCTTCCTTTACCATTTAGAGTCTTTCCATCTGATAACTTCTCTTTTCCTTTTGTCTGCTTCAATTTTCGGAGACATTTTCCCATCCGTTTTTGAACGTGGCCCACAGATTCAATCTTAACACTCTGCTTATTACCATAAGGTTGGCTTTCCACTACTGATTTGTAAGCTTTTGAATCACCATCCCCCAAGTACTCAGTGTAACACACACCTCTTTCCTGTTGTGAACGTCTGGACATATAAACAACTGCAGTAGCCTCCATTCCTCACTAGTTCCCTCATAATTCTTAGCACAATTTGTTTTATGGCTTTCACCTGTTTCATCAACTGATTTACACTGATGACAGTATTTAGTTAGCACTTCAATGTCTAAACTTTTACCTCTGTCAACACTAGTGACAGTTGCAACTGCATTTTTTGATGTGTGACCTCTCTTCTGTCATGTGCCATCAACTCCAACAGATAAGTCTGTTGTGTTATTTAATTCTACTGCTTCTTTAGCAGCAGCTTTCATAGAAGCAACAGCAACAGATTTGACACATTCACCAATTACTTCTGTGTACTTACTTCACCTGGTTGGTGGGTTTGGCAAGTTCAGCGTTGCACATAATACTTCAGCTGCAGTCAGTCCTTTCCCAATGCACCTCATTCCATACAGGAATCTAACATTGCTCTCAAACATGTCATTCTTGCAGTTTTCTGAAATCCAAAATTATGTAGAGAGCCTGCAAACTTCGCACTGAATATCAAGTTTGTTAGCGAATCCAGTCCTTGGAGATGAGTCCTCAGAGATGCTAATTTGCCCACCACAAACCTTACATGAAACAGCATCTTGCAAAACTTGTCCTAACACAGTCAAATCTAAAAGAACATAACGTAAACTATTTTTATCTTTGCCATTAAATAAATCCTCACGGTCTCCAAGTTTCCTCTTCGAAGCACTAGTAGGCGTGTCCTTATCACGGGTTTGTGAAAAATCTATTTCAGGATCAACACTGGATTCAGATTTTGTGATATGCTGATTTCCATGGAAACGTCGCTTCTTAAAACAACCCTTTCTTTTCGTCATGTTGAGAAGAGGTATAAGAGCATATAATAACACACCAAACCACTATGTTTTCAGTTCAAAACTTATGAAACACGACAACCACAAAGTAAATAAACAAAATGCATTTGCTATACCGCCATTTCTGTGTACACAGTGCAGCCAACCTCTTAACACGAACATTAACATGATTTCGAGGAATAAATAGCTGAAAACCACAGCCTTCTAGATTGCATGGTTGTAGAGATAGAGATACTTAGGCAAGTCACTGCAGAACGACCGGATGATTTTACACACGCACTAATAACTTTGAAATGATAAAAACTACACTTCCAATTGGAATTTTTCGAAAAATAATGCATCAAATTATTGAGGAGAGATCAAATATTAATAAGAGATAATAATGCGAAAATGTCACTTTTTGTCCAATTCCGCCATACGTACTCCCCTTAAATGGGATTCTATAGTTTGGTACTTATTTTCTAATAGCTGCTTTCGAGACGAATCCAATGATTCGAACAGTAAGGTCTTTGAAGGTCAACGAAGGTCACTAAGGTGGCATGGACGTCCATTTACAGAAGGTGTTCAAAGTGATAACCATTCGTATCAGTGCAGTGCTGCAATTTTCTTATCATGGATTGAGTGGTATTTCTTCTCACTTCGTCACTTATCGAAGCACATGCTCTGACAATTCTCTCTCGTATATCGTGCAGATAGTAAATCTTCGGTGAATATGGCGTATCCATCTAATGTGCCATTGACATGTAAACACCATTCGACGGTTTCGCAAAACAACACCAATAGTAACAGTAAGACCAGTATTGTCGAATGCAGCGAATGTGAATGATGTATTCCTTCGAAGAACAAGTCGATATGCTTCTCATTTACGGTGAATGCCACCGAAAATCAGTAAGAGCTGGAGACTTATACGCTGAAAGATATCCTCAACGTACTGACCCTACACGTCGTACATTTAAATTTGTGTATGATAAATTGAGAGCAACTGGATCTTTAAAGTATCAGACACATATCCGGCAAAGGAAAATTACTAATGAGGAAACGGAAATTGGTTCCCTTGACACTGTGGTTCGAGATCCTTGTGTTAGTTCGCATCAAATCGCAAGGGAATCTGGCTTGAGCCAGAGTAGTTTTGTTCGTATTTTGCATCGCCATAAATATCATCCTTGCCATAACAGTCTCTACCAAGAATTATCTGGTACGGACTGTATACGTCGCATTGAATTCTGCCTTTGGGCTCAACTTCAGGTTCAGAGGGATGAAACATTTTTTAATTTGATTTTATTTACAGACGAGGCTACATTCACGAACCATGAAAATGTTAATTTGCATAAGATCCATTATTGGGAACTGAAAATACATACTGGCTGCGGCAAGTCGCACACCAAAAACCGTGGTCGCTAAACGTATGGTGTGGCATACTGGAGGACAGAATTATTGGCCCCTATTCCATCGAAGGAAATCTTAATGGTAGGAAGTACACCACATTCGTGCAAGAAACAGTAGGTCTGTTATTGGAAGAAATACCTTTAGGAACAAGGAACAGAAAATGGTATCAACACGATGGGTATCCGTCACATTTTCCGCCGATGGCTAGAAATGAGTTGCAAAGACAATTCCCAAATCGTTGGAATGGACGCGGGGGAGATGTGTCGTGGCGGGCTCGTTCGCCAGAACTGACGCCCATGGATTTTTTTCTAGTGGTGATTCGTATAAAGCAGTTTCCAACTATACCTGGAGATACGTGAGAGAGAACTGTCTGAGCTTGTGTTTCGATAAGTGCCGATGTGATAAGAAATACCAATCAATACATGATAAGAATCCGCCCGGGGTGGCTGCGCGGTTCTAGGCGCTGTCGCAGGTTCGAATCCTGCCTCGGGCATGGATGTGTGTGCTGTCCTTAGGTTAGTTAGGTTTAAGTAGTTCTAAGTTCTAGGGGACAGATGACCTCAGAAGTTAAGTCCCATAGTGCTCAGAGCCATTTGAACCATGATAAGAAGATTGCAGCACTGCATTGATACCAATGGTCATCACTTCTAACACCTTCTGTAAATGGACGTTCATGCCACCTTTGTGACCATCGTTGACCTTCAAAGATCTTACTGTTACACATCACTGGATTCGTCTCAATTGCCGATATTGGAAAATAAGTACCAAACTAGAGCATCTCATTTAAAAAAAAAAAAAAAAAACAAAGTTGATCTTCTATCTTTGAAGCGACCCCACCTAACAACAAAAATCCATCATCATACTATGGCCTCCGTTGTCCCATGCAACACTTGCCCACAAACTTTTCAGCTACTACCATAGTTTCGGAGTTATTCTTGGTGGCAATAGTTAGTGACTCACGCTGTATTTTGCGACCATAAAGCTGTAACATTTTTAATGACCTGTAAACTGTTACATGTAAGACTAATGATGTAGCCAATGCTCTTGCAAGAATATCAGATCTATATTAGATACATTAAATGGACTGATAATGAGGTAGCCGACGCACTGTCTCGATTACCGCAAGGACTAATTGATGAAGACAGTATAGTTTAAAACAAATAGTAGTTTATGGTAATGGTGTTGAAGCGTGTGCCGTCCCGAAAGGAGTAGGAATATAAGTGTAAAAATTTTTCCGTATTACAAGAACAAGATGCGAACTGGAATCGTATAGTAAATGCGTTGAAAATAGGCGAAAACGATCACCGATTTTTAAATTATAGATTGCATTTGGGGATCCTGTTTCATCGAGCAAATATCAATATAACAAGTTGGAAAGTGTGTATAACAGAAAAACATATTATGGATTTCGTATGGCTTTCACATTACCGCTGGCGACATTTTATTATTACTAAGGGTAAGGAGAAGAGCAAACAATATTGTTTTTTTCCACAATATGAAACGGAAAATACAAAATATTCTTAAGGAGTACACCCTATGTCAAAAGGTAAAACCTATTGATTACATCACTAAGTTAGTACTGCAGCCAATAGCTCCATCAGAACCTTTATCGACAATATCTTGTATTGTGGCAGGGTCACTTCGTACTGCAAGAGGTAGATTTAAACATGTAATTGCCTGCCGGCCGCTGTGGCCGAGCATTTCTGGGCGCTTCAGTCCGGAACCACGCAGCTGCTACGGTCGCAGGTTCGAATCCTCCCTCGAGCAAGGGTGTGTATGATGTCCTTAAGTTAGTTAGGTTTAAGTAGCTCTAAGTGTAGGGGACTGATGACCTCTGATGTTCCATAGGGCTTAGAGCCATTTGAACCATTTGTAACTGCCTTTTATGACTCGTTTTCAAAATAGGTTAAATGTACCAAATAAGTTCTAAGATGCCATTGTTGAACCATCCAATGTAAGACTACATTCGCAAGGTTGCTAAGCCACGTTCCAATCTATCAGATAATTAATCACATTGATCCAGCAACGCTTGGAAAGAGAGTGTGTTAAAATTAGACATAAAGCGTATTTTGATATCACGATATCATGCAGAATCGTCGCTAGCTGAAGGTATATTCAGAAACATCTGCGAAGTTTGGTAGGTACGAGACGAGAAAATGGCGGAATGAAAGCTGTGAGGACGGGGCGTGAGTCGTGCTTGGGTAACTCCGCTGGTAGAGCACTTGCCCGTGAAAGACAAAGGTCCCGAGTTCGACTCTCGGTCCGTCACACAGTTTTAATCTGCCAGGAAGTTTTATATTCAGAAATTTTAACAGATTTATTCGCGTTTTTTATTGTACAGCTTCACAATATCGTGTCGCACTCATCCACCAGGCATACTCCATCGGAAATAACGTACAACACTTCCGACCCTTTGCCGATCTTGGTTGAGCCAAACAAAGATAGAAAGGGCGTCAATCACTAAAACATTCTGCACGACTGAGGAGAACCACGTTCGAGTGTAAATTGGGTAGAACTGTGACATCTACCATATGTGATAAAGTCTTAGAGGAAAACGCCCTAAGTCATTGGCTCTGAACAGGTTAAACAAGAAATAGCAACATATTTACGACGGACATTGCCGAATAATTCGCATTCCGCACGAGGGAAGCTTCTTGTTAGATAATGAAGATAATGCGAGGCAAAACTAGGGTTTGTTTCCTCACAAAAATTTGAAGTAATTTTGCAGCTGAAACCTTTAGTGGAAATTAATGGAACACTGAATGAAAAGCTCTAGTAGTAGTTTTTAGTCTTTAGTAGTTCAAATGGCTCTGAGAACTATGGGACTTAACTGCTGAGGTCATCAGTCCCCTAGAACTTGGAACTACTTAACCCTAACCAACATAAGGACATCACACACATCCATGCCCGAGGCAGGATTAGAACCTGAGACCGTAGCGGTCGCGCGTTTCCAGACTGTAGCGCCTAGAACCGCTCGGCCACCGTGGCCGGCTGTTTAGTAGTATTACTATTAATTCTTTGAATAATGTTCTAATCTTAGTGGATATAAATGTATTCTTCGTTTAGTAGTATAGTGGTTAATTACAATGCAATTTGTTGAAACGTAGTTCTATAACATTTGAGTGCCTGACATGTATTTGTTATGAAACACAGGCCGTAGATTAAGAACAAACACAGTGAGTTATCGAATTTATTTGCATGTCAAACTGTCAATGTGCTGGTTGCCCAGTGAAGAGTCAATTAATTTAGTAGTGTAGTGCCCAGAACTGAATAAGACAGACTGTCAGCACAAATTTCTGGAAATGAGGTAACAGAGTCATCAATTAAACTGGATTGTGCCACGAACTAAATAGAACAGAATCTCGACATAACCTACTGGAAGCGAAGTACCTGAGTCATTAATTCAATAGGATTGTGCCTACAGCTGAATAGGACAGAATCTCGGCATAACCATGGGAAATGAAAGTGATCATTAAGAACAATTGTGAAACAATGAAATATCGTATGTGGAAGCAGTTAGTGTCTGACACTGGTGGAAAAATGAGTGCTGTGAACTATTAGAAAGGCTAAAAAAGACTGCATACATTAGTAAACAAGAATATTGATTGCTGAGGATAAAATGTAATATCTGAAATTAATGAACATTATACGTCATGTCTATATGTGTTTTTTATGTTGTATATTCGTCTTTCTGGAGCATGTGTGGAGACATCTTACCTACCGCTGAGCCCATGGCCCAAACAATCTGAGGGATTGGTGCTGTTATCTGATGGGGCGAGTGATCTTTGGCTGCACGGCACCAGAAACGGCAACTACGAGCTACGAGACGTATATATATATATATATATATATATATATATATATATATATATATATATATATATATATATATATATTACAGTCCTGGAAACGGAAAAAAGAACACATTGACACCGGTGTGTCAGACCCACCATACTTGCTCCGGACACTGCGAGAGGGCTGTACAAGCAATGATCACACGCACGGCACAGCGGACACACCAGGAACCGCGGTGTTGGCCGTCGAATGGCGCTAGCTGCGCAGCATTTGTGCACCGCCGCCGTCAGTGTCAGCCAGTTTGCCGTGGCATACGGAGCTCCATCGCAGTCTTTAACACTGGTAGCATGCCGCGACAGTGTGGACGTGAACCGTATGTGCAGTTGACGGACTTTGAGCGAGGGCGTATAGTGGGCATGCGGGAGGCCGGGTGGACGTACCGCCGAATTGCTCAACACGTGGGGCGTGAGGTCTCCACAGTACATCGATGTTGTCGCCAGTGGTCGGCGGACGGTGCACGTGCCCGTCGACCTCGGACCGGACCGCAGCGACGCACGGATGCACGCCAAGACCGTAGGATCCTACGCAGTGCCGTAGGGGACCGCACCGCCACTTCCCAGCAAATTAGAGACACTGTTGCTCCTGGGGTATCGGCGAGGACCATTCGCAACCGTCTCCATGAAGCTGGGCTACGGTCCCGCACACCGTTAGGCCGTCTTCCGCTCACGCCCCAACATCGTGCAGCCCGCCTCCAGTGGTGTCGCGACAGGCGTGAATGGAGGGACGAATGGAGACGTGTCGTCTCCAGCGATGAGAGTCGCTTCTGCCTTGGTGCCAATGATGGTCGTATGCGTGTTTGGCGCCGTGCAGGTGAGCGCCACAATCAGGACTGCATACGACCGAGGCACACAGGGCCAACACCCGGCATCATGGTGTGGGGAGCGATCTCCTACACTGGCCGTACACCACTGGTGATCGTGGAGGGGACACTGAATAGTGCACGGTACATCCAAACCGTCATCTAGCCCATCGTTCTACCATTCCTAGACCGGCAAGGGCACTTGCTGTTCCAACAGGACAATGCACGTCTGCATGTATCCCGTGCCACCCAACGTGCTCTAGAAGGTGTAAGTCAACTACCCTGGCCAGCAAGATCTCCGGATCTGTCCCCCATTGAGCATGTTTGGGACTGGATGAAGCGTCGTCTCACGCGGTCTGCACGTCCAGCACGAACGCTGGTCCAACTGAGGCGCCAGGTGGAAATGGCATGGCAAGCCGTTCCACAGGACTACATCCAGCATGTCTACGATCGTCTCCATGGGAGAATAGCAGCCTGCATTGCTGCGAAAGGTGGATATACACTGTACTAGTGCCGACATTGTGCATGCTCTGTTGCCTGTGTCTATGTGCCTGTGGTTCTGTCAGTGTGATCATGTGATGTATCTGACCCCAGGAATGTGTCAATAAAGTTTCCCATTCCTGGGACAATGAATTCACGGTGTTCTTATTTCAATTTCCAGTAGTATATATATATATATATATATATATATATATATATATATATATATATATATATATATATGTGTGTGTGTGTGTGTGTGTGTGTGTGTGAGTAACACACTGTTTCTCGATCATAAAAAGGAAAAGGAAGAAAATTACATCCAAATCAAATATCCACAATACTGATTCTTAGAAAAGAAACTAGAATACTAAGTCATAGTCAGACATAATTAGCGAAGAACCCCAACACTCTAAGAGGAAATCTGAATAGGCACAATGTTGGTATATCTTGCGGTTACCTTAAAAGATGACAACATTCTAATGAAGTAGTCGTCTTTTAGGTGCTGTGTACCTCGTTACATACCTGGTATTTTTGAAACTAAAATTTATTCAAACTGGCGATGAACAAGTCCCACATTTCACATAAAATCACTAGTTCTCGTTTTAAAGTAGAAAAATGAAATAAAAAATAATAAGAGCCAATGGAATAGAGTATTATATTAGCAAGGGGCTTTATTCAATGAGTTTCTAATGAATGTCCCTTTTGCTTCACAAAACTCAACGCACGTCCGTAGCGTCTGTGAGTCTTTAGCGTACGAGATTTTAGTGTCCAAGCTCTTAGCCTTTGAGTCTTGAGTGCTCACGTCTCCTATGTTCATGCACCACTGCATAATATTATTGGAAGCTGGAATGGTTGAAAGTAAATTCCTTAGACTTTCAATTATCGACCGTGCTTGGATGTTTATTATCTGAATTAAGTATGACCATTCGTCAGAGTGAATCATATGAAAGAAGCTGTATTAATAATAACCGAGATCAGGAAAAACTATAGTGTCCTACGATATCGAACACAATATCACGAGAAGTGAAACGCATGTTGGATTCCATCTGGTCAATAATAATAATAATAATAATAATAATAATAATAATAATAGTAATAGTTTATTCCATATAATATTAAAGGGAATAATTTTCAAAAGACAAAAGATCGTGCTTTGTTAAATAAACCTTCTCACGTTTGAAGGAGTTAATTCGGTGTTCACGGACTACGGAAATCACTGATACCAATTAATTTTGAAACAGGAATCGGCCGGCTAATAACTATTAATGAACTCTTTGGCGGCAACCTGTAAACAACGCAGTTTGCCGACGGTAATAATTGGAATTTAAATTTATTAATCAACAAATTTTGTTCACAGTAACTGATAGTATGGAGTCACCTCGCTTTCACGTATCTCGACGGGTGAAGAATGCTGGCTGGGCATAGAAAAAGGACGCTAGAGTTTCACTGTTCGTTGAAATGCCACTACGTAGCAATAGGAGGCGTCACATACGTAAATGTCCTCCGTGAGCAACATGAAGCTACCACAAAAAAGTGTTTCTTTGTTGTTGTTTTTGTTAATGAGGAGATAAGTTGAATTAGATTTCACAGGTGGTATTTGTTTGAAATTCTGAAGATAATCAAAATATCATGTAAACATTTCCTTTTATTTTACTGTCTATAATTGTGCCAGTGGACCTTAAATCACCTTGCACCAAAATATATACTTCACGAATTTTTTGTAGGAACCACTTTCTGAACTTGTTCACGATCATTACTCTCATGGAAGACATAAGCACGTTTGTGAGATCTGGCCACCAATTCGTTAATTTTCATTTATATTAAATGTCAGTCTTAAGGAGGTTGATGCTGAGTTGCTCATTGTGGAAGTCATTCCGCATTTCGATATCTACCTTGGGCCTTAAGCCATGCGTCCATATGTCAGGAGCTTAATTTTTCTAGGTCGGGTATTTCCAGGGCGATACTGTTACAATAGACGTTTCAGGTATTTCTTGATTAACGTTGTGTCACTCCTGCGCCCCTTCCAACTTTGCAGCTAAACATCAATAGAAGAGTGTCTCGTAGCAGCCACGATAAGTGGGAAGTTTATATTTCTTTAAGAGATGACACACTATGTCTTGAAATCCGTCACCTGTTCCCACAAAAGTGGTGGTAATGGGAGGCTAATGATGAACATCACGGGTTTAACGTGTCATTTCTCATGTTTAACTCGTGTTTTTAGTATTTTCTTATGGCCTATTAGTCCATGTAAATGATGAGATGTGCTGATTTGCATGGAATCCGTAGTATCTACGAAATGAGTATGCACATGATTTCTTTTCATCTATGTATAACTTCCTTTTTAATTCTTATCACAATTGTAGCTGGGCATCACAGTGAGACGAGCGCCAAAGGGGGAGGCGCACAGTTTTGCATTTTTCGCGATGGACAGAGTGAGCCAGGGATGCTTGTCTAACAGCTACGCAGTTATGAGTTCATGACAGGGCGTCACCACCTGTCCAAAGAGTGCTGGGATTTGACCGGCAGTCTCTCCAATACGCAGAGAATATACAGGATTGTTTTTACCTTTTTTTTCTCCTTAACATACAACTGGCTTAAGGGTTTGCGAAACAGAAAATCTACTTTAACGTTTCATTTTACTGCCCCCACTGTCTTAGAGAAGGACTTCGGTCTCTCCCTCCACACTGGTCAGACACATCTTTCGGCAGATTGGAACCTTCAAAAATGCGGGCCCGAGACAGGAAATGGCGCACATCTCCCTCTTGTTTTCCTTGCAAAAGGGGAAACGTTCTTTGAGTCTTCGTTTTATTGCCTTTCCAATGTTAGAGAAGGTCTCCGCTCTCTCTGTGTCTCTCTGGGTCGGAATCTTCAAGAAATATGAACACGGGATGCAAAAATACCACTCACCATCCACTTCTAAAGGGCGTTCCTTCTTTTTAGCCTCAAATTGTAGCGTGGGAATACAGTAGCATTCAGAGCGCATTCCAATTAGCGAAGACATTGTAACATCATGGATGTCCCTCACCTGTACTAGAAAGATAAAACTAAGTGTTCGATTGGATAATAGCCTTTTATTTCTTTCGGTAGTAACTAGACTCTTGTGGTGCTCAGGCGTGTGACTGGAAAAGAGTAGTGGGAAAGACAGAAACATAGTGGGGGACAAGTTTTCGTAATTCCCATCGAAAGACATATGTATCACTCTCTCTGTTCCCTATTCTTGACACTCTAAATACTTTGACTGCAGATGGGTCGGGCAATGCTGTTTTCAGGCTCAACAGCTCAAACAGTCGTGTAATTGACAGTGTTCAATTGGCGTACCGTCACAGACAACGTCTACTTGGTTCTCTCCAAGTGCATTATAACCTGCTGACCTAGCATTCAGCAAAGTAGACAATGTTTAACCTCCTGGTTTATCAGATTAAGATTTTTAATTAGATATGAAATTTGACGGACACCCGGTTCACTTTCCTGAAAATATAGAGTACTCAGGATATTCCGATTCAAGTAGGAGAGCTTCACTCTTAGTGCCGGTTCGGTACGAGCATCACACAGAATCGTTTGCTTTATTGAACTGAATCCTTCTGACTTTATTCATACCAATAGAATATTTCTTAACTTTGTTATTCGATTGTTGGAAAGTTTAATGATAATTTTTCTATTGGAATGGACAAATGCAGGCATTCCCATAAACATACATTTCAACATTGTTTTTTCGGTACTTATTTCAGCGTAGAGCAGGATCAGTTGTATTTTCAGCACCAACAACCAGATGTGTCTGTGCAAACAGATCCATCATGCAGCACCTGAGTCGTGCATCACACCAGTAATTGTGGCCATGACGAGGCAACACACAAGTTAGATACAGTAGTTTAGGGACTCTAGATGGCTATTCCTTGCTCAGCTCTGGTCAGGATTCAGTTGATCTATAGACCTGCATGCCAAATTTAATTTTATGACACACTCCATTGTTAATTAGGAAGGGCACATTCGTCTGTGAATTAGCGGTAAGAAAGCTGTTGGTTCACTCCATTCCCTTTCCCTTGCCTTAAAAACAATCGTCAACCAAATAATTAAGTTCATCTTCTTTTTTTATAACTCTTGCTTATATTCATCACTTAGTCAGAAGTGTTGCTGGAACGTATTCAATGTGCTTCTTTTGCTCAATCAAAATAATTAATGAAAGTCATTGAGTATGCTATCTTTCTTTCATGTTACTAGTAACAATCACCAGTTGTATCTGCATACGATTTTTAAGGGCTAGGGAGGCACTGATTGAATTTCACCCAAGAATTTCGGTCGGATGCGTTACATTTCATTAAGCTGGTAGAAACACATTATTCATTTGTCAGTATTCTCAATCTTGGGTTGCATGTCGCAGGGCTAATTTATTTCTCGTGTTGTCCAATATCTGCTGCGTAAGCATTTAATTTGAGCAAAGTAGTGAGGTGTTTCACACAAACACACACACACACACACACACACACACACACACACACACACACAATTAAGAAAATGAATTCATGAATAAACGAATATTCGAAGCGGATCTTGCAAACTGTCATAAAAGCAATGGTAAAAGGCATGAGAATGCACGTGGCACTGGGGACCGCAGCGTTAAAGATACATAATATGTATTAACAGGGCATCTCTGATGTAACTGAGAAAGTGTAATAATCACCTTTCGTTAGCAAAAGATTCTGGATTAGACCCTAATCGCATTCCCGGTAAAGAATATCCTAGAGAGAAGACCGCAAGGAAAAAGATTTTCTTTCCCTAATACTGATTGTCCGTGTTCGCCCCATTTCACCCTACCTAATAGAGCTATCAATACTGATATGTCACACACTCGAATTGGTCACCCTTAATCTTATGATCGGATTAATCGAGATCTTTTGTCTCTGCAATAGGCACTGATTTATATTTTTCCACATTTACAGAGACCTATCATTCATTACACAATGTGGAAATTTTTTTCAGTTCGTTCTATTTTTAATTACAATCGTCCTACGAAGATACTTTCCACTTATCTATGGCATCGTCAGTGGGCAATATGATATTGCTGGTGGTCGTATATCACGAAGCTTTTATGGATATTGAGAGTTTCCCTTGGGTACAGCCGATTATACGTTGTTGTCTTGGTTATTCGCTGTGCAGTACAACATGCATGGTTACTATAAGTGATTCACTTGTTTAAAAATTTCTATATTTTCCATGGTATTACATATAGAAGTATGACTGATATATGAACAGAACCTCAAACTAACCAAGATGCGTTTTGCTCTTTACAAAAGATCTGCGAGTGCCACTTTGATCACATGGTAATCAATTTCGTCCCATACCTTATGTGACAATATCCTGTAAGTGGTCATCACAGCAGCACTGATGCGTTACTTGAACTGTTACTGTGGTCTTAGCCATGGGTGTATGAACACATGGTTCTTATAGTCCTACAAAAGGAAAAAGGTCAAGAATTTTAACATGGCTGCACTTAAGCAACTGAGCGCGCAAGAGCTTCAAAGCATTAGAAATAACAGCCAACCAGTCCCAAAGTAAAGTTTTATTAAATCTTGACCGCGGTTTCGAAGGTTTTAAAACCGTCTTGTTCTGAAGACATATGACCTATTACCAAGATTCAACATTGTATATGGAATAAAGGCAGTAACACTACAATAAGCAAAATTACAGGAAATGTGACAAAAAAATTCTACAGTAGCATACTGCCCTAAAATCACATTATCTATAGGCAATGTGGGATCCGTTGACACCGTTTAGTACATATCATCCACTTAATCACCATTTAACTACGTTAATAAAACTGATACCTCTCTTCTGTAGGGTTTTGTACAAAATATTAAAATTTAATATATCACATACCTGATGCAGGATACAACCACATACAGCATGCCACTTGAAAGATTTGTATAAAACTGACATTTAAATATAAAACGTGTTATCAAATCCTACAGCGTGTCAATATATCACGTTCAGAGCTAATGACAAGCGCCGACTGGATTATGAGTAGAGCACTAGCCTTAAGAGGGCATGTTCATGAAAATGACCAAATAATTTGAAAAACTTTATCTTGGTCTATAGAAAAGAGCATTTCATGCTGATTTAAAAAATGTATAGTTTATGGGCATTACCATTTTCCGTTCATCTAAAATTGAGTTTGAACGTAATGTTGCACAGGGGCCACACCCATCCATCAATTTGTATGTGCGTCAGAATACTTGGTGCATTATTTTGTTCTTCTGTTTTCTTTCGTTGTTAATTACGGATCGTTAACTCTGGTGTATTTTAGAGGGCGCTGAATCTCAAAAGCAAAGTACAGGCATGTCTAGAAGGCTATGGTTCGAATGTAAACAAAGATCTGAGAATTTATGATTTCGGAATTTCACATTTGTGTGGTTTTATAGTTATTGTGTGTTGTTTTGTTTGTGTGTGTATGTTTCCTGTGCTACAAATTCCGAGAACAAATAAATTTATACCCAAAGCAAAGTTTCGCGTCAACTAGTACACAACACAACCGAATAATATACATCACTTTCTTCAAAAGTGGCCTGCGGGACCTATGTCTACAGGCAGTGCTTTTAGACATAAACTTTCGCTTTCTGAATGTAATAAGAACAAGCCTAGTAGTATTGTGAGCGGCATTATCGACGGAAATCTTATTGTAAACATAAACAGGCTTTCAAGACTTCTGAAGAGTGCTGTGAAATGTAAGTATTATAATTGTAAAGACATTATTGACGTTTCTGAGAACATTTCAGCAAGGAAGGGTCATTCAAGTCGGTTAGTGATTGCCTGTAACTCGTGTAAGATGCACAGCGATACTATAACATCACCAGTAACTGATAGTCGACATTACAGTGTAAATATTCAGCTTGCTTATGCAATGCGATGTATTGGAATGAGAAGGAGAGCTGCCCAGACTTTCTGTGCAGTGATGGATTTGCCTCCACCTCCACTGAGGTTTGACAGACACAATAAATTAATACATAATTCTTTATGTGATGAAAGTGAACATTCAATGAAAAGAGCAGCAGAAGAAGCAGTAGTGCTGTCTGAGAATACAGACGTTGTAGCAGCATTTTATAGATTTTGACAGAAGAGAAGTCATATTTCTCTGAATGGGATGTAACTGCCCCATTTATTGAAACTGGTAAGATACTAGATTATGAATGCCTAACAAAACACTGCCAAGGTTGTTCTAGAAAATTTATTGGCACCTACGTTTGTGTAAAGAACTTTGATGGTCCAAGTGGAAACATGGAAACAATGGGAGTTCTAAACATTTTTAGAAGGTCAGAGGTCAGTCGTGGTATGAGGTATGTAGGCTACCTTGGAGATGGAGACTGTAAATTACACACTACTCTTGTTAATGACAGACATGGGACGCTCTCACAAAAAAGCTTGAATGTGTTTGGCATGTACAAAAAAGAATGGGAGCTCGGCTGAGAAAATTATGTAACGACTTCAGTGGAATAAACTGTCAGACGAAAACACACAGGAGGACCAGGTCGTCTTGTTGTTGTTGTTGTTGTGATCTTCAGTCCTGAGACTGGTTTGCTGCAGCTCTCCATGCTACTCTATCCTGTGCAAGCTTCTTCATCTCCCAGTACATACTGCAACCTACTTCCTTCGGAATCTGCTTAGTGTATTCATCTCTTGGTCTCCCTCTACGATTTTTACCCTCCACGCTGTCCTCCATTACTAAATTGGTGATCCGTTGATGCCTGAGAACATGTCCTACCAACCGATCCCTTCTCCTAGTCAAGTTGTGCCACAAAATTTTCTTCTCCCCAATTCTATTCATTACCTCCTCATTAGTTATGTGATCTACCCATCTAATCTTCAGCATTCTTCTGTAGCACCACATTACGAAAGCTTCTATCCTCTTATTGTCTAAACTATTTATCGTCCATGTTTCACTTCCATATATGGCCACACTCGATACAAATACTTTCAGAAACAACTTCCTGACACTTAAATCAATACTCGATGTTAACAAATTTCTCTTCATCAGAAACGCTTTCCTTGCCATTGCCAGTCTATATTTATGTCCTCTCTACTTCAACCATCATCAGTTATTTTGCTCCCCAAATAGCAAAACTCCTTTACTACTTTAAGTGTCTCATTTCCTAATCTAATTCCCTCAGCATCACCTGACTTAATTCGACTTCATTCCATTATCCTCGTTTTGCTTTTGTTGATGTTCATCTTATATGCTCTTTCCAAGACACTGTCCATTCCGTTCAACTGCTCTTCCAAGTCCTTTGCTGTCTCTGACAGAATTACAATGTCATCGGCGAACATCAAAGTTTTTATTTCTTATCCATGGATTTTAACGCCTACTCCAAACTTTTCTTTTCTTTCCTTTACTGCTAGCTCAATATACAGATAGAATAGCATTGGGGAGAGGCTACAAACCTGTCTCACTCCCTTCCCAACCACTACTTCCCTTTCTTGTCCCTCGACTCTTATAACTGCCATCTGCTTTCTGTAGAAATTGTAAATAGCCTTTCGCTCCCGGTATTTTACCCATTCCGCTTTCACAATTTGAAAGAAAGTATTTCAGTCAACATTGTCAAAAGCGTTCTCTAAGTCTACAAATGCTAGAAACGTAGGTTTGCCTTTCCTTAATCTAGCTTCTAAGATAAGTCGTAGGGTCAGTGTTGCCTCACGTGTTCCAACATTTCTATGGAATCCAAACTGATCTTCACAGAGGTCGGCTTCTACCCGTTTTTCCACTCGTCTGTGAAGAATTCCCCCCAATACCTGCACAAGCGGCCGCTAACTCCACAACAGCACCTCAGGCTGCCACACCCAACACCAACACACCACCTGGGGGAATACTGGAAACACTATTCCCCCGACACATGACCGTTCAAATCCTTACCAAGGTGCTGACGGCCGTCACTACACTCATCACCCAGCTCATGGGCGCCGAAACCGGGCAATACTGGGCTGTCATACACACTGCCATCACAACACTCTTTCACACTCTTACATGAATAATATGCCACACCCGGCCCATAACGCTGACCCGCACACACTATCACAGATCCTGTTCTGGAATGCAGACTCGATCCACAGCAAAAGGGCAGAACTTCCCGCGTTCATGGAGCGCAAGGGAATCCTTGTCGCGCTACTGAGCGAGACTAAACTGAAACCGCACAAACAGTTAAACTTTCCTGGCTACTGTTTCTATCGTACCCACCTACCGGGCGACGCCGTGGCAGGTGGAACTGCAATCGTCATACACAAAGACATTGAGCTCCCTGAACTGGAAAAAATCAAGGCTACGGCCATCAGAGTCAAGTTCAACGGAGCCTACACCACACTGATATCGGTATACAACAGCCCTGTAGGCATTTCAACACGCGATATCAGCACATTACTCAACATTTCACCGCGAGTAATAGTCGCTGGAGATCTGAACGCAGAACACCCAGAATGTATTTCACGCATACGAAATCCCAACGGCAAAAAACTGTACGAACATTCGCTAGGCAGAAACTACATTCTACTAGCGCCGACTGAACCGACTCACATTCCCTATCAGAGGGGACACAGGCCAGACGTGATAGACATGGCCCTCATCAAGGGCATTACAGCGACACTTAACGTTGCCGTTGAAAACGATCTGCCCTCAAACCACCAACCTGTAATACTATACATTGAGGAAACACTGCAGCACATGGAACAACGCAAGATGTTGGACTACGGGCGTGCGAATTGGACATTGTTCAAGCAAACGCTCGATATCCACATCCCAGCTATACACGAAATTAATGAAACAGCACAAATTGACGAGGCAGTAGAAACCGTCACTAACGCCGTCCAGGACGCAATGGCAGGCACCATACCTGATCGCACCTCACAACAACGCAGTTTTTATTAAAAAAAAAGAAAAAAAATACATAAGGCAGTTCCCCTGGAGCGTGTGCCAGTGCGCTGGGAGGAAGTAGGTTCAGTGTGTTTCTTCGCAACATTTTCCATAAAGACGCTTCTTTCAGTACATCTAACAGTAAGTCACAATATTTGCTACAAGCACCGGAATCCTCAATTTTAAAGACAACTTTGATGGGATCCCAGTAGAGGGGTAGAACATGGAGCATCTGTAATAAGTTATTAAGCAGCTCTGAAGAATTTTAACAGAAGACCAGGGCAACAGAGAGCACTGCCTGCAAATTTGGGTTTTATGTTGTTACCACTCATCAACAAGGTCAAGATATGGGTGAAGCAGTCATTACAGGTGGAAGACTGGTCCTGCACATGTGTTTTTGAATTTAAACATCTAGGAGGGTTTCTCATGGAGCACCCAACATTAGAGATCAACACATTCCATGCAGGAAACCAATCCTCCTCCTACAGCCTAATGTAACTGCTTGTAGCTCTTTCACAGAAGGGATAAAACGTTAAGTCAGCTAGACTGGAACCGCAAACCATAACAGACGCTTTTTCACAGGTCAGCACGTTACCACAGAGCTAGCGAAGACGTATAAGTCTTACACTAGACGCAGACAGCTGGGGTACACTAATACCGTCCCGTGGGGTACGGGGTGGCGGTAGGGACGGCATCCGGCCACCCCTTAACTTAACCATGCCAAATACGTACTTAACCCTGCCGACCCGGCGCACAATGCAGGATAAAGGCAGTAGTGAAAGAAAGAAAGAAAATTAGTAGCGATTTCCACGTGCAACGACTTTCCTGGGTTGAAAAACGTAAATTTACATTGAGGAAACACTGCAGCACATGGAACAACGCAAGATGTTGGACTACGGGCGTGCGAATTGGACATTGTTCAAGCAAACGCTCGATATCCACATCCCAGCTATACACGAAATTAATGAAACAGCACAAATTGACGAGGCAGTAGAAACCGTCACTAACGCCGTCCAGGACGCAATGGCAGGCACCATACCTGATCGCACCTCACAACAACGCAGTGCGGCCCTGCCCCAGGAAATCCTGGGCCTAATCTCAATGAGGAATCGCCTCAGGAGACAATGGCAGCGCACTAGGCGTCCGTACTTCAAACGGCACATTAACAGACTACAGGGCATCATACACGATAAAATACAAACACATAGAACACAACAGTGGAACCAAAAACTCGAAGGGCTGGACACCGCACGACCTGGCGTGTGGCAACTAGCCCGACACTTCACCAGGGAGAAAATATACACCCCAACGCTTCAAGGGCCTGACGGACCTGCATACTCAGCGGAAGAGAAAGCAGAACTAATGGCCCGAACACTCGCGGCGTCATTCACACCGAACCTGGTACCATCAGATTCAGTGTTCACACTTGCTACTGACCAAGAGGTTACACGCATTCTAGCCCAACCATCGCGCGACGACATTCGACATGCTAGCACAGCCGAAGTCTCCTGGGCTATAATGCATTTCGCTGCTAGGAAAGCCCCTGGTCATGATGGCATTCAAAACCGTGTGCTCCAGGAGTTCACGGATAAAGCAAATGAGTACCTAACACACATAACGAATGCCATACTAAAACACCAACACTTCCCCGCCTTTTGGAAGACGGTCAAGGTCCTGATGTTCAGGAAGCCGGGGAAAGACCACAGCCTCCCACAAAATTACCGACCCATCAGCCTTCTGAGCTCGCTCAGTAAGATTGTTGAGGTGATTCTCAAACGCATCACTACGCACTGCATAACAAAATGGTTCAAATGGCTCTGAGCACTATGGGACTTAACATCTATGGTCATCAGTCCCCTAGAACTTAGAACTACTTAAACCTAACTAACCTAATGACATCACACACATCCATGCCCGAGGCAGGATTCGAACCTGTGACCGGAGCAGTCGCGCGGCTCCGGACTGAGCGCCTAGAACCGCTAGACCACCGCGGCCGGCCACACTGCATAACAAATGACATCCTGAGACCGGAGCAATTCGGCTTCAGGAATCACAACTCCACAACACAACAACTCCTACGGGTCGTTGAACATATAACACATGGCTTCAACATAAACAAAACTACAGGGGCAGTGTTCCTGGACATCGAAAAGGCTTTCGACCGTCTATGGCACAACGGCCTCATCCGCAAACTCAGCGACGCGGATTCCCCGACGGGCTGCTGCGTCTAACACACTCATACCTCACAGACAGGAGTTTCAACACTGACGTGCAGGGAAAACAATCAACACGACACGGTATCCACGCGGGAGTACCCCAGGGAAGCATCCTAGGGCCCCTACTGTTTAACCTCCCAACCACACACAACACAATGACGGCAATCTACGCGGATGACACAGCCATCCTTGCGCAAGATTGGAAACCATCAAACATTACGTCACGCCTACAGACTGCACTCAGAGTGGCCGAGCCTTGGTTGGAGAAATGGCGTGTTAGAGTAAACGTCGACAAGTGCGAAGCCGTTCTGTTCACTAGAAGACCGAAGCAACTGCGCAAACACCGCAACTGCAGACCAATAACTCTACATGCACGTCCAATATGTTTCCGCGAGAAAGTCAAATACCTCGGTGTCTGGCTGGACCGGAAATTACTCTGGGGGGACCACATACAACACATGACCAACCGAGCTAGCGCGAGGCTCAAACAACTCTATCCTATGCTCAACAGGCGTAGCACACTGAACAGAAGGGTGTCGAGGTCCATGTACATGACACTTATCCGACCTCTGATGACGTACGCAGCTCCTGTCTGGGGATACGCTGCGCCTACACGCCTGCGCCGTCTGCAGCTCATGCAAAACAAAGTACTCAAAATCATAAGCAATGCTCCACGATACACACGCATCGCGGACCTTCACCGGGAATATCGACTTGAGACTCCCACGGAGGTAAACCACAAACTCACCACAAGACTATACAGAAACTCCAGACATTCGCAGAACCCGTTTATTCTGAATCTGGGGAACTACGACCACAACCATAGATGGAAACATAAAAGACCAAAAGACAGACTTGTAAGGACATAACATCTATGGCCAAGCATACGCAAACATAACGGCACAGGCGAGCCCCTGTTAATCAGACGCCATTACTGGATATCCAGCTGAAATACACTGTCGAATAACTGGAACCACACAGGGAAGCCGTACCGTACACTGCATGCAAACAAGCTCCACACATCCCCCACACAGTGAGATGATCTATGGCCGATCTCCCACTACTTAATAACGATCTTGATTGTTCCAGGAATGTAGCAGCTGCAGCAACCGGGACACATCGCCATCGCTTGTCACGGTAATTATGCAATATACCTGTACTAACAAATCCAACCTTGCATGAGCTATCGCAGTTAGTAAGCCACTACTGCTCTTACTACCCATTCCACTGTCGCAGACGTTTTTTTTTTTTCCACGGCACAAGATATGGCACTTTTTTCCCTCTGCTCTTCAAATCGCTATCCTCACTCGCGTTTCGTCCACTATCTATCACCTGATGGACCGTGTTAATGCGTAGTCTTACCCAGACGCACGGACAACGTCACAGCCCAGCATCCTGTCATCCACTTACTAGATAACTAACATGTTTACGGAGGTGACAGTAAAACTTTTGGTTTGGTCATCACGTTGGTGCGGGCGTGGAGGGGCCCCATCTCTGTTTTGTTTTTTTGTTTTTTTTTTAAAGAATTCGCGTTAGTACTTTGCAGCTGTGACTTATTAAACTGATAGTTCGGTAATTTTCACATCTGTCAACCCCTGCTTTCTTTGGGATTGGAATTATTATATTTTTCTTGAAGTCTGAGGGAATTTCGCCTGTCTCGTACATCTTGCTCACCAGATAGTAGAGTTTTGTCAGGACTGGCTCTCCCAGGCCTGTCAGTAGTTCTAATGGAATGTTGTCTACTCCAGAGGGATTTGTTTCGACCTAGGTCTTTCAGTGCTCTGTCAAACTCTTCACGCAGTAACATATCTCCCATTTCATCCTCATCTACATCCTCTTCCATTTCCGTAATATTGTCCTCAAGAACATCGCCCTTGTATAGACCCTCTATATACTCCTTCCACCTTTCTGCTTTCCCTTCTTTGCTTAGAACTGGGATTCCATCTGAGCTCTTGATATTCATGTAAGTGGTTCTCTTTTCTCCACAGGTCTCTCTAATTTTCCTGTAGGCAGTATCTATCTTATCCCTCGTGAGATAAGCCTCTACATCCTTACATTTGTCCTCTAGCCATCCCTACTTAGCCATTTTGCACTTCCTGTCGATCTTATTTTTGAGACGTTTGTATTCCGTTTTGCGTGCTTCATTTACTGCATTTTTGTATTTTCTCCTTTCATCAATTAAATGCAGTATCTCTTCTGTTACCCAAGGATTTCTATTAGCACGCTTTTTACCTACTTGATCCTCTGCTGCCTTCACTATTTCATCCCTCAAAGCTACCCATTCTTCTTCTACTGTGTTTCTTTCCCCCATTCCTGTCAATTGCTCCCTTATGCTCTCCCTGAAACTCTGTACAACCTCTGGTTCTTTCCTTTTTGCAGTTTCTTCAGTTTTAATCTACAGTTCACAACCAATAGGTTGTAGCCACAGTCCACATCTGCCCCTGGAAATGTCTTACAATTTAAAACCTGGTTCCTAAATCTCTGTCTTACCATTATATAATCTATCTGAAACCTTCTAGTATCTCCAGGCCTCTTCCATGTATACAACCTTCTTTTATGATTCTTGAAGCAAGTGTTGGCTATGATTAATTTATGCCAGGTCGTCTTACATATAGTTAAATTGATTCTTTGACTCAATATTATGGACTAGCAATAAGGTGAAATGTAGGAGATTTGAAGAACGTGAGACGAGCGGTTTGGGCAACATGGTTTCACAGTGTGTCAACAGATGAAACCGTACAACATGGTTTGTGTCCAAAAGGGGAATATTCGTGGCGCAAGTACTGGCTGAGCAATGCTACAGGTATACGATATACCCATAAGCATTCCTTACCACTTGCTGCAATGGAGGCAATTAAGCCTATAAAAAGGGCTCTGGCAAATAAAAATCTACTTAGGAAATGTATGCATGGTCTCTCTCAGAATGCAAATGAAATCTTCAACAGCTGTATACTTGAGAGGGTAGCCAAAACTGTGTTTGTTGGACTGACAGTGCTGAAGATTGGTGTAATGGATGCAATAATAACATTCAATGATGGTGCAATTTCTAAGATCAATTTTATGAAGAAATTGAACGTCCAGATTGGAAGGAATATGGCTCCAACTCTAACTGCTACTGATATGTAGAAGGAAACCGAAGCAGAGACAACTGCAGAAGCTACTACCAAAGTCAGGGATAAAGAAAAGAACGAAGAGAAAGAGTATCGATGATAAGGAAACAGAAGGACAACTGGAGTATGCAGCAGAAATGTTCTAAATGTGCATAGTGGTAAGTTAATAAATCTGTAAAAATTCTTTTGCGATTTACCGAAAACTTGAATTTTCATCATTCAGGTACACTTTTCTCCTACATGACTGAAGTTAAACTCACAAAAAGTGGTACAGATATTTAGAATGACCTCCTCTACTTCCCTTGCCTACTATAACGTGATAATAACGTCGGTGATGTTTCAGCTACACTTATAAATATTTTTCTTGTAGTAAAATAAATTACTTCTCTTTTTCATACATCAACATCAGGAAAGATATAGGAGACATAACACACGTATGTGAATATTGTCTGTACTCTGACTCGTTTTCCAAGCCGTGCACTCAGTGGATCGAAAGAAAATTGTACTGCAGCGAAATAGTGTTCCGTTTTTTATACTATCATAACTATTGTTCTTAGTACCAGAATATAATAAACATATCAATGTTTTTTTTAGAAAATGCTTTGACTTATGACCCTAATTGTGCATACGAATTTTGAGCTATCTCTCATTTATAGATCAGTTGCACTATGAGGGTGAAAATAATACTAAAAATGCAACCAATTCAGGGGTGTGTCCCCTTAAGTTACATCTAATAGATGGCGCTCCTGCACGTAGTATATACACTTTGCTGCAATGAGCAGCGTGTGAGAAATCACTAGTATATATTATTGAGAGAACTGATGTACAGTTGAATAGAGGGAGAGAAAATGGGATAAGAAGAGTGCTATTAAAGTCCTATGTCTTACAAAGATCCTGTATGATCAGGTAAACATAGACTCTTTAAAAAATGTGCAAAAAGCACCCGAAGCACCTGTGGAGGAATAAGCAAAATAAAAATATCGTGATAAAGCATGCTATATGAACAAATATTCTAGGAGGGAGATCTTATAAAACCATCAGAAAAATAATAAGCAAAGCCTCACTAATGAATATAAACGCCTCGATGTTATACGTGGAACAAAAACACGCTAAAAATTAAAGGGGGGAGATGGGGCTACATGTCCAAAATGGTATATTACAAAAATTTCAAACAGCAGCGAACTGTGGATGGCAAAGTACATTGTAAAATAATAAGTGAAGTACAGTATTTTTACTGAACATAGAATTTTAAGGATAACGAACACTACTCGGAGGCAAGCACCGAGTAATCAATTTGGCTAATAGATCAGGAGTACTACTTGCTAGGTGAAGCTAATCGTATAAAAATTAGTCAATTTTTTCTCTCAGTGCTTGAAAGTTCGAGCTCTTCCCATAAATCTAATACACACACATTTATTTTTGTTCATGAACAATTATTATTAGTACAAAACTATCATTATTAGTACAGCATCCGATTAATCCAATAGGACATACTGCCTAGAAACGGGATGGAAATCAATTTCTTCTGTGAAGCATTTTCTCAAGGAAACTATTGATCATGCTGAACTACTTTTCGTATTCTTGGTCATTGCAGTCAAAGGCAATAATTACTTTGCCTACGTAACGAGCCGAAAAGGGAATTTTTCTTTGTAATTGTGAGCTGATATTTCACGAAGTTGTCAGCTAGGAATCCGGCGAGAGAACCATCCATTGCTAAGCTATATGATTGTCCAGTTACTGATGTGTGTGCAGGTACAACATGCTCGTAAACTATTCCATGATTATCAAAGAATGAGATGACCGTAACTTTCCAGGGAGAAGCAACAACTTCTGCTTTTTTGGGAGTTGGTGATGAAGGAGATTTCCACGCTGAGCTGTGCTGTTTGCTCTTAGGATCAAAATGATGTAGCCAAGTTTCATCAGCAGTGATTACAGAGAGAAACTCCGGATCTTCCTAACATCAACTTAAACTACATTCAGACCAGCATGCGAATGTTATTTTGTTCGGGAATCAACAGTCTTAGAACCCATCGCACACAAACACGTGTCATGTGTAATTTTTCTGTCACCAACGTGTGGGTGGCACCTAATGGAATGTTCAGTATTTATGAGAGTGATCTTAAGGTAATTCGTCGATCCTGTCTCACATTGACAGCAGCAGTGTTGATGTTTTCTTCCGTAAGAGCAGTAACTGGAGCACCGGGTCCACATTCTCTAAAATTGATTGTCTACCATCCACATTTTAAACCACATTCGAGCTGTGCTGTAGGGAAGAACAGACTCTCCACTGCCCTCCTTTAACACTGTATAGACCTCAGCTGAAGAGTTGCTGAGACAAAAGCAGAACTTCAAAACGGTATATTGCTCCTCGCGTCACATCCATTGCAGCGGTAGGTGATACTGAACATGTCTGACTTTGCCTGCCTCTCACAGGCGGGCAAAAGGAGTCCAACCAATGAAATTACTTCGGCGTGTTTGTTGCACATTAAGCTAACGAATATCATAAGATTAAATTTAAGCGCGAGAAATTATGAACATAAGAAATTGTAATCATTCATTATTAAACAGCCACCGTAGCATCGTGAAATAGCATCATTAACAGTAACGTGTTGGAGCTGTGGTAGACAGGTGAGGAAGGGTTGTGTAGTGAAAGAGAATCAGATGGGATAAAGGCTGGTGGGATGCCAAATTTGCGCTGTAGTTAACAAGAAATCGGTATACACTCTGCTCGGCCTGTGGAGCACAATTTCCATTTTTGACTACCAATGGTTTGCGGCTCATAATCCGCCCTCGTTAGCTGAGTGGTCAGCGCGCCGGAATGCCACGTCAAGAGGCCCGGGTTCGATTCCCGGCTGGGGCAGAAGATTTTCTCCGACGCGCAAGGCGGCCAACGTGGCGTCGAATGCAATGAGTACTTGCTCTCGCCTGCCGAACCTCCCCGAATGGAGGACTCCCGGCGCCAATGCCGTACGCTTACTTCTACTTTTAGCGGCACATGGACAGTCTATAAGTGGCGGTAGTGGAGAATGGACGTATGTGAATGCAGGCAGATTTAATCTGCGGGTAATGTGAATTTTAAAAATTAAGATCAAAGTCACTAATTATGTCTGGAAGATCCCTGTGAGGGTGACTGAAAGTTTGTCTATGGAGTGCGTGCTGTGCAATTTTGTAACTAAAGTGGGTTTAATCTCTCATTGGTCGGGACAACAGTTTCCTTATAAGTTTAGACCTACGAAAAAGTACGACTTTTCCAGGCATGGTCAATGGAGAGTCATGGCAGTATTGGAGGATATATCTTAGATGAGACAAAGTAGTGGAGGAAACTCGGACACATTGGAGGAACAACTGGCTCACTCATATGGATTTCTCAGCGAGAAAAATCAAAGGGGTATGATACAGAGTTTTCTGACGCCTTGATTGAGGAGTTGGAAGTGACCAGTTTGGTTGAATACCACTTCGAGATATCTGATCAGGTCACTATTAAGAAGCACAGTATAGCTCATGGGTGCCAAGAATGAAAGTATTGAAAGAACAAATAGAAAGGGATGTTGAAGCAAGGTGTCATCCGACCATCCAAATAACTATGTACAACGCCGACAGTCTTGGTACCCAGGTGTAATGCAGAGGAGGAGGAGGAGGTTAGTGTTTAACGTCCCGTCGACAACGAGGTCATTTGAGACGAAGCGCAAGCTCGGGTTAGGGAAGGATGGGGAAGGATATCGGCCGTGCCCTTTCAAAGGAACCATCCCGGCATTTGCGTGAAACGATTTAGGGAAATCACGGAAAACCTAATTCAGGATGGCTGGAGATGGGATTGAACCGTCGTCCTCCCGAACGCGAGTCCAGTGTGCTAATGTAATGCGGAGTATCGCCCATTGGTGCAGTAACACAATTTGAATAAGTAAGTAATATTGAGATTGGTGCTGCTACTGGACTTGCATTCCTGCTTTTTTTTTATTTTTTTTTTTTGGGGGGGGGGGGATAGGGCTTATAACTAAATGCATCTGGGGTATGTTCGAAGATAGTCACTGTTTTCACCACTTACTGAAACCTGTTGGAATTTAGTAGGGAGAGATTTGGGTAATTGACAGAAGCTGCAGTACTATAAAAGATTATAGACACCTCTTTTCTGATACACTACTGGCCATTAAAATTGCTACACCACGAAGATGACGTGCTACAGACGCGAAATTTAACCTACAGGAAGAAAATGCAGTGATATGCAAATGATTAGCTCTTCACAGCAGTCACACAAGGTTGGCCCCGCTGGCGACACCTACAACGCGCTGACATGAGGCAAGTTTCCAACCGATTTCTCATACACCAACAGCAGTTGACTGGCGTCTCCTGGTGAAACGTTGTTGTGATGCCTCGTGTAAGCAGGAGAAATGCGTACCATCACGTTTCCGACTTTGATAAAGGTCGGATTGTAGCCTAACACGATTGCGGTTTATCGTATCGCGACATTGCTGGTCGCGTTGGTCGAGATCCAATGACTGTTAGCGGAATATGGAATCGGTGGGTTCAGGAGGGTAATACGAAACGCCGTGCTGGATCCCAATGGCCTCGTATCACTAGCAGTCGAGATGACAGGCATCTTATCCGCATGGATGTAACGGATCGTGCAGCCACGTCTTGATCCCTGAGTGAACGGATGGGGACGTCTGCAACACAACAACCATCTGCACGAACAGTTCGACGACGTTTGCAGCAGCATGGACTATCAGCTCGGAGACCATGGCTGCGGTTACCCCTGACGCTGCACCACAGACAGGAGCGCATGCGATGGTGTACTCAACGACGAACCTGGTTGCACGAATGGCAAAACGTCATTTTTTCGGATGAATCCAGGTTGTGTTTACAGCATCATGTTGGTCGCATCCGTGATTGGCGACATCGCAGTGAACGCACATTGGAAGCGTGTACTAGTCATCGCCATACTGGCGTATCACCCGGCGTGATTGTCTGGGGTGCCATTGGTTACATGTCTCGATCACCTCTTGTTCGCATTGACGGCACTTTAAACAGTGGACGTTACATTTCACATGTGTTACGACCCGTGGCTCTACCCTTCATTCGATCCCTGCGAAACCCTACATTTCAGCAGGATAATGCACGACCGCATGTTGCTGGTCCTGTACGGACCTTTCTGGATACACAAAATGTTCGACTGCTGCCAGGCCAGCACATTCTCCATATATCTCACCAATCGAAAACGTCTGGTCAATGGTGGCCGAGCAACTGGCTCGTCACAATACGCCAGTCACTACTCTTGATGAACTGTAGTATCGTGTTGAAGCTGCATGGGCAGCTGTACCTGTACACGCCATCCAAGCTCTGTTTGACTCAATGCCCAGGCGTATCAACACCGTTATTAGGGCCAGAGGTGGTTGTTCTGGGTACTGATTTCTCAGGATCTATGCACCCAAATTGCGTGAAACTGTAATCACCTGTCAGTTCTAGTATAATACATTTGTCCAATGAATACCCGTTTATCATCTGCATTTCTTCTTGGTGGAGTAATTTTAATGGCCAGTAGTGTATAAAAAAATTAAATATGTTTACCTTCACCTGAATGATCTGGTGATGCATCTGCAACACCTCAGGGATGTGTCTGAACGTTTAAAGAGGGTAGGGTTCACCGTGAGCCCACAATACCACCAAATGTTGAGTTTCCCTACTATCTAATGATGTTTTTAGGCCCTTTGGTGTCAACTGAGGTAATATAATTCATCCAGGGAGGATAGAAGTGATTAAGCAATTAAGCAGCATCCTTAGCCATGTAATGTCAACGAAGTAGCTCGATTTTTCGATATAGCTAGGTTTTTTTTATTAATTTGTCAATGAGATTGTGGGTAAAGCAGTACCACTGAACGAGCAGTGGAAAAAAAAGCGTGCAAGTTCGCGTGGGATCCATCCCAGCAGGCCTCCTGTTTGGCACCGAAGGAAACCTTACAATCGGATCTGGTATTGTTGTTGTTGTTGTGGTCTTCAGTCCTGAGACTGGTTTGATGCAGCTCTCCATGTTACTCTATCCTGTGCAAGCTTCTTCATCTCCCAGTACCATCTGCTACCTACATCCTTCTGAATCTGCCTAGTGTATTGATCTCTTGGTCTCCCTCTACGATTTTTACCCTCCACGCTGCCCTCCAATGCCAAATTTGTGATCCCTTGATGCCTCAAAACATGTCCTACCAACCGATCCCTTCTTCTAGTCAAGTTGTGCCACAAACTTCTCTTCTCCCCAATCCTATTCAATACCTCCTCATTAGTTACGTGATCTACCCACCTTATCTTCAGCACTCTTCTGTAGCACCACATTTTCATAACATATTGTGAATTTTGGTTTTTAATTTTAAACATATTATCTTTGGTTTGGTTATAGTAATTTGTGCCTTGTGAGACACTGTGGAAAGAGACAGTTAATTACTGGTGTACGTAAGGTGGACGCAATTGAAATTTATTTAAAATCTTGCAGGAGGAGTTGAGCTTTCGATGTTCAGCCGTGAATATTTTATTATGGTTATTGGTATGGCTGCAATAAATTCTAATTAATTTAATTCCATTGTGCTTCTGGTTGCTCTTTTCATATAAGAAGAATATAAAGGAAAAAACAGAGACTGCTCTCTAACGGATGATTATGCTGTAGATTGTTTTGTTTATGGTTGTTAGTGATCAAAGCTCAGTGAAATTTCATCTTAATAAACGTTGTCCCTATTCAGTCAATTGCCCCACACTTTTCCATTGTGGCCCAGTCAACGATAGCTGTAGTCCATGCCATTCTATAGCTTAAGCGATATATCGTAATAAAACACACATTTCCTTCCTAAGGTCTAACAGTCTATTCCTTCATTCCCTAAAAAAATTTTGTTGTACGTGTGTATACTGTACATTTATTCGATGTTGGTAGAGGAAAGTACCCAAAAGTGGCCTCCCATTCTGTTTTCATTTTTTAAAATGTATAATATCGGGAATTTACGCTTGATGAGCATTCAGTATATACTTCATTTAGTTGTCAACTCGCTTAAGTGAAATTTTATACAGTTTGAAACAATTTTCTTATTCTATGAAGGATTACAAAGAAAACTTACATTTTTCTTTTTGGAAAATTGGTGCCTATTTCGGATTCCCTTTCAAAATATTATAAATAGTAATAAAAATGAGTCACAGAGACGTCACAATGAAATAAAACAAAATTAAGGTTAGAAGTATTGCTTTAATGAAATCAAGTACGTATTTTGAAGTAGAAAAAATTAGAAAATGAAACAAAATCGAACAATTTATGAATACATTGCCTATAGCGTCAGAAGTCACAAATGTAATTGTGTTTTATCAGACCATGCACACTTCGTATGTGCCCACAAGCTCACACATCAGGCACATGACCCAGAACTCTCTTTTTGTGTCCTATGAAAACTTACCGGAACAGAAGATGCACTCACCGTCATCATCTTGGGAAGGCGTAACTCCTGGAATGACTTCTATTTCAGACGTTCCACTAGAGATTCTGGCATGTTCATCCTCATTGCTGTGTTTATCGTCTTCTTTCTTCAAATTAAGTCTTTTTTTTCGGGTGCTTTTCCTTTGCCTGAAGATCTGACATACAGAACCGTGACCGCAACCACGTCTGCTCTTTTGTCCTTAACCACGTCTCTCTTGCTTCGTAGCTTCTTTTTCTTCTTTAGCTTTCTGAGTTTCTATCAGATGTATTTCGCAGGGCGAGGAAGTGATCACACTAGAACTACAACCTTTTCGTCCCCTAGTAGAGGTCGGCTTTTTGATACGCGGGATTGGAAATATGACGAGTGGACTTTGTTTGGTAGACGACCTAAATTCTGGTGACGCGCCACATGGTGGTGGAGTCAACCCCTCATCTGCCAAAGATGTTGATGGCTTGGTTGGATCGAATGGCTTAGGCTGAGCTGTTGAAGATGTCGATGGCTTGTTTGGATTGAATGGCTCTGCCTTGTCTACCCAAACAAGTTGATGGATTGTCTTATATCAACGGTTGTCCCTTAGCGGTTTTATAAAAAAGAGGTTGTTGGCTTTTTGTTAGCTTCGTCAATGTATTCAGCATCTGAGAAAAGCATCTTATTGAAGGGGTATATCCCGGTAACTTTAAAACCATTGATAGCAATTTGAGCTGTTTGACATTTGACATAAGCTCTTCCAAATAACTCCATGATCTCATAAGCACAGAGAGCCCATTGATTTTGTCTCAGCCACCGCCTGACTTCTTCGCTGTAGCAGACTTTCAAAGGACTCGTAAACCTCCTATCCAACGGCTGAAATTTATGCGAGCTATGAGGAAGAAATGACACTATGGTAACATGGTTTTCTCTTGCCGAATCAGTTAAGTCAGTGTTCTGTGTATGGCGTAAGTGCCCATCCAAGGTCAGTAGGACAGGCTTTTCCTTTGCAGGATTGGTGTTTTCAATTAAGTGTTGGAACCATTGAGTGAACAGATTGGTTTGGACCCAACCAGAAGGATGCACTGTAGATATTGTGCCTGGCGGTGTTCCTTTCTTCAGTTGGTCGCTCATATTTTAGGGCGGAAAAATTACCTGAGGAGGTACAAATGAACCAGCAATATTCATTCAGTAGAGCTTCTATTTCTGCTGATTTTAAAGCAGCTATGTGTTTTTTTCCACTTCAGGCCGATTACTTTCCCAACTTTGAATTGTACGACAGTGATTCCGCCTTCGTCCTCATTATAGATTTTGTCTGGGGTGAACTTTCCTTTATCATAAACTTCCTTTAAAAGTTTGTAGAACTTCTGTGTATTTTCTTTGATAAAACTAAAGGTCCTGCTGTCAGATGTACTACTAGGTTTCCTTTCTGATAATTTAGCACGATGACGTTTTAAAAAAGTCTCACCCACTTTCTTCCAGGGATGTCATTATTGAAAGGATGGTTCAAATGGTTCAAATGGCTCTGAGCACTATGGGACTCAACTGCTGAGGTCATTAGTCCCCTAGAACTTAGAACTAGTTAAACCTAACTAACCTAAGGACATCACAAACATCCATGCCCGAGGCAGGATTCGAACCTGCGACCGTAGCGGTCTTGCGGTTCCAGACTGCAGCGCCTTTAACCGCACGGCTACTTCGGCCGGCTATTGAAAGGATGTTCAAGGCCATTGTTTTCTGCCAACTGAACGGCCATTCTCCTCAGGTCATATCGAGTAAGCCCGAAAACGAAGCCTCCATTGCAAGACAATAACTAACACGCTCATCTTCAAGGGTACCGCCTAAAACACTACGTCTGCCTCTTTTACCATTCGCTGTTTCCTCTGGAGTGCCGTATTTCATGTTATATTATCTCGTTAGCGTAGTTTCGGGGACATTATACTGCTTACTTGCTTTTTTCCAGCCCGTCTCTTTACTTCTAATATCATCTATAGCCTCTTTCATTTTGATTCGACTCTACCCCCTCTGCTTCGTTTTCGCCATTTTATTCCCTTGGATTCTGGAACAGAAATCCGAGAGAATACATTAAAAAGTAAGGGGCCCGATTTGGGAACCAGAAGGTTGTCCGATCTGAGGCACCCATACAATCAGATTTATGATTGAAATAACTTTTTAGATAAACGTCAAAATAACATAACTTAGATATAAACATGACCCCAATCCTTCCCATTAAAGGATGAGAATACATACCATTACTCACCTTCCAGTATCATAACAAAAAGTTGTAATAAGTACCACTGTCTCAAAACTTTGATTTCGCGAAAAACACGTGTTGTCATCAGAGCAAACGGCAGCTTGAGTGGATGACGCGAGCGCTCCACTACCTAGTGGCACAAGCCTAAACTATTGTTTGGAGGGATTTCCATCAGAGTTCAGCACAATGCCGAGTCTGGGCCCCTCTGGGTCCGCTTTGGGACCGGGGTCCGGGTTTAGATACTTTCCTCTATATTTGACTACAGGTTTTTTAACGGGCTACTTTTCACGAAATGCAGCAGCAGTTTGTTTGTAACAACTGTCGTTGTCTTCAATCCCCTCGGAAATTGCAGATGAAAGAAATATCGTTGTGTGATGACAGCACACTCATTATCACATTGACTACACTCATATATTTAGACACTTCTGCAACGTAACCATTACATTTTCTGATGCATTTCGGATTATTGTAACATCACGTATGACGTAAGGTAATTAATTTGAGCCTTACGGCAATTTCTCTTGTATTTAAGCTCAAGTAGATCACAGACAATCGACGCAAACATTGCACCTTTTATTTTGTCAACGTATACTGTAGACATGTTGAAATAATATGATATCTTAGCTGTGGAAAATAATCAGTTTAACCTGTGCTTATCAAAATATCTACTCAGCGTTGCCTATCAATCTGGACTTTCAGGCCAATGTTGTTTAAATTGACATATTTTGACACTATTTTGACTACTAACGATGTCAACGATTTTTGAGGTGTAAATTCTTTTAAAATTATTTTATTTATTTAAAAATTACATTTTAAAAACACAATTTTTATACTTTTACAGTGACTTTTTGTCGTATTGCAAAATTGGGCAGGGTCTACAGACAATAGCAGAAGGTTCCGAGCATACAGGTTTTCTTCTCTACACAGTATGACATTCCCCTTTCTTAGCTGGTGGTTTCACCGCCCTTCCGTGATCCGGTATTACTTATGACTTCATTGACAACTCTACTTTCACAAATTGATGATGAAAGTCCGACGTCTCTTTTTGTATTGGTAGACAGCAGCATCCAAATTATAAATGCATTCATTACACTTACAGCGATCGTGTTGAAGAAAACCACCAACGGCCAGAGTCTTATTTTTCTCTTCACACTGTAGCAGCGCATCTTTTGATCGAAGGTCAACGCCGCCCTTTATGGCATCGAATGTCATTATGACTTCAGGCTTCTTTGCTTGTGATGATGACATAGTTGGTTGGTCACGAAGAAAGGTAAGAGGGTAACAACTTTGCTTGTTGTTGTTGAGGTCTTCAGTCCTGAGACTGGTTTGATGCAGCTCTCCATGCTACTCTATCCTGTGCAAGCTTCTTCATCTCCCAGTACCTACTGCAACCTACACCCTTCTGAATCAGCTTGGTGTATTCATCTCTTGGTCTCCCTCTACGATTTTTACCCTCCACGCTGTCCTCCAGTACTAAATTGGTGATCCCTTGATGCCTCAGAACATGTCCTAACAACCGATCCCTTCTTCTAGTCAAGTTGTGCCACAAACTTCTCTTCTCCCCAATCATATTCAATAATACCTCATTAGTTATGTGATCTACCCATCTAATCTTTAGCATTATTCTGTAGCACCACATTTCGAAAGCTTCTATTCTCTTCTTGTCCAAACTATTTATCGTCCATGTTTCACTTCCATACATGGCTACACTCCATACAAACACTTTCAGAAACAGCTTCCTGACGCTTAAATCTATACTCGATGTTAATAAATTTCTCTTCTTCAGAAACGCTTTCCTTGCCATTGCCAGTCTACATTTTATATCCTCTCTACTTCGACCATCATTAGTTATTTTACTCCCTAAATAGCAAAACTCCTTTACTACTTTAAGTGTCTCATTTCCTAATCTAATTCCCTCAGCATCACCCGACTTAATTCGACTACATTCCATTATCCTCGTTTTGCTTTTGTTGATGTTCATCTTATATCCTCCTTTCAAGACACTATCCATTCCATTCAACTGCTCTTCCAAGTCCTTTGCTGTCTCTGACAGAATTACAATGTCATCGGCGAACCTCAAAGTTTTTATCTCTTCTCCATGGATTTTAATACCTACTCCGAATTTTTCTTTTGTTTCCTTCACTGCTTGCTCAATATACAGATTGAATAACATCAGGGAGAGGCTACAACCCTGTCTCACTCCCTTCCCAACCACTGCTTCCCTTTCATGTCCCTCGACTCTTATAACTGAAATTTGGTTTCTATACAAATTGTAAATAACCTTTCGCTCCCTATATTTTATGCCTGCCACCTTCAGAATTTGAAAGAGAGTATTCCAGTCAACATTGTCAAAAGCTTTCTCTAAGTCTACAAATGCTAGAAATGTAGGTTCGCCTTTCCTTAATCTAGCTTCTAAGATAAGTCGTAGGGTCAGTATTGCCTCACGTGTTCCAATATTTCTACGGAATCCTAGGTCGGCTTCTACTAGTTTTTCCATTCGTCTGTAAAGAATTCGCGTTGGTATTTTGCAGCCGTGACTTATTAAACTGATAGTTCGGTAATTTTCACATCTTTCAACACCTGCTCTCCTTGGGATTGGAATTACTATATTCTTCTTAAAGTCTGAGGGTATTTCGCCTGTCTCATACATCTTGCTCACGAGATGGTAGAGTTTTGTCAGGACTGGTTCTCACAAGGCCGTCAGTAGTTCTAATGGAATGTTGTCTACTCCCGGGGCCTTGTTTCGACTGAGGTCTTTCAGTGCTCTGTCAAACTCTTCATGCAGAATCATGTCTCCCATTTCATCTTCATCTACATCCTCTTCCATTTCCGTAATAATGTCCTCAAGTACATCGCCCTTGCATAGACCCTCTATATACTCCTCCCATCTATCTGCTTTGCCTTCTTTGCTTAGAACTGGGTTTCCATAATGAGCTCTTAACATTCATACAATTGGTTCTCTTTTCTCCAAAGGTCTCGTTAATTTTCCTGTAGGCAGTATCTATCTTACCCCTTGTAAGATAAGCCTCTACACCCTTACATATATCCTCTGGCCACCCCTTCTTAGCCATTTTGCACTTCCTGTCGATCTCATTTTAAGACGTTTGTATTCCTTTTTGCCTGCTTCATTTACTGCATTTTTATATTTTCTCCTTTCATCAATTAAATTCAGTATGTCTTCTGTTACCCAAGGATTTCTACTAGCCCTCGTATTTTTACCTACTTGATCCTATGCTGCCTTCACTACTTCATCCCTCAAAGCTACTCATTCTTCTTCTACTGTATTTCTTTCCCCCATTCCTGTCAATTGTTCCGTTCTGCTCTCCCTGAAACAATGTACAACCTCTGGTTTAGGCAGTTTATCCAGATCCCATCTCCTTAAATTCCCACCTTTTTGCAGTTTCTTCAGTTTTAATCTACAGTTGATAACCAATAGATTGTGGTCAGAGTCCAGATCTACCCCTGGAAATGTCTTACAATTTAAAACTTGGTTCCTAAATCTCTGTCTTACCATTATATAAACTGTCTGAAATCTGTCAGTATCTCCAGGCTTCTTCCATGTATACAACCTTCTTTTATGATTCTTGAACCAAGTGTTAGCTATGATTAAGTTGTGCTCTGTGCAAAATTCTACCAGGCGGCTACCCCCTTCATTTCTTACCCCCCATCCATATTCACCTACTACGTTTCCTTCTCTCCCTTTTCCTACTACCGAATTCCAGTCACCCATGACTATTAAATTGTCGTCTCCCTTCACTATCTGAATAATTTCTTTTATTTCGTCATACATTTCTTAAACGTTTTCGTCAGCTGCAGAGCTGGTTGGCATATAAACTTGTACTACAGTAGTAGGCGTGGGCTTAGTGTCTATCTTGGCCACAATAATGTGTTCACTAAGCTGTTTGTAGTAGTTACCCGCATTCCTATTTTTTTATTCATTATTAAACCTACTCCTGCATTACCCCAATTTGACTTTGTATTTATAACCCTGTATTCGACTGACCAAAAGTCTTGTTCCTCCAGCCACCGAACTTCACTAATTCCCACTATAAGTTTAACCTATCCATTTCCCTTTTTTAAATTTTCGAACCTACCTGCCCGATTAAGGGCTCTGACTTTCCACGCTCCGATCCGTAGAACACCAGTTTTCTTTCTCCTGATAATGACGTCCTCTTTGTAGTCCCCGGCCGGAGATCCGAATGGGGGACTATTTTACCTCCGGAATATTTTACTCAAGAGGACGCCATCATCATTAACCATACAGTAAAGCTGCATGCCCTCGGGAAAAATTACTGCTTGCTTTCAACCGTTCGCAGTACCAGCACAGCAAGTTTGTTTTGGTTAGTGTTACAGGGCCAGATCAGTCAATCATCCAGACTGTTGCCCCTGCAACTACTGAAAAGGCTGCTTCCCCTCTTCAGGAACTACACGTTTGTCTGGCCTCTCAACAGATACCCCCCCCCCCCCCCGTTGTGGTTGCACCTACGGTACTCTTTTATCTGTATCGCTGAGGCACGCAAGCCTCCCCATCAACGGCAAGGTCCATGATTCATTGGGGGGGGGGGGGGGGGGGAAGTTTGCTTCTCTTAGTAAAATAAGAGGTAAGCATCACGTCTGGCTGAAAAAATAATACACACAGTCGACCTTTGTGTTTTCTGGTGGTACCATTTAGTAACAATTCTTTTGACAACAAATAACGAGTTAAATCGAGAGATGTAAAGAAATGATCACCAGACATTTCAAGTTGAGTGACCACGGTTTCCACAAAATTCTCTCCGAGTTTCTGGTTTCTTACTCCATAATGCACTTTCATCTTCCACCAGTAGCTTGTTGCGCTGTCAAAAATTGCCCAGAAATATATTTCGTATATACCAGGTTTTCATGTGGATATATTGTCGAAAAGACAGCAATCTCGAAATGTGAGCAACTGTTGATCGACGGTTATTCACCATCCTAGAATGTAGACGTTCCTAAGGGTAATTTCCCACATTTCATTAACGTCTCTGATTGGTTCCAGTTTGTCGCTTGACCTATGTTCACCTCAGGCTGCTGCATTTTCAAAGCTCAACACGCGCATAAAAGCATGGAAGCCCTTATGACATTTAATTTCATTCTACAGTGGTTGATCATTCTCAACACTCGAAAGTTGACTTTTTTCATTTCTTGACTTGTAAACCCCAGTGAGGATCAGAACACTAAGGAACTTTTTTCATTTCATTTAGGTCTATATCCACCCAGTGCTCGTAAATGATTCGACCTTCCTTGTTGGTCCACATCAATATTTTATCAATAAGAGATATAGGAAAGAACAACATAAAACAAAATTCATCATGATCACAATTCCTAATGATGATATTTGGTTTGTTGGTCGCTCAACTGCGCAGTTATCAGCACCCATACACATGCCATACCTTTCCACTGTCCAGTCTCGCCACTTTCCCGAATGATGATGAAATGATGAGGACAACATAAACACTCAGTCCCTGGGCGGTGAAAATCCCCGACCTGGCCAAAAATAGAATCCAGGAGCCCATGACCCAGAGCCAGCAACGCTAGCACAGTTCCTAAAGAAATAACTTTTAGATATCAGGTCTTCTTACATTACATCGTTTTTGCTCCACCTGCCAGAAATTCCAGCCTGAGGAACTGTAACCCAAATTTCATTCCCATAGCGAGAAAACAATAAGAGTCACCCAACAGAGTTCACACTATCTTGTTCTTCCCCACCATCGTAAAGGCATTCCTCATGATCGTCACCATCGTACAGTTCTGAGGTTTCGGCGACATCTGCCTCACTATCATCATCACTGGATGATTCGCATCCACAAGGTGGGTTTTCAGGATCAGAAGATTGCTCCAAAAATTTCCTTATCTCTTCATAAGACATTCCTTTTCTCCGTATTATGCACAGTTTTTAAAGCAGACAACTGTCATGAAATAATGCACCAAAATAAACACGTGCTTATCACGAGGAGGAGTATTGAAAACTGAAGGAATAACAGAGCGAGTCAACAATGGCAAACTACGTAACAGACGCTGCGGAGACAAACACATGATTGTAGAAAAACTGCTCCTGTCACACGGACATGCGACGCCAATATAGCTTTGAACGTGCATCAACATTTTAAGAAAAATTACGAAGAGTCATAAAATTTCATTAGAATAAAATATGTAGTTACTAATCGAGAAGGTTTGAAACATCACAGACGGGCCTCTGAAGGATTATACCAATGGTGGTTCATAGATCGAACTTCGAACATTTTAACCCACTACCGACACCTGTTGGTAACAGATCAACTTGTGTTACGGAGATCGAAGTTTTGTTGCGTTTTAACAATGGAGCCATCTGATGGTAATGGTGAGCAACTGACATGCGAAACATGAGTTGATTTTATTTCGTGTTTGTAAGGCATTCTGAATAGCACTGAAAGTAAAACTCATTTTTTATCAACTACGGATTCCTAATTCATTATTTATATTCTACAAACAAACGTTCGTTTTTAATTATTTACAGAGAAATATTATGATGTACTCACTCCAATATTCTATGGTGACTGATATAAGGACTACTAAGATGGTTCATTCGTGTCCCAAACTCTATATTTCCTACGTATTACATGTACAATTATAATTGTGGAACGCCTACTCACAAAGTTCGCACTTTGTGCTCTACAAATGTTCTAATGGACATGGAAGATGAAAACTCCGTCCTTCATGTACTAACTAAGAAAACAGTTCCAAGCAATTAGATCAAGTGGCACGAGGGACAAATGGAAAATAGCCACGTCAACTTCAACACTATTTCAAAAACCTTACTATTACGCCATCGATAAATGTCTTTTAATATTTAATATTTAATATTTAGACTTTAAGAGTTATGTAATTATTTACTTCTTATTTGACGTTATTTTGTTTGGTTAGAACAGCTCAGTGTCAGTTAGACCGTTAGCGAGAGGCCACCGCTAGTTCCTGCTACTGATAAGGCGATTACATCGTTCGCTTGTTACATATTTTTACGAGCTTCAAACTGGAGATACTGCAGTAATGGATGGGAACTGTGATTGTTGTGTACAGATGCGAGCTGAGCTGGCGAACCTTCGCTCACAGCTTCAGGTTGCGTTGGCTTCCGTCACACAGCTTGAGGCTGCTTCCAAAGGGCGGTCACTGTGAGGGATCGGACGCGGGGATGCGAGGGACATCGAGCACGTCCCACGTGTCCACCGATCGGTCCACTGCTGTGACCTCCCCGAATACTGTCTGCAGTGAGGTTGACCCCTCACCTGTGGTCGAGTAGGAGATTATTCCAAAGTCTGGGAGGCAGCAAAAAACTTTCCGAGGCGCCGATTGTAGCCCCCCCCCCCCCCCCCCAATCGTGGTTCGTTTGACGAACAGGTTTCGGGCGTTATCTGTGGCTGACGACGTCTCTGAGCCGGATGCAGTCGTCCACCCTGTTCCAGAGGAAGCTTCTCGGCCCGAAAGGTCTGGGTATTCACAGAGGCTGGGTATTCACAGAGGCTGGGTTTTCTAGTAGTTGGGAGCTCCAACGTTAGGCGCGTAATGGGGCCCCTTAGGAACATGGCTGCCAAGGAAGCGGAGGGAAGCCAGTATGCACTCCGTGTGCATTCCGGGGGCAGTCTTTACGGATGTGGAAAGGATGCTTCCGGATGCCATGGAGAGCACAGGGTGGAGCCAATTGCAGGTGGTGGCTGATGTCGGTACCAATGACGCGTGTCGCTTTGGATCGGAGCAGATACTGTATGGTTTCGGGCGGCTAGCGAAAATGGTAAAGACTGCCAGTCTTGCTTCTGTGATTAAGGCAGAGCTCACCATCAGCAGCATCGTTAATAGAACCGACTGTGGTCATATGGTGCAGAACCGAGTGGAGGGTCTGAAAAAGAGGCTGTGACGGGTCTGTGACCGTGTAGGCTGCAGATTCCTTGACTTGTGCCATCGGCTGGTGGGTTTCCGGGTACCGCTTAATAGGTCAGGAGTCCACTTCAAACAGGAGGCAGCTGCATGGGTAGCGGAGGCTGTGTGGAAGGGACTGGGCGGTTTTCTAGGTTAGAGGGTCTCAGGGAACAACAGCAGGGGCGTCCGTCTAAAAGTGGGCAGGTAAATCACAGTAAGGTAGTTGTAGAAACGATTGGCATTGTAGTTGTAAATTGTCATAATTATGCTGGGAAAGAACCAGAGGTCCAAGCCCCAATAGAAAGCACTGAAGCTCAAATGCTTGTAGGTACAGAGAGCTGGCTAAAGCCGGAAATAAGTTCAGCCAATATTTTTTTCAAACGATCTAACAGTGTTCAGAAAGAACAGATTATATACCGTTGGTGGTGGAGTATTTATTGCTGTCAGAAGTAGTTTGCCTTGCAGCGAAATTGAAGTAGATAGTTCATGCGAAATAGTAGGGGTAGACGTTGTACCTGACAATCAGACTAAACTATTAAATGGATCGTTTTACCGACCCCCCGATTCAGAAGACATAGTTGCTGAACAGTTCAGAGAAAACTTGAGTCTCATTTCAAATGAGTACCCCGCTCATACAATTATAGTCGGTGGTGACTTAAATCTACCCTCGATTTGCTGGAAAAATTATACGGTTAAAGCCGGCGGCAGACATAAAATATCATCCGAAATTGTACTGAATGCTTTCTCAGAAAATTATTTTGAACAATTAGTTCATTAGCCCAATCGAAGGGTAAATGGTTGCGAAAGCATACTTGACCTTTTAGCAACAAATAACCCTGGGCAAATAGTGAGTGTTGTGACGAATACAGGGATTAGCGACCACAATGCAGTTGCTGCTAGGCTGAATACCGTAACGCCTACAACCATCAAAAAGAAACGCAAAGTATATCTATTTAAAAAAGCTGACAAAAATGCTCTTAACGCCTTTTTAAGAGGCAGTCTTCACTCCTTCCGATCTGATCATATAAGTGTAGAAAATTTATGGAATGTTTTCAAAGAGATAGTATCAACAGCAATTGAGAGATATATACCACATAAATTAATGAGTGATGGTACTGATCCCCCATGGTAAACAAAACTGGTCAGATCGTTGTTGCAGGAGCAATGAAAAAAGCATGCCAAATTTAAAAGAACGCAAAATCCCCAAGATTGACAAACATTTACAGAAGTTCGAAATATAGCGCTTACTTCAATGTGTGATACTTTTATAATTTCCACAACGAAATTCCGTCTCGAAATCTGGCCGAAAACCCAAAGAGATTCTGGTCATACATAAAGCACACCAGTGGCAAGACGCAATCAATACCTTCACTGCTCGATAACAACGGTAAAGTCACTGATGACAGTGCCACTAAAGCTGAGTTATTAAACACGGTTTTCTGAAACTCCTTCACCAAAGACGACGAAGTAAATATTCCTGAATTCCAATCAAGAACAACTGCTAAGGTGAGAAACATAGACGTAGATGTCCTCGGTGTAACAAAGCAGCTTAAATCACCTGATAAAAGCAAGGCTTCCGGTCCAGATTGTATACCAGTCGGGTTCCTCTCGGAGTACGCTGATAGAATAGCTCCATATTTAGCAATTATATACAACCACTCGCTCACAGAAAGATCCGTACCTAAAGACTGGAAAATTGCTCAAGTCACACCAATACCCAAAAAGGGAAGTTGGAGTAATCCGCTGAATTACAAGCCTATATCACTAACTCCGATTTGCAGTAGGGTTTTGGAACATATACCTTACTCGAACATTACGAAGTACCTCGAAGAAAACGATTTATTGAGATATAGTCAGCACGGATTCAGAAAAAATCGTTCTTGTGAAACACAACTAGCTCTTTATACTCATGAAGTAGTAAGTGCTATCGACGAGAGATGTCAAATTGATTCCATATTTTTAGATTTCCAAAAGGATTTCAACATCATTCCTCATAGGCGTCTTCCAACCATACTGCGTGCCTACGGAGTATCGCCTCAGTTGTGTGACTGGATTCGTGATTTCCTGTTAGAAAGGTCACAGTTCGTAGTAATAGACGGAAAGTCATCGAGTAAAACAGAAGTAATATCCGGCGTTCCCCAAGGAAGTGTTATAGGCACTCTATTGTTCCTGATCTATATTAACGACATAGGAGACAATCTGAGTAGCCGTCTTAGATTGTTTGCAGATGATGCTGTCATTTACCGTCTAGTGAAGTCATCAGATGATCAAAACGACTTGCAAAATGATTTAGCTAAGATCTGTATGATGCGAAAAGTGGCAATTGACCCTGAATAAAGAAAAGTGTGAAGTTATTCACATGAGTACTAAAGAAAATCAGCTAAATTTCGATTACGCGGTAAGTCACACAAATATGATGACTGGAAATTCAACTAAATACTTAAGGATTTCAATTACAAATAACCTAAATTGGAACTATCACATAGATAATATTGTGAGTAGAGAAAACCAAGGACTCCGATTCATTGGGAGAACACTTAGAAGGTGCAACAAATCTACCAAAGATACTGCTTAAAACACCACGCTTGTCCCCCTGTTCTGGAGTACTGCTGTGCGGTGTGGGATCCGCATCAGGTGGGACTGACGGATGACACCGAAAAAATATAAAGTGCAGATCTTTATGTATTATCGCGAAATAGGGGAGATAGTGTCACAGACATGTTACGTTAATTGGAGTGGAAATCGTTAAAACGCAGGCGTTTTTCCTTGCGATGGGATCTTCTCATGATATCTCAATCACCAGTTTTCTCCTCAGACTGCGAAAAAATTCTGTTGGCACCCACTTATATAGGGAGAAATGATCACGACAAAATAAGAGAAATCAGGGCTCGCACAGAAAAAATTAAGTGCTCGTTTTTCCCGCGTGCCATTCGAGAGTGGAACGGGAGAGAGACAGTATGAAGGTGGTTCATTGAACCCTCTGCGAGGCACTTTATTGTGAATAGCAGAATAATTGCATATATGTAGATGTAGACGCTCTGACTGGTTGGAGATAGGGGTGTGTACGTCGGAAATAACGTAATTGGACTGCGTTTTATACATAATTTCAATACAATGCTCTGAATCGTCGGAAAGAGGAAGATACATTGAGTATATTGCGTACAACTGGTCTCTTTCCGTCAGCTTGGATTTTTAATACAGCACTAATATTGGCTGAAGATAAGGAGTGTTGCACTGTGTGATTGGTTGGAGACAAGGGGAGGGGAAGGTTCCATTTTTTTTCCTCCACTAACACAATTATACTATTTCCGCCACCTAGGGTATTTTAATACTGTATTATGATTGGATTGAGATAAGGAGTACTACACTGTGTGATAGGTTGGAGACAGGAGGAGAGGGATTTAAATTTCCACTAACAAAATGGCACTATTTTTGCCGTCTTGGATTTTTTACTTGTTTGTCCATTTTTATTACTGTTCTGCGATTTGTTGAGAGAGTGAGGAAGGAGGGGTGGGAGAGGAGGATAGTGGACGGTTATGAGCGCATCAGGAGTGCGACGTCAAGGCCAATCCTCATTGGCCACTGCTCCTGAATGTAAGGAACCCACTCGAATAGCAGCACTTTTCAAGGTGATGTAAGTGCAAAGTGTGTTAGACAATTGATATCAATACTATTATTAATCTTTAGCGAATCTTGTCCATGCAGCTGAATTTCATGAGGATCTTCCATGCCACACATTCGCAAATTGTGTCAATTAGCCTTTCCAGATAAACTGGCTGAATATCAGCTTGGAGACGTAATTTTTATTCTCAAGTTTATTCTGAACTTCGATGCAAAACTGAAGGTGCCAGTTATAATCTTCCGGTTTTAGTTGTTGCATATGTTATCAAATACATTGACAGAAAAAATCTCAGATCCTAAAAATAATTAATATAGAGTTATGAAACTTCGGGCATTGTGTAGGTAACATACGAGGTGTGGCTAGAAAAAAACCGGACTAGTACTGGTGAAACAATAAAACGAATGCAATAAGGCTGAAAGTCGCGTGGCCTGTCACGTGACTCTCGCTCCGCCTACTGCTCGAGTTTCATCTGCCTCCTGCACTCAGTCTGCCCGTGGCGTCTGTTTCAAGTAGTTGACGTTTTGTCTGTGCGTCGGAAAATGTTGAGTGTACAGAAAGAACAGCGTGTTAACATCAAATTTTGTTTCAAACTAGGAAAATCTGCAAGTGAAACGTTTGTAATGTTACAACAAGTGTACGGCGATGATTGTTTATCGCGAACACAAGCGTTTGAGTGGTTTAAACGATTTAAAGATGGCCGCGAAGACACCAGTGATGACACTCGCACTGGCAGACCATTGTCAGCAAAAACTGATGCAAACATTGAAAAAATCGGTAAATTTGTTCGACAAGATCGCCGTTTAACAATCAGAGCAGTGTCTGAGTTAACAGGAGTTGACAAGGAAAGTGTTAGGCAGATTCTTCATGAAAGTTTCAACATGAACAAAGTGTGTTCAAAAATGGTTCCAAAGTGTCTCACAATTGAACAGAAGGAACGCCGAATAATGATTTGTTCTGACATCCTGGAAAACATTGAAAGTGAACCCACCTTCTTACAAAATGTTATTACTTGCGATGAATCGTGGTTTTTTACTTACGATCCCGAAACTAAACGCCAATCGATGCATTGGAAAACTCCTGGTTCTCCACGACAAAAAAAAAAAGCACGAATGTCAAAATCGAAATTCAAGGCAATGATCATTGTTTTTTTTTTTTTGACATCAAAGGGATTGTGCACATTGATTGGGTACCAGAGGGACAAACAGTGAATCAGCATTACTACATTGGCGTCCTGGCTACCCTACGTGAGCGAGTACGGAGAAAACGGAACGATTTGTGGAGAAAAAAGTCATGGATCCTTCACCAAGACAATGCCCCAGCTCACAGTGCGTTGTCAGTGAAGACGTTTTTGGCAAAACACAACATTCCCATCTTAGATCATCCACCCTACTCACCTGATTTGGCCCCCTGTGACTTTTTTCTTTTCCCTAAAGTCAAGTCAGCTTTGAAAGGAACTAGATTTGAGACTGTTGAAGCAGTAAAAGAAAAAGCGACGGAAGTAATGTATGGACTTACCGAAAATGATCTGCAGCATTGCTATTGGAGCGGTGTAGAGACCGAGGAGGAGAGTACATTGAAGGAGATAACATGAAATTGTAAATAATTGTAAATAAATGTTTTTTCCAGCATCAGTCCGGTTTTTTTCTAGCCGCACCTCGTATTTACATGATAAACGCTGAAAGATCACAGTTTATTGTAAACGAGAGATTAGCCACTGCAGACGTGAAATGCTGATGCAGTAACAACCAGTGTAGCCGCCAAAATCTTGGGTGGAAGCATGACAATGTGCATGCATTGTGTTGTACACGTGCCGGATGTAGGTTTTGAGGATGGAGAACCATACCTGTTGCACACGGTCGTATACACAGGGACGGTTAATGCTGGAGGACGCTGCAGTTGTCGTCCGATGATGTCCCATATGTGCTCATTTGGTGATAGGTCTCGTAACCGAGCAGGCCGGAGCAAAATATAGCAACATTGTAGAGCATGTTTGGTTACAACAGCGGTATGGTGGCGAGCGCTATCCTGTTGGAAAACAGCCCTGGAATGCTGTTCATGAGTGGCAGGACAACTGTTCGGATCACCAGATTCACGTACATATTTGCAGTCAGAGTGCATGGGTTAGCGAAGTAACGGACTCACAGCAGTTTGTTTTGTCATTGCGGTGCCAGCTGCTGCTCACATTGGTGCTGCAGATGCAGTACGCTGTACCACCAGAGCCACACGACGAAAACGATCATCATCTCTCTCGTCAGTACACGTGGCTGTCCGGAGGCCGACCTTCTTGCGACCACACATTCTCGTGACCACCGCTGCCAGCAGTCATGCACAGTGACTACATTCCTGCCACGTCTTTCTGCAGTATCTGAGAGGAAACTTCCAGCTTTTCGGAGGCGTATTAGATGGCCTCTTTCAAATTCAATCTTTGTCACCTGAGAGGCACTCTGATATCAATTAACCATCTCCTATCTGAGAGGTAACTAATGCACACGACCTCACACCGGGCATTTAAAGCAAACCTGATTTGCATCCTCATAGCGGCGATACTAGTGCCATTCTTACTTGTCTGGCGAGATGTTTCAATGGATATCTTCCACATATGGAAACACACCTACCAACATTAGTTTATGTCGCATGACTCCTTAATAGTGTTGCGAGTTCTCTCCGTCAGTGTAGATGAGTGGAAACTAAACATTAATATCTAAATTGTGTTTCGAATTAATATTTGGAAGTTTCAGTTTTGCTCTGGACCAGCGTTATCTTCTTAAGGATCGTCCCAGTAACTGCTCCATATTGAACAAAATCACACCGACTGCCCGAAACGATCCATGAGATAATAAGGAACGCAGAAGATCGTACAGACACATGGTGGGAAATGCGCTCCAGGGCAGATGTACCAACTTGTGGCTGAGGATGAAAGATCACCGACATCGTAGGTTTCACTTAATAAAGCATCCATGAGAACACAATAGGTAAGTAGGAATTCTCTGTGTGCAGTAGTGCTCTAGAACCAAACCAAAGAGAATCCATCTTCTCAACGCCAACAGCCAAGACCCGCATCTATTACGGACTTGTCTGTTCGGCTTTCCGGCAGCGTGGACACTATACATGTTCTTTTTAGTGCGGAGTTCAACCACTAGTATATAGGCGGAACATTCACACTTTCCTGATGTATTCTTATGTGTACTCTGATACCTACACTGTCGAAGATGATATATCTCCATCTACAAGTGGGAGTACGCATTTCCAGTCATATGGCCACATGACGATTTTTTATTTTTTGTCCTCTCAAGTATCGCATCCTGCAGTAATATGCATTTAGCATAATCATCCTGAAAATTTCGGCTCAATTTGTTCGCATAGTTTTCACAACATTTCAATTTGTAATTTAGTGATGACAGTGTAAATTTTTCATTCTACTGTATTCTTTGTGCTCTGCTTCTCTTCGTCCTCCGACGTCTTCTGCGAGGTTATAGTCCTGCAGCAATCTACGGGCAAATAAGATTTTTAAGGTAACTCCATTATGAGGCACTCATGCATGAAATGAAATAATATAGACGGGAACTTAATTATTGTAATTGTTTCAGGAACGATTTATGTGCTTTGTTTTACGTGGAAAATTTCGATTACTACAATTCGTTAAGTGTTAGTTCTAGTTAAATTGTTAATAAATAGCCTTACATGTACCTGATTTGCTGAGAGAGAGAGAGAGAGAGAGAGAGAGAGAGAGAGATATTCCTTAAAGATGACGTCCTTGAAGATTTTAGGTTAGCAGAACTTAGGAAATGTTACTCGAGACTACAGTTAACCGGTACTACAATGGTGTGTAAGACTTAAGGAAGGAACTAATTTTCGCATGTTGTGTTGTCTTGACAAGTAAAACAGCTCAGTGGAACTTGCGCCATGGGCAGCAAGAACTGATACAGTGTAGTACATAAGGTAACGGAGAGAAATGCACTATGTGACGAATAGAAATTATATTTTAACTCAAAGGCTGTAACTACCCTGAAGTCACCACGGTTCATTATGGGCTCCTGGACAGTACAAACGGTGCGACATTAATAGTGTGTGATCACTACGGATGGCAGTCCATGCCCTGCAAAGTGTTCCCATGCTAGCCACTAGGCTTGTGAAGAGCTCATAGGTAAAGCTTTACATTCTTCCACCACTGTGGCTGACAACTGTCTGATGGTCGTTAGTTTATGTAGATATCCTGCAATCCATATGATTGCCGGAAACCGTTTTCCCAACGTATATCCAGACGTCCTCTATGCGTTTTAATTCGAGGAAAAGGGCAGGCCAGTCCATTCAACAAGTATATTTTCGTTTCACAACCCTTCCACCGACGCAGTTCGAAGCGGTTCTCGAACTGTCACCCATAAAATTGAAGTAGACGTTGAACGCACTACTGAAAGGGTGCACTTGGGGAAAACAGTTTTGCAATAAATTTGACCAGCGTGTGTCGTGTCCAAATATTTGTAGGTCATTACACACATACAACCTTAGGCTTCCCTACAGGGGAACATCTGAACCAGGAAAAGAATGAAGTCCGACACTGCCTGGCGTAGATTCATTGGACGAGAGATGTGCTCCACCAGATAATTGGAACATAGTAACACGACCGCTTCAAAATTCATTGAATTATTGGGTCTGATATTACCTTCATATCATATCGCTGCTGCCTAAAAACATGCAAAAGAAGTATTTGTACCCTAAGAACGGCGCTGGAAAGTGTGTACTACTAGCAAGAACAATACACTCATCTCGACATTAGTGTCACGAATTTTTGGTATAGTTCTGATTTCTCCTTGTGGCGTTTACATGTACTTTTAGGCCATAATTCAGTGTCCGTAACAGATGCGGCCACCGACTAGTTTTAGAAACTAATCTCATACGACTCCATGTAAGAAATATTACTAGCTACTCCTATTCACAGCCTGAAATATCTTCGTCTTTTCATTATTGGTTTATTTCTACCCATTGAATGTCTGGGTATGTCGTTAAGAGTTCCTGCCTTGTATATTAACCTGCTAGGAAGTCTGTACTGAACAACATCTTTCTGTAATTAGGAATACAAAATTTGTATCTCCTGATCTACTTCGGGTATTATTACAGCAACAATCTAAATGATCAGAGAACAGCATTCTAAACTTAGTCACTCGACACACGTAATTCCCTTCAACAGTGGATAGTAAGGTTGAGATTTCAAATGGATCTATTCGGGGTACAGTCTTTAGAAACTTTGAATAGCAAATAGTGTGTTTCACGCACCACACATTCTGTATACATTCGCAGTGTCATCACACTACACACGTTTAAGTCCACAAAGATCCGCGTGACAATACTGATATCAGTTGTCGAACAGAAACGCACGTACAACAGTTCGGATGTGCACCCTCATCCGAAGAATCAATATATTGTCATTAAGTCCCAATGCACCCTCTATAAATCATGAAAGTTGCCATTTTAACGTCTCAGACTGAAGGAACTGTTGTTATAGCTGACAATTCGTACGCATTGATTATGGCAAGTATTGTGACCCGCTCTGGAAAACATCAGCGTTTGAAGTACTTACCAAGCACACCAATAGACGTCGTGGCATTCGATATCGGGGTTGTTAGCTAACACCAGCTCTGCGTTGCTGGTATACGTCACGAATGCGCACGATATTAAAATGCGAGTATTCTTAAGGAACAAATTATTTCTGTTGAGACACTTGTGATTTATTATAAGGAACCTGCAAAATTATCAAATTCCACTACGCAACAATTCTAGTGTAACTATAACTGTCTATTCTGGGCTTACAGGCAAACTTAATTCTTCCGCCATCTCACAAGCAGTGGAGTGTAGCATTGGACTCCGCGACGCACTTTCCCGTAATTTGAGGGGGGAGAGAGAGAGAGAGAGAGAGAGAGAGAGAGAGAGAGAGAGAGAGAGAGAGTGTGTGTGTGTTTTCCTTCATTTCATTAAAAACAGGGACAGTACAGTGATTTATTGCACTCGCGTAAATTTTAGTAACTTCATTCGAACCAGCTCTAGACTGTAAAAATTTATGGATTACTCCATATAAAGCAATATATAGATTATTATGATATAAATTACTTACTTGTTGAAATAAGAAATGTGCTTTCGTTATGTCTTGTAAATTATTGACGTTAAAAGCAGCTTAATTTAAATTTATTTATAGTCATCTTATGTGCTTTCAGAATATTACGAAGATGTGAGAAAATACACCGTTTCTCGTCCCACTATTGTTTATTTTTAACTCTAAATAGTAAGCCTAAGTCAGAAACGTTGTTTACTAAGTTTGTTTCCTTAGGGACCACTTTTTTTATTTTCTCGTAATCTCTGATCATAGTAGTTTATAAGTTTACTCATATTAGGTTATTTGGATTTCTAAAATTATATTTAAATTAAGTAAGCATTGTTGTCTCGTCGCTTTATCACAGCACCTGATTAAGTGAAAAGTATGCGGAAATCGAACCCGTGCTATGGCGGTAGTACGTATCGCACGGTGAATTTTCTGGTTTGTTATGCACATTTCAGAAACTTTAGCAGTGAATAACTCCAACAGTCAGTAGCGCACGAAAAAAGTCTCAGTCTGGCAGAATCTACATTTAACCAAATTCTCGTTCTGTTCGGAATTGTAATGCTGAAGATAAGGTAATGCTTTAATATTAGTGAAGGCGCATACAGTTTCTACAATTTGGTCATTGGAGGGCATGTTAAAAATTAAGGACATGATGGGTGCAAGGTCACTTGCGTTTGTTTGCCTGGGAGATCCTTTAACAATGTTATACTGACGACAGCGACTCATGGGAACCTGATCGTGTTCGTTTTCGTCACGATTTTTCCGTAAATTCATCTCCTTTATCGGAATCCCCATAAGATGTTTCATCGTCACACTTTTCTGAATTCACTTCCAGGTTACCTTGAGATTCTGCTACAGCTTGTTCTAGAATAATGTCTGTATCATGTTCGCTTCAGACATCATCTGGGTCAGTGTGGTCACATTCATCCAGTATCCCAAAATAGCCATCATCTGAGATTTGCTTCAGAGCCGTTTTTGAGAATGTATGGCATTCATACTATGAAAACTAAATATAGAAATCCAACAAACTTTGTTAAACTGAACTTGAATAAAACTGCAAGCAGCTGTGAAGTGGAGATTTATTCACGACCGGTTTCGCAGAGTTAAAGCAGTATCTTCAGGTGGTTAGAAGTGTCACATAGATTAGGACACGGAGACGTTACCAACATTCGTAGTTATTAAGTCCAACCCCTCTCTATGCGGAACCATCTGAGAGGCTTCTTTAACGCCGCGAGACTGGTCGTTAATAAATTATCACTTAACATCTGTTTAAGGTTTTATTCAAGTTCAAATTACCACAAATTTTGACGACTGCGGCTGTCCATACTATAAGTTGCATGTGCCAACAATATATGTAACGTAGTAATCGAAGTGGGGTCCTGTCAGGTCCCCAGTTGTGTTTTTACTTTTTTTATATTTAACGAACACATAATAGATTAATAATGAATGAAAGCACCTTTCCTTTTGTTCTACAATATTGTAGAACAAAAGCAAACTGGTGCTTTTCGTTTATTATTATAATGCTGTTCTACCAAGAACCGACGGAAGATTCTGTTAATACATAATAATCATGTAACATACAAGTTGTTAAAAAAGAATCATCTGATTTGTCATGTTTATATTTCTGAAATTAATAAACATGCACAATGAATTTGTTTTTCTGGTTAAGTGGAAAGTGATAAAGTATTTCGTCATACCTTTTCATAGGTGTTCACTATGTTCAACTTGAGATGAAAGGCACATGTCATCGTGGTATTCATACTTTTCCTACACTGCACCGACTACGTCTTGAGTTACAGCTTCCACATCTGCTGTTACCTGATGTACCAGGTCATACATCGTTGGTAACGGAGACATATTCAGAGTCTTTTATAAGCCCCCACAAGAAATAATCATATACAGTCAGGGAAGTTTATGTTGGAGGCCGGTAATGTAAGGCTGAATAATTCGGTCCAGTGCGACCGATCCATCGTCCAGAAATCTTATGATTTAAAAATTACCCCACTTCCAGATGCCTGTGTGGCGGTGCTCCATCCTGTTGGTAAATTAAGTCGTTTGAATCAGTCTCCATCTTTGGGAAAAAAAGAAGTTCTCAAGCATACCGAGATATGTTCTTCGTGTAACAGTGTTCTCGGGAAAGAAATATGGACCATACACCTTTTCCCGTGAAACTACACGAAACCCATTAAATTTTGAAGAGTCCCTCTTAAGTTCTAAAACTTCGTGTGGTTGTACCGTACCACACTTTCTCACGTTTTGACGGTTAACTATTCTATTTAAATGGAATATTGCCCCGTCACTGAACACTAAACGTGGAAGAAAACTGTCATTCTTGCCAACAACGACATTACCGAACTCCACAAGTCGTGGTTTGCTACATTCACGAAGAGCTTGCAGTAGCTGAATTTTGTATGGCTTCATGAATAACGTCGATGCAACACACGCCAGACGGACATCGGGGGCATGATGAGTTTCGAGCTGCACGGCGAACGGATTTGTGCGGACTCCTTGTGAAACTATGGCGGATGCGTCCGACGTCTGTGTCACACACTCGGGGATGGCCTGGCCATTAGCCTTTATACAAACAACATGTTTCTGGGAATTGTTCACGCAATCGTCTAACGCTCTGTGCTGTAGGATGATCCACACCATACCTGGTACGAAAGTCACAAAGTCACGCTGAGCAGTTAGTACTGACCCGCACTGCCGCAAACTTAGAACACACAACACTTTCTGTTGTCTCGACACCATTTTTACTAGAACTAAAGTGAGCGCACACTGCTCTTTTTTCTTTTTCTTTTTTTTTCCATCAGTCTTCTGACTGGTTTGATGCGGCCCGCCACGAATTCCTTTCCTGTGCTAACCTCTTCATCTCAGAGTAGCACTGCTCCTACCTAGAGTTTAACCATGTAAGACTGGAGAGTCTGCGCTTCCCAACAGTACGGTGTTCACGTACATATCTCAAATAACATAACAGTTACAATTTTTTAAAAATCGGATGATTATTTTTGTTACATCCTGTGTATCTTAAACACACGCAGGAGAGACAAAAATTAATAAATATGTTCTTACAGGTGCAGCAGTATCACCAAATATCACTTTCTGGGGTTCCTAGAGGACCCTACTTGGTAAGATACAAACGTGTGACTTAAATGAAGTATGAAATCGTTGCTGGTAAAGCACGGTCACATCTTATTAGTAATAGATTGGTAAAAAGTGAAAAATTTTACTTTTCCAGGCTATCAAAAAGGTACAGTGTAATTAAGTAATTAAATGTACAAAGTTTGTTAATTCATTTAGGTTTAGTATTCTCACAATTTATTAAAACATTTAAATAGGTAAATTATGATCGTTAGGCTATTTCTTCGTGTTGTCACATGCCAGCAGGTGAAGGCCCTTCAGAGTTGCTTCAATAGCGTTACACGAACCCTGGGTTGCTGAAGACAGCGCCTGTACAGTAACGGAGACAGTGTCGCTGCACATATCGCTCCACTCTTCAATGAGAACGCGGTAGTTTCTCATGTCGTCCAGGACTGGCAACAGTGAGCCTCTCATCAGCTTCATCTCCGACTCCCAGTTGCTCACCTCGGCCAGACCAGCGTCAGGTCGCTGAATGTAGTCCAGGAAGCGGTCTCCGGCTGCCGCAATGTGGCAAAAAGCGATGGTGCCGCGTGGCTGGTAGCTCCTCAATACGTCCAGGTCACGCCACGCCGCATGCAGGGCTTGGGTCGCCTCCCCGTGGAGTCGAACCGCGTCCTCCGCGTCGCACAGCGCCTCACACGTCCACTGTGCGGCGGCAGACGCTGCGTCGCTGAACCTGCTAAGCACCTTACCTTCCATCTCCAACTTTTGCACCGCTTGCTCCATGATCCACGTCATCCCTACAGCTGGTTCCACTACGTTCACTATAGTCTTTAAACAGTTGAGGATCACCTGACAGCTGATTTCTGTCCTGGCTACAATTTTCTCAGCTACAGCGCACAGCTTGTACATTTTCTTGCGCTGCCGTACGACTACGTTCCGTGATTTTCGAACAGAATTGGATGCCTTTCGTAAAATGTAGTTGTGGCTCACGTCTCCAACCGTAACAGCCCTCCTTACGTCGTCTTCACTACTGGTGGCATCAATCCGTTCAGATTTGTCAGATGCAACTGACTTGCGACATACCTGCACGACTGGCTCTTCATGGTCTTCTGATTTTGCCTGCCTTTTGCCTACACTGCAGACGCCAAGCACGTAGGCCCTTACAGTTTCGAACCTTTGTTCAAATGGACCACTTCTGGGCGCTTCTCCAAGCACTCTCCAACTTCGCAAGCCCTGCTTTACAACATTTGTTACGAATTTACCAATGGGAGCCTTGACGACGCTATGGAAGTCACACGTCAGCTGAGAGACTTTTGTCAGGTGCCTACTGATGACTGTAAAGATGTACTCTTCTCTTTCCTTTTCCAGCTTCACTGATTCTGCTGCTCTATCGTAAGATACTTCCAGTGCCACCAAAGAAAACAATGAACCTCCAATATCTGATAAGTAGTCGAGTGCTTCAGTTGCAGTGTCTGTCTCAGAAAGTGAATACTGATCAATCACCGCTTCATTCGACATAATAGTGTCTTTATCACTCGTGAAACTTCGCTCACTCCTGTTGCAGCTCTCTGGTGACCCACCGAGAAGGAAGATATCTTTCTGCTGCTGTTCGTCACCGGACGCATGTGGTGAGTCTCTCGGGGCTGACGTCTTTCGCCATCGAAAGCTATCCGTGCGCCATGTTTGCTCAGTGACCCAGTTGTACAAGTCGCTATCAATGATAGACACATTTGCGTATTCTGCTAAGATGCTGTCAGAACTTTCGGAATCCTCTGTTTCAACCTTTAAGTGTAGATCTTGTTGTGAGGTGAGTGTCAGGTCGGGGCGGGTTTCATTGCAACTGCGACCGTATTTGTTAGTGTCCTCTGGCCTGTGAGATTGTTGACGGTCATCTTTCCGTCGATGTCTGACAGCGGTGAAGTGGCCTTCCAAGTCTACGCGTCGTCTGACCGCTATAGGCTCTCCAGTAGAGGAATCTGACGAACGCGCTGTGGACCTTTGTCTGTCTCTGGTGTCCATCATGAAGTCGTCGTCGCGGCGGCTTCAGTTGATAACAGATACCTGCAGATCACACAACTTTCATAAGTTTTACAGGTTGTGGCAGTATTTGCGTATGTGCGTGAAATTGCCAGTGGGAGGAGAGGGGGGGAGGACAGGAGAGAGAGAGAGAGAGAGAGAGAGAGAGAGAGAGAGAGAGAGAGAGAGAGAGAGAGAGACGACTTTTAAAACATTTGGAGAGACAGGAATGTGCCAAATGTCTCGTGATCCTAAACAAAACATTTCTCTGTAATCATGGCACAGTTACATACCAAGGATACTTTTAAGATATTTTAACGCTTTTTACTTAGTTTAAGTTTGTCTACTTGTAACCAGTGACAAGAACACCTCTCTGGCTTCCGGTGGCTATCTGATTTGGTAAAGACTGCCAGTCTCGCTAGCGGGATGAAAGCAGAGCTCACCATCTGCAGCATCGTCGGCAGGACTGACTGCGGACCTTTGGTAGCGAGCCGAGTGGAGGGTCTGAATCAGAGGCTGAGACGGTTCTACGACCGTGTGCGCTGCAGATTCCTCGACTTGCGCCATAGGGTGGTGGGGTTTCGGGTTCCGCTGGATAGGTCAAGAGTCCACTACACGCAGCAAGCGGCTATACGGGTAGCAGGGATTGTGTGGCGTGGACTGGGCGGTTTTTTTAGGTTAGATGGCCTCGGGCAAGTACAGAAAGGGCAACAGCCTCAAAGGGTGCGGGGCAAAGTCAGGACATTCGGGGACCAAGCAGCAATCGGTATTGTAATTGTAAACTGTCGAAGCCGCATTGGTAAAGTACCGGAACTTCAAGCGCTGATAGAAAGCACCGAAGCTGAAATCGTTACAGGTACAGAAAGCTGGCTGAAGCCAGAGATAAATTCTGCCGAAATTTTTACAAAGGCACAGGCAGTGTTTAGAAAGGATAGATTGCATGCAACCGGTGATGGCGTGTTTGTCGCTGTTAGTAGTAGTTTATCCTGTAGTGAAGTAGAAGCTGATAGTTCCTGTGAATTATAATGGGTGGAGCTTACACTCAACAACTGAGCTAGGTTAATAATTTGCTCCTTTTACCGACTTCCCGACTCAGCAGCATTAGTGGCAGAACAACTGAGAGAAAATTTGGAATACATTTCACATAATATAGACTGGCACACTCAGATGTTTAGGACGGGTGGTAGGGACAGAGCATCGAGTGACATTATACTGAGTGCACTATCCGAAAATTACCTCGAGCAATTAAACAGAGAACCGACCCGTGGAGGTAACATCTTGGACCTACTGATAACAAACAGACCCGAACTTTTCGACTCTGTAAGTGCAGAACAGGAATCAGTGAAAAGGCCGTTGCAGCATCCCTGAATATGGAAGTTAATAGGAATATAAAGGGAGGAAGGTTTATCTGTTTAGCAAGAGTAATAGAAGGCAGATTTCAGACTACCTAACAGATCAAAACGAAAATTTCTGTTCCGACACTGACAATGTTGAGTGTTTATGGAAAAAGTTCAAGGCAATCGTAAAACGCGTTTTAGACAGGTACGTGCCGAATAAAACTGTGAGGGACGGGAAAAACCCACTGTGGTTCAACAAAAAAGTTAGGAAACTACTGCGAAAGCAAAGAGCTTCACTCCAAGTTTAAACGCAGCCAAAACATCTCAGACAAACACAAGCTAAACGATGTCAAAGTTAGCGTAAGGAGGGCTATGCGTGAAGCGTTCAGTGAATTCGAAAGTAAAATTCTATGTACCGACTTGACAGAAAATCCTAGGAAGTTCTGGTCTTACGTTAAATCAGTAAGTGGCTCGAAACAGCATATTCAGGCACTCCGGGATGATGATGGCATTGAAACAGAGGATGACACGCGTAAAGCTGAAATACTAAACACCTTTTTCCAAAGCTGTTTCACAGAGGAAGACCGCACTGCAGTTCCTTCTCTAAATCCTCGCACAAACGAAAAAATGGCTGACATTGAAATAAGTGTCCAAGGAATAGAAAAGCAACTGGAATCACTCAACAGAGGAATGTCCACTGGATCTGACGGGATACCAATTCGACTCTACACTGAGTACGCGAAAGAACTTTCCCCCCTTCTAACAGCCGTGTACCGGAAGTCTCTAGAGGAACGGAAGGTTCCAAATGATTGGAAAAGAGCACAGGTAGTCCCAGTCTTCAAGAAGGGTCGTCGAGCAGATGCACAAAACTATATGCCTATATCTCTGACGTCGATCTGTTTTAGAATTTTAGAACATGTTTTTTGCTCGTGTATCATGTCGTTTTTGGAAACCCAGAATCTACTCTGTAGGAGTCAACATGGATTCCGGAAACAGCGATCGTGTGAGACCCAACTCCCTCTATTTGTTCATGAGACCCAGAAAATATTAGATGCAGGCTCCCAGGAAGATGCTATTTTCCTTGACTTCCGGAAGGCGTTCGATACAGTTCCGCACTTTCGCCTGATAAAGAAAGAGCCTACGGAATATCAGACCAGCTGTGTGGCTGGATTGAAGAGTTTTTAGAAAACAGCATGTTGTTATCAATGGAGAGACGTCCACAGACGTCAAAGTAACCTCTGGCGTGCCACAGGGAGTGTTATGGGACCATTGCTTTTCACAATATAAATAAATGACCTAGTAGATAGTGTCGGAAGTTCCATGCGGTTTTTCGCGGATGATGCTGTAGTATACAGAGAAGTTGCAACATTAGAAAATTGTAGCGAAATGCAGGAATATCTGCAGCGGATATGCACTTGGTGCAGCGAGTGGCAAGTGACCCTGAACATAGACAAATGTAATGTATTGCGCATACCTAAAAAGAAGGATCCTTTATTGTATAATTATATGATAGCGGAACAAACACTGGTAGCAGTTACTTCTGTAAAATATTTGGGAGTATGCGTACGGAACGATTTTAATTGGGATGATCATATAAAATTGTTGGTAAGGCGGGTACCAGGTTGAGATTCATTGGGACAGTCCTTAGAAAATGTAGTCCATCAACAAAGGAGGTGGCTTACAAAACACTCGTCCGAGCTATCTTGAGTATTGCTCATCAGTGTGGGATCCGTACCAGGTGGGGTTAACAGAGGAGATACAGAAGATCGAAAGAAGAGCGGCGCGTTTCTTCACAGGGTTATTTAGTAACCGTGATACCGTTACGGAGATGTTTAGCAAACTCAAGTGGCAGACTCTTGCAAGAGAGGCGCTCTGCATCGCGGTGTAGCTTGCTGCCCAGATTTCGAGAGGGTGCGTTTCTGGATGAGGTATCGAATATATTGCTTCCCCCTACTTATACCTCCCGAGGAGATCACGAATGTAAAATTAGAGAGATTCGAGCGCGCACGGAGGCTTTCAAACAATCTTTCTTCCCGCGAACCATACGCGACTGGAACAGGAAAGGGAGGTAAGTACAGTGGCACGTGAAGTGCCCTCCGCCACCACACTGTTGGGTGGCTTGCGGAGTATAAATGTATATGTAGAACTGCCAAGATATTTCTCATCCGATTCTCGATTCTTGCGAAGTCAATTGTGAAGTGAAACTTCTTGACAGGTCAATATGTGTAAGGGATTGGATCTCGAATATGTGAACTTTGTCTTTCGCAGCCAAGTACTATACCCCCTGACTCTTCTAAAAACGACTGACAACCCATCCGCTCAGCTTTACTTCAGTGACTACGTCATCTCCTGCCATATAAATTTAACGGAAGTTGTCCTGCGTACCTTGCGGGACTAGCACTCATGGAAGAAAAAATATTCCAGCTACAGCCTGCAGGATTGTTTCCAGAATGAATTTTCACCGTGTGCGCTGACATGAAAGTGTCAGGATGTCTCTCATCAGCGCACACTCCGCTGCTGAGTGACAATTCAATCTGGAATCATATCGTCAGGCCGTGGCTAATCAATGTGTTCGCCATATCCTAGTGCTGTAACTTTCTCAAGAGATATTATGTGAAATTTCGAAGGTAGGAAATAAGATACTGGTGGAAGTTGGTTGGTTGAAGATTAAAGGGACTGAACTGCATTGTTATCAGTCCCTTTTTCCTTCGTCGCACACATCTCAGATTAAAACCACACCACATAAAAACTTATCGCTTGAAATCCTGCGAAGGAACAAAATGCGTAAAACTATGTGTGCAACCAGACTGAAGTAAAAAACGATATTATCAAACCGAAAGTGGAAACGTTAACGAACAAGAAAAAAGCGGTAAAAAGTGTTAAAGTGAGATGGCCTTGATTGGCTGATCGTAAGAAGAATGTTCCAGCCACTCCGCAACACACTAAAATCCCCAGTCCAAAAGCACAAGGCAAGAGAGACACAAATGGTGAAATGATGAACACCGAGTGGAACAGACAGCACCAGAGGGAGCGAGAACGAGTTAAAATGCAGTTAAGATGAAGGCCTGAAAAATGAAGGTAAGGTGCCTACCATTAAATAGATTGGGAAAAAAAACCTTGAAACTATGTTAGCCACGGAGGCATTGTCACCTAAAAGTGAGGGAGAATAGAAGTCCACCGTAAGACGGCCAAATGCGGACAATCCAACAAGATGTGAACCACTGTCAAGAGTGAACCACTGTCAAGAGTGAACCACAACACTGAGACGGGTTCTCGGACATAGGTTATGACCTTGAGGCAGCCAAATAAGGCCGACGCGAAACTGGCAAATGGCAATGGAGTCTTTGTGATACGCTCGCTTGGAAGACCAAACAGTCGACGTTACCTTTACTAGATGTAACATATTCGGCAAAGTCAGGGAGCGCCATTCTGTATTCCAGAGCCCAAGAACCTTGCCGTGTAATAGTGATAGAATCACAATCCGGTATGGCGATCTCCAGACTGTTTACGAGTAGCCTCTTTCGCCAACCTGTCAACTAGTTCGTTTCTTAGGATTCCAGTGTCCATAACTAGGCCACAGACCGTCCACGTCTTTCAAGGACATAAACGGACTCTTGGATGGCCATTACCAGAGGATAGCCAAGATAGCACTGGTCGAGAGTTTTTAAGGCTGTCAAGGGTCGCCACGAACGAGGAAGGTCTCGCTGGTGCAGGAATGGACAAGCCTAAGACTGCGAGAGATGGCTACCGGCTTCGCAATGTAAACACTATAGCCATCTGGCAAGGAGCGCTGTTCAGTATATCCCTCATGAGCACAATCGAACCCAATACGACCATCAACCATCAAGCAATCCGTGTAAACTACTGGGATGTGTCAAGGAAAGAGAGAAACAGGCGGCAGAGGGCCGCAGGATGAACTTAGTTTTTTGGGACTTGCGATAGGTCTAGATTGCGCTGTGGTCGAGGTGTAGATCACGAATGTGACGTGAGTGGCCGTGGAGGAGAAGTGGTAGAGGGAAACATTCGAGTTCAGTGAGAGAGGACGAGACAAGGACTGCAATGTAATTTCCAATCCGGGCCATCTTTGTGGGAGACGGTGATTCCGATGTTTAGGTGAGCAAGGGATGTGCATGGTATAACAGGCAAGAAGCAGTTGTCGCCTCATCTTCAGTGAAGAAACCCCAGCTTCCACGACTAGGCTGTTCACAGGGTTCGTTCGGAAAGCTCCCGTCACAAGTCAAACTCCACTGTGATGTATAGGGTCCAGCATCTGCATTGCCGAGGGCCATGCTTCTTTTTTTTTTTTTTTTTTTTTTTGGGGGGGGGGTTTAAGGGCGCTCAACTACTGAGGTCATTAGCGCCCAGTCACAATTGTTAGAGCACAGAGAATCTAGTAAAACTCAAGGGGAGGGTAGGGACACCAGACAGTCCTTACAAAGATGCAGATAAAATAAGTAAAAGAGTTAGATGTCTTTGGACAAGCCAGTCAAAGTTATAAAACGAAGAACACGAGCAGCTGCTCGAGCGTCATCAGCTAAAATATCCGGTAAAGTAGATGGTAGGGACAGGACAACACGAGATTGACTAAAGCGGGGACACCACAATAAAACATGGCGCACTGTTAATGCTTGACCACAAGGGCACTGCGGGGCTGGGTCACCCGAGAGCAGGTAGCGCTGGCTAAACCGGCAATGCCCAATCCGCAACCTCGTCAGAAGGACCTCTTCTCGCCGAGATGGTCGGGAGGAGGTTGTCCAAGCAGTTGGGAACGGTTTTACTGCCCGGAGCTTATTTCCTTGAAGTGATAACCAAGTATCCCACCACAAAGACAAGCCTCTTACAAACAACCCCACTAATGTCAGATAAGGGACACAATGGGAGGCTGGCCGAGGCAGGAGGACTGCAGCCTTGGCTGCAGCATCAGCAGCCTCATTTCCAGGCACTCCTACATGGCTGGGAACGCACAGAAAGCTGACAGGAGAGCCATCATCAGCGAAAGAATGGAGGGACTGCTGGATCCGTTGCACCAAGGGATTGACCGGATAGGGAGCTCCAAGGCTCTGAAGAGCACTGAGTGAATCAGAGCAGAGTACATACGATGAATGGCGGTGGTGGCGGGCATACTGAACGGCCTGATGGAGAGCAAAAAGCTAGGCCGTAAAGCTGGAACATTGGTCGAGGAGCCGGTATTTAAAGGTGACGGCCCCGACGACAAAGGCACAGCCGACACCATCGTCAGTTTTGGAGCCATCGGTGTAAATAAAGGTGTGACTGGTAAGTCGTACACGAAGTTCGACAAACCGTGAGCAATACACCGCAGACGGAGTACCCTCCTTCGGGAGCGAGCTGAGGTCGAGATAAATATGAACCGGAGCCTGGAGCTAAGGTGGTGTCGGGCTCTCACCCTCTCTGAAGGTGGTAGGGAGGGCAAAATCCAATTGTCGAAGCAGGCGACGAAAGCGGACTCCAGGGGGCAGCAGGGCAGAGACATACAACCCGTACAGACGGTCGAGAGAATCGGCGAAGAAGGACTGATAAGAGGGGTGGTCGGGCATTGACAACAGCCGGCAGGCATACCGACACAGCAGTACGTCGCGCCGGTAGGTCAATGGTAGTTCGGCAGCTTCAGCATAAAGACTCTTGACGGGACTAGTGTAGAAGGCTCCGGTCGCAAGACGTAACCCCCGATGGTGGATGGAATTGAGACGGCGTAAGAGGGATGGCCGAGCAGACGAGCAGACGAAGCTCCCATAATCCAGCTTCGATCGGACTATGGACCGATACAAGGGACGCAGGACAGTGCGATCCGCTCCCCAAGATGAACCACTAAAAACTCGGAGGACATTAAGGGAACGTGTACAACAGGCCACCAAGTAAGAGACGTGCGGAGACCAACAAAGTTTCCTGTCCAATGTGAGCCCTAGCAACTTAGTTGTTTTCACGAATGGGAGAACAACAGGACCGAGATGTAAGGATGGCGGAAGGAACGCTTTATATCGCCAAAAGTTGATAGAAACCATCTTCTATTCAGAGAACCGGTTGGTTGGTTTGGTTGTTTGAGGTTTAAGGGACCAAACAGCAAGGTCATCAGTCCCTTGTTTCAAATATACTCCATTCTGCTTACGGGACATCTCAGAAAAGTCAGAACAATAAAACGGAAAAAGGGAAAAACGTAAAAGGGCAGTCACGTTGTCATTGGTAAAAAACAAATGAGGGAAGTCGGCAAGAGAGCGAACCCAACACTATGCTGAAGCAGCATAGGCAAGACCACCTGTGACTGAAAAGGTACAACTGCTATAATGCAGAAAGTACGTATGGGAATAGAAAGACTAACCAAGCCTTAAAAAAAAAAGGGTAAAAACATAGTAAAAGGGGAAGAAAAGAGGATTCCGGTCAGGGAGGTGAATCGGGAATCTCTGAACACTGCCTACAGTGGGAGACACCCAAACTCCCACCGCCCTGCCCAAACACCAGAGAGATTAAAAACCTTAAAACTGAGAATAAAAACCACTCTCCCGGAGGAAACCGAAAACCAGAGAGACCATCCGGGAATCGTCACCCAACATCAAAAGTAAAGTGTGGGGGAGTCTGTACTTAGCACGCAGAGCCAAAAGAAGGGGGCATTCAACCGAAATGTGGGCCACTGACTGGAAGGCTCCACAACCACATAGCGGGGGTGGCTCAACACGCAAAAGGAAACCATGGGTCAGCCCGGTATGGCCAATGCGGAGACGACACAGTGTGGTCGAGTCCTTTCGGGAGAGGCGAAAAGAAGAACGCCATGGGCCTGGTGTCACCTTAATTGCACGAAGTTTATTAGACAGTGGAGTAGCCTCCTAAGAATTGGCCCATGATTGTGCGAAGTGGGATTTGATGTGAAGCCGTAAATCCGCTGCAGGAGGGGTTACAGAATACGGGGGGTAAGTAACTGCTCCCCCAGCCAAACGATCAGCGAGCTCATTTCCCGGGATACCCACATGGCCAGGAACCCATAGGAAGTCAATGGAACAAGCAGCACGGTGAGTATCAGCGAGATGGTCATGGATGGCAGAGACCAAGGGATGGCGCGAAAAACACCAGTCAATAGCAAGAAGGCCACTCATCGAGTCCGTACATAACAAAACGCGGTTGTGTTGGGATTGTTTAATAAAGATAAGGGCCCGGGAAATTGCCATCAATTCCGCAATAAACACCCCACATGTAGGTGGCAGCAGATGATTTTCCGTTCCAACAGAGGACGTGAAGGCATACCCAACATTATCAGCAGATTTAGAGCCATCAGTGTAAAAAACAACAGCATCTCGAAACTCCCATAACATTTGGCGGAAAAAGGAACGGAACATCACCGGGGGGTGGAATCTTTCGGACCGCGGCGGAGATCCATCCGAATTCGAGGCCGAGGAACTAACAAGGGGGGGGGGGGGGGGTGGAGGAAAGGGAACGAGGAAGACAGGACAAAGGAGGAAGCAGAAAATCACGGTAAAGAGACGCAAGGCGCAGCCCAACCGGTAAACCCGCCCGAGGGCGGGAGTCGGGTGGGCGACGTCCATGGTCTGGGAACAGGATAGAATAGGAAGGATGAGTGGGAGAAGAACGGATTGTGAGGGCATAAGACACCAGAAGCTGGGACCGCCGAACAGAAAGGGGGGGGATCCCAGCTTCTACCAGGAGACTATCAACAGGGCTAGTAGGGAAGGCACCGGTGGCCAAACGGATACCACGATGGTGGACTGGATCCAGCAAGTGCAGCGTGGAAGGAGCAGCTGAACCATAAACTTGACAACCATAGTCCAAGCGAGACAGAACTAGAGCACGATAAAGACGGAGGAGGAGGGAACGGTCCGCACCCTAAGAGGAGTGGGCAAGGAAGCGAAGGACATTGAATTTACGGAAACATTCTACCTTCAGGAGTCTGATATGGGGCAGCCAAGTGAGCTTGTTGTCGAAAAGAAGACCCAGGAAACGAAACTGTGGAACCACAGGCAATCTTTGTGCAGCGAGATAGAGCTCTGGATCAGGGTGGACCGTAGTACGGCGACAGAAGTGGACCACCCGCGATTTTAAAGGAGAGAATTGAAACCTGTGTGAGAGGGTCCATGCAGAGGCACGCCGTATAGCCACCTGGAGCTGCCGTTCTGCAGATGCCATCGAGGAGGAACTACCCAAATGCAGAAATCATCCACATACAGGGCAGGGGCGACCAAGGGACCGACAGAGGCCACAAGTCAATCAATAGCAATGAGGAAAAGAAGGACACTCAAGACAGAACCCTGTGGGATGCCCGTCTCCTGGGTCCATGGAGAACTAAACGCAGTACCAACTCGAACTCTGAATCACCGATGGATCAGGAACTGGCGGATAAAAATCGGGAGTGGGCCCCGAAGACCCCACTGATGAAGGGTAAGTAAGATGTGATGGCGCCAGGCCGTGTCATCTGCCTTGCGAAGGTCAAAAAACACTGCAACCAAATGGCGGCGCTGGGAAAAAGCCTGCCGAACTGCGGATTCCAAGCGAAGTAAATGATCGATTGGAGATCGTCCCTCTCGAAAGCCACACTGGTAAGGGGACAATAGATACTGAGATTTGAGGACCCAATTGAGCCGACGGGCTACCATCCATTCAAGTAACTTACAAACAACATTGGTCAAACTAATTGGCCGATAGCGGTCAACAGATAGGGAGTTCTTACCAGGCTTGAGGACAGGAACCACGTTGCTATCCCTCCACTGAGAAGGGAAGTCGCCCTGGAGCCAGATACGGTTAAACACCCGAAGATGATGTTGCCGTTGTGGAGCACTGAGATGTTGAAGCAGTTGGTTATGAATGGAATCTGGGCCAGGGGCCGTATCATGACAAGAAGATAGAGCAGAAAGAAATTCCCATTCAGTAAAAAAGTTCGTTGTAAGATTCTGACTCACAGAGGGTGAAACATAAGGTGGAAGCTTCGGCCCACTGTTTTTGGTGAAGGAAAGCAGCTGGATAGGAGGCTGACGCTGATGCCACTGCAAAATGGGTCGCAAGATGTTCTGCAAGAACTAATGGGTCCGTACAAAGGCCATCTGGGAGGTGAAGGCCTGGGAGGGTGGACTGCCGATGGCAACCTTGGAGAGAGCGAAGTGTAGCCCATACCCGTGATACAGGGACAGTAGAACCAAGGGAAGAAACGATTCGTTCCTAACACATCCTCATGGAGTAGACGTCCACAGTGGTGGTGGTTGTTAGGATGTGTAAGGGGGACTAAACAGCGAAGGTCATCAGTCCCCCATTCCAAAAACAAGCGAGACAAAGTCGCAGAGCAGATAAAACCCCAAGGGGGAAGGAGACTGCCCCCCCCCAGGTGCTAAAGAACACAAATTAGGCAACGAACACTACAGAAAAGAAGAGTACGGACGAACACCAGACAGAAAGAAAGAGAAGAGAAGAAGATGGCCGGAGACTGGTTGACTGACCACGATAACAAAAGAGGGAAAGAGTCAACCATCTCACGGCACACCAGAACAGCAACAGGCACAAGGACAAAAGACACAGAAAGGGAAAGGTGCAGGACCTCCCTAAATCGAACCATAAAACGGACTACCACGGATAAAATTTAAAACGTTATCAGCCATGGAGGCATCGTCAGATAAAACCAAAGCCAAAGTGCCCGGGAGATGAAAAGATTGCCGGAGTGTGCGCAGTCGAGGACACTCCAGCAAAATGTGGCCGACCGTCAGCCGGGACCCACACTGACACAGGGGGGGATCCTCCTGACGCAAGAGATGGCCGTGCGTCAGGTACGTATGGCCGATGCGCAGCCGACACAGGACCACCGAGTCCCTGCGAGAAGCCCGCAGGGAGGAACGCCACACGGCGGTCGTCTCCTTGACAGCCCGCAGTTTATTCGGGGCTGTCATGCCACGCCACTCAGCAGCCCACATCCCAATCAGCTTACGGCGCAACACCATCTGCTGGTCGCGAGCCGTAAGGCCGACCTCCAAAGCCGGGGCGTCGATCGCCCCTTTAGCCAGCCTGTCGACACGTTCGTTCCCTGGGATGCCAACATGACCGGGCGTCCAAACCAAGACCACCGAACGACCAGAACGGACAATGGCGGAAATAGACTCCTGTATGGAGGACACCAGAGGAGAGGAGGGATAGCAGCGGTCGATGGCCTGAAGGCTGCTCAGGGAGTCACTGCAGATGACGATGGACCCACCTGAGCAGGAACGCAGATGCTCAAGAGCGCGCATGATTGCCACCAGCTCTGCAGTAAAAATACTGCAGCCAGCCGGCAAGGAGCGTTGCTCAACATGGGCAGCGTGAGCAAAAGCGTAGGCAGTGCGACCATCAACCAGGGAACCATCCGTGTAGACAGGCTCACAGCCCGGAAATGAGGCGAGGAGCGCAAGAAAACGGCGACGGAGGACCACAGGCGGAACCGAGTCCTTAGGTCCCTGTGCCAAATCCAGACGGACGAACGGCCGGGACAAACACCAGGGAGGCGTAGGTGTACGGACCCGGAAGGGAGGCAGAAGAGGGAATGACCCCAGGTCGGACAGCAGGGACCGGACACGGACAGCTATGGAAAGCCCAGACCTAGGTCGCCGTTCGGGCAGATGGAGGACCATAGCAGGGAAAAGCAGGCGACGATTGGGATGATCTGGCGAGCAATGAACGTGGACAGCATAGTCGACGAGCAGACGATGGCGGCGAATCCGCAGCGGGGGAACCCCGGCCTCCACCAGTAGACTATCCACGGGGCTGGTGCGAAAAGCGCCAGTGGCAAGCCGAACCCCACAGTGGTGTACGGGGTCTAACAACTTCAACACTGAGGGGGACGCAGACCCATAGGCCAGGCTCCCATAATCGAGCCGGGACTGCACAAGGGCTCTGTACAACCGCAGCAGCGTGCAGCGATCTGCACCCCAAGACGTGTGGCTAAGGCAGCGGAGGGCGTTGAGGTGCCGCCAGCATTTTTGCTTCAGCTGAGTAATATGAGGAACCCATGTGAGCCGGGCATCAAACACGAGTCCCAAGAAGCGGCAAGTGTCCACCACCTCAAGCAGGTGGCCGTCGAGGTAAAGTTCAGGATGAGGGTGGACCGTCCGACGCCTGCAGAAGTGCATAACTCGAGTCTTGGCTGCAGAGAACTGAAAACCGTGAGTCAGTGCCCACGAGGCTGCCTTGCGAATGGCGACTTGCAGCCGGCGTTCGGCGACTCCCGTAGTCGTGGAGCTAAATGAGATGCAGAAGTCGTCGGCATACAAAGAAGGAGACACCGACGACCCCACTGCTGCAGCCAGACCATTAATAGCCACCAGAAATAAGGAGACGCTCAACACTGAGCCCTGCGGGACCCCATTTTCCTGTATATAAGAGGAACTAGAGGTGGCACCGACTTGCACCCGGAAAGAGCGGCGCAATAAAAAGCTTTGAAGAAAAGCCGGGAGCTGACCACGAAGACCCCACTCATGCAACGTGGCGAGGATGTGATGCCTCCATGTGGTGTCATACGCTTTCCGCAGATCGAAAAATACAGCAACGAGATGCTGACGTCGGGCAAAGGCCGTACGGACAGCTGATTCCAGCCGCACCAAATTGTCCACTGCAGACCGGCCCCGACGGAAGCCACCCTGGGATGGAGTGAGGAGACCGCGCGACTCAAGGACCCAACACAAACGCCGCCCCACCATACGTTCGAGCAATTTGCACAAAACGTTGGTGAGGGTAATGGGACGATAGCTGTCCACCGCCAGTGGGTCCGCACCGGGCTTCAAGATGGGGACAATAACACCCTCTCGCCATTGCGACGGGAACACACCTTCGCTCCAAATGCGATTAAATATCGCGAGAATGTGTCTCTGGCAGTCCCTGGAGAGATGTTTCAGCATCTGCGCGTGGATGCAGTCTGGGCCTGGTGCTGTATCAGGGCAATCGGCGAGAGCAGCGAGGAACTCCCTCTCGCTGAAAGGGGCATTGTATGTTTCAGAACGACGCGTGTGAAATGAGAGCGGCGTCCGCTCGGCTCGCTCCTTTAGAGAGCGAAAGGCGGGGGGATAAGATGCAGTCGCAGAGCTCTGAGCAAAGTGCGCGGCAAGCCGTTCAGCAATGGCGGCAGCGTCCGTGCATACAGCGCCGTCCAAGGAGATCCCAGGGACACCGAAAGTGGTCTGGTGTCCATAAATCCGCCGTATCCGGGACCACACCAGCGAGGGGGAGACACGGGAGCCCAACGATGAGACATACTGCTCCCAGCACTCTTGCTTACGCCGTGTAATCAGACGTCGGGCGAAGGCACGGAGCCTCTTAAAGGCGATGAGGGTCTCGAGAGACGGGTGCCGCCTATGACGCTGGAGGGCCCGCCTACGGTCGCGAATAGCCGCAGCAATCTCCGGCGACCACCAGGGTACAGCCTTCCTCCGAGGGAGTCCAGAAGAGCGGGGGATGGCAGCCTCGGCTGCCGAAATGATGGACGTGGTGAAGACACGGACCACCTCGTCAATGTCACCCTGCGGGGGACACTCAACGGTTGCCGCGGAAGTAAAACGCGGCCAGTCAGCCCTGTGGAGGGCCCAGCGTGGCAGACGCGCAGAAGAATGACACTGGGGCAGTGACAAATAGATGGGAAAATGGTCACTGCCACACAGGTCAGGATGCACCCTCCAGTGGAGGGATGGGACAAGTCCGGGGGTGCAAAGAGAGAGATCGATGGCGGAGAACGAGCCATGGGCCACACTGAAATGTGTGGGAGCACCGGTGTTCAAGAGGCTAAGGTCGAGCTGAGCCAATAAATGCTCCACGGCACGACCGCGGCCATCGGAGACAGTCCCACCCCATAGAGGGTTGTGGGCATTGAAATCGCCCAACAACATGAAAGGTGGCGGCAGTTGGGTTATCAGAGCAGCCAGGACATGCTGCGAGACAGCACCATCCGGTGGAAGGTAGATACTGCAGACGGTAATAGCCTGTGGCGTCCACACCCGCACAGCGACAGCCTCTAAAGGTGTTTGGAGAGGGACAGACTCGCTGTGCAGAGTGTGAGCGACATATATGCAGACGCCACCAGACACCCTTTCGTAAGTTGCCCGGTTCTTAAAATAACCCCGATAGCCACGGAGGGCGGGGGTTCGCAGTGCTGGAAACCAAGTTTCCTGCAGAGCAATGCAAAGGAAAGGATGAAGGCTGATAAGCTGGCGGAGCTCAGCTAGATGGTGGAAGAAACCGCTGCAGTTCCACTGGAGGATGGTATTAGCCATGGATGGGAAAGGCGTGAGGGACTGGGGAGGCAGATTACGCCTCCGAGGCCCCTGCTGCTACTGAGTCACCACCTGGAGAACAGCCAGCCAGTGCGTCCGAGGGACTGGCGAGATCCATGTCCTCAGCGGACGCCAGAATCTCCACCTCATCTTCGGACGCAGAGGGAGAAGGTTGCGGTGGGACAGGTGTCACCGCAATTTCAGGATTCTTGGGAGCCTTTTTCTTTGACTGCTTTGCTCGCTGTGCCTTTGGTGGTTCTGGCTGGGAGGGCGCCACTGGGTCAGTCTCAGGGACTGAAGACGACCGCGACGCCCTACGACCAGCGACCGGTGGGTGTTTGGCAAACTTGCGGGTGTCCGCTTTGGCACTGGGCAAAGCCTGGGATGGGAGGGCCCCAAGGGACCCCTTCCGGGCGAGAGGAGCCGAAGAAGGCCCACGCTTCTCCGGCTGTGAACGGGGAACAGATGTCCCCGGTGGTTGGGGAGGTGTTGCTCCTGAAGTAGATGGAGCAGGAGCAACAGGGAGTGAAGTGCCCCCCACAACCAAGGGGGCCGGTGAATTCTGGCAGAGCTGAGATCGAACTGGTGTTGCAGCAGCAGCATAGGTAGTCGTCATGGGTACAGGATGTAGCCGCTCATATTTCCGCCTTGCCTCGGTGTAGGTCAGGCGGTCCAGGGTCTTATATTCCATTATCTTCCTTTCCTTCTGGAAGATCCGACAGTCCGGCGAGCAGGGGGAATGGTGTTCTCCGCAGTTAACACAGATAGGAGGCGGGGCACATGGAGTATCAGGATGCGGAGGACGTCCACAATCCCGACACGTGATGCTGGAAGTACAGCGAGATGACATGTGCCCGAACTTCCAGCATTTAAAACACCGCATCGGAGGAGGGATATATGGCTTCACATCACAACGGTAAACCATCACCTTAACCGTTTCGGGTAATACATCACCCTCAAAGGCCAAGATGAAGGCACCGGTGGCTACCTGATTATCCCTCGGACCCCGATGGACGCGCCGGACGAAGTGAACACCTCGTCGTTCGAGGTTGGCGCGTAATTCATCGTCGGACTGCAGAAGAAGATCCCTGTGGAATATAATACCCTGGACCATGTTGAGACTCCTATGCGGCGTGATGCTAACGGAAACATCCCCCAACTTGTCACAATTTAGCAACCTCCGTGACTGGGCAGAGGATGCCGTTTTGATGAGCACAGAACCAGAGCGCATCTTTGACAAGCCCTCCACCTCCCCGAACTTGTCCTCTAAATGCTCCACAAAAAACTGGGGCTTGGTTGACATAAAAGATTCTCCATCAACCCGCGTACACACGAGGTACCGGGGTGAATATTCTCCACTGCCTGTTGTAGCAAGACGTTCCTCCCATGGAGTAGCTAGGGAGGGAAACGATCTCGGATCAAATTTCTTCCCGTTGAGGTTAGACCTCGATCGCTTAGAGACTGCTGGTGGAGGCCCACCAGCGAGAGACGAAGTACCACGCTTCATTGCGGGTCATCCGCCCTGATGCCACCTACTCCGACCAAGGGCCCTCCCCACGGGCGCCACCCAGCCGCAGCAATAGCCACCTGGCAGGATGGCCATTGCCGGGAGTCCCGATGCCCCAGGGAGATGGGCATCTACTCCTTGGCATACGTGGGGAGTTAACGGCGCAGGCATCAGTAGAGCGATCCCTGTGTTGTCAGGGGGCTACAACCAAGAGGGTACATGGCGGCCCCACCACAACGGACTGGCTACCGTGCTGGATCTTAGGTGCAAAACTGTTTAAGGTCGTCATCGCAGGTAAAAGAAACACTGCAGAGTGCAGCGTGGTAATCGCCCAAGAGATCGAAAACGAGCGGGACACCATTGCAACGACGAGAAAGCCGGCTAAAGGTCTAATTGCACGACGGATACAGTGCACCATGTAAGGCGCCCTTCCCCAAGTGGCTCGCTCTTCGGAATAATTTAGAAAGATGGAGGTCAAACCTGAGAGGGGACCATCACATAAGGCCGAAACATTTGAGACTCCTTTTAGTCGCCTCTTACGACAGGCAGGAATACCGCGGGCCTATTCTTACCCCCGAACCCGCAGGGGGCACGTCCACAGTCACCAAAGAGAGGGGCCTCTGAACAGCGGGAATACATGTGTCCAAAAGGCAAGCACTTAAAACACCTCATAGGAGGTGGGATGTACGGCTTCACATCACATTGATAGACCATAATCTTAACTTTCTCAAGGAGGGTATCCCCTTCAAACGCCAGGATAAAGGCACCAGTATCAATACGATTGTCTTTAGGACCCTGCTGAACACCCCGAACGAAGTGAACACCCCGCCGTCCGAGATTGTCCCGAAGTTCCTCATCAGTTTGAAGGATTAGGTCCCCATGAAAAATCACACCTTGTACCATATTTAGAGACTGCTGGGGGGTGACGGACACAGGAATTGTGCCAAAATGGGTACAGGCACTAAGGGCCGCAGATTGGGCAGCTGAAGCAGTTTCTATCAGCAACGAACCCGACCGCATCTTGCTCAGGGAGTCCACTTCGCCAAACGTGTCTTCAATGTGTTTGTTATTAGTGAAAGTATCTCAATTAGTCCTGGTGCAAACTAGATAACGGGGGAAAGGTTTCGCCCCTAGCCGACGGGCCTGACCCTCTTCCCAGGGGGTAGCTATGGAAGGGAAGGCTGAAGGAGCAAGAGAAGCAGCACTTGAGGAATCAGTTCCACGCAGAGAGATGGCCGCAGAAGAACGGCCAGAGTTCATGACCCGTATGCGTTTCATTTGCATAGCGTCTGTCCTGATACCACCCACTCCAATCAGGGACTCACCTCATGGGCGCTACACAGCACAGCAAGGGCCGTCTGGCACAGCGGCCATTGCCGGAAGTTCCGATGCTCCAGGATGCCGAGCAAACACACCAAGGCATGCATGAGGAGGTCACAGCTCAGTTATCAGAAGTGTGATCCCTGTGTGTTCAGGGGGCTCAACCAAAAGTGTACATAGCGAACCCACCACACGGGCTGGCTACCGTGCTGGCTATGCACCCTAGTATCAGACAACGACGTGAAAGAAACGGTGGAATGTACTAGGAGGGCCCACGTCGGTGACACTAGGTAAGGTACTCATCCCCAAATGGCTCACGCTATGGAGGAGAAATTTTGTAAAGGAGGTCAAACCCCAGAGGGGGACCAAAGAATGCCAAAAAGAGGAGATGATTAAGCAACAAAGCCGAATTGTAAAACAAACAGAACCAGGAGGATAGCGGGGGCCAACATACACAAAGACAACAAGTGAGGGACAGGAGAGTACGAGGGGAAAGGAGCAAGGAGGATAAAGGAGGGGAAGGGAAAGGAAAGGAAATGAAAGGAAAGGAAAGGAAATGCAGCCCTGGAGAGAAACAAGGCTGCAATGGCTCGGGGACCCCTGCTCACCACGCGCGTATCAAAAAAAGGGTTGTGGACACACACGGAGGGGGGGGGGGAAGACGACACATGCGGGAGGGGGAGACGACGCGCGCGCAAGCAGGGACCGGGGGGGGGGGGGACGACACGCACGCGCGTAGGGATCCGAGGGGGAGGGAGACGGCACACACGCACACGCGCTAGGTTCCGGGGGGCGCACGCGCACGCGCACGCGCACGCACACGCGCACGCACACGCGCACGCACACGCGCACGCACACGCGCACGCGCACGCACACGCACACGCACACGCGCACGCACACGCACACGCACACGCGCACGCACACGCACACGCACACACACACGCACACACACACGCACACACACACGCACACACACACGCAACCACACACACACACACACACAGGGGGGAGGCGACACCCTCGGTGGTGGGGAGGAGGAGGAGAAGACACCCTCGGTGGTGGGGAGGAGGAGGAGAAGACACCCTCGGTGGTGGGGAGGAGGAGGAGAAGACACCCTCGGTGGTGGGGAGGAGGAGGAGAAGACACCCTCGGTGGTGGGGAGGAGGAGGAGAAGACACCCTCGGTGGTGGGGAGGAGGAGGAGAAGACACCCTCGGTGGTGGGGAGTAGGAGGAGAAGACACCCTCGGTGGTGGGGAGTAGGAGGAGAAGACACCCTCGGTGGTGGGGAGTAGGAGGAGAAGACACCCTCGGTGGTGGGGAGTAGGAGGAGAAGACACCCTCGGTGGTGGGGAGGAGGAGGAGAAGACACCCTCGGTGGTGGGGAGGAGGAGGAGAAGACACCCTCGGTGGTGGGGAGGAGGAGGAGAAGACACCCTCGGTGGTGGGGAGGAGGAGGAGAAGACACCCTCGGTGGTGGGGAGGAGGAGGAGAAGACACCCTCGGTGGTGGGGAGGAGGAGGAGAAGACACCCTCGGTGGTGGGGAGGAGGAGGAGAAGACACCCTCGGTGGTGGGGAGGAGGAGGAGAAGACACCCTCGGTGGTGGGGAGGAGGAGGAGAAGACACCCTCGGTGGTGGGGAGGAGGAGGAGAAGACACCCTCGGTGGTGGGGAGGAGGAGGAGAAGACACCCTCGGTGGTGGGGAGGAGGAGGAGAAGACACCCTCGGTGGTGGGGAGGAGGAGGAGAAGACACCCTCGGTGGTGGGGAGGAGGAGGAGAAGACACCCTCGGTGGTGGGGAGGAGGAGGAGAAGACACCCTCGGTGGTGGGGAGGAGGAGGAGAAGACACCCTCGGTGGTGGGGAGGAGGAGGAGAAGACACCCTCGGTGGTGGGGAGGAGGAGGAGAAGACACCCTCGGTGGTGGGGAGGAGGAGGAGAAGACACCCTCGGTGGTGGGGAGGAGGAGGAGAAGACACCCTCGGTGGTGGGGAGGAGGAGGAGAAGACACCCTCGGTGGTGGGGAGGAGGAGGAGAAGACACCCTCGGTGGTGGGGAGGAGGAGGAGAAGACACCCTCGGTGGTGGGGAGGAGGAGGAGAAGACACCCTCGGTGGTGGGGAGGAGGAGGAGAAGACACCCTCGGTGGTGGGGAGGAGGAGGAGAAGACACCCTCGGTGGTGGGGAGGAGGAGGAGAAGACACCCTCGGTGGTGGGGAGGAGGAGGAGAAGACACCCTCGGTGGTGGGGAGGAGGAGGAGAAGACACCCTCGGTGGTGGGGGGGAGGAGGAGAAGACACCCTCGGTGGTGGGGGGGAGGAGGAGAAGACACCCTCGGTGGTGGGGGGGAGGAGGAGAAGACACCCTCGGTGGTGGGGGGGAGGAGGAGAAGACACCCTCGGTGGTGGGGAGGAGGAGGAGAAGACACCCTCGGTGGTGGGGAGGAGGAGAAGACACCCTCGGTGGTGGGGAGGAGGAGAAGACACCCTCGGTGGTGGGGAGGAGGAGAAGACACCCTCGGTGGTGGGGAGGAGGAGAAGACACCCTCGGTGGTGGGGAGGAGGAGAAGACACCCTCGGTGGTGGGGAGGAGGAGAAGACACCCTCGGTGGTGGGGAGGAGGAGAAGACACCCTCGGTGGTGGGGAGGAGGAGAAGACACCCTCGGTGGTGGGGAGGAGGAGAAGACACCCTCGGTGGTGGGGAGGAGGAGAAGACACCCTCGGTGGTGGGGAGGAGGAGAAGACACCCTCGGTGGTGGGGAGGAGGAGAAGACACCCTCGGTGGTGGGGAGGAGGAGAAGACACCCTCGGTGGTGGGGAGGAGGAGAAGACACCCTCGGTGGTGGGGAGGAGGAGAAGACACCCTCGGTGGTGGGGAGGAGGAGAAGACACCCTCGGTGGTGGGGAGGAGGAGAAGACACCCTCGGTGGTGGGGAGGAGGAGAAGACACCCTCTGTGGTGGGGGGGAAGACACCCTCGGGGGGGGGGGGGGGAAGACACCCTCGGGGGGGGAGGGGAAGACACCCTCGGGGGGGGGAGGGGAAGACACCCTCGGGGGGGGGAGGGGAAGACACCCTCGGGGGGGAGGAGAAGACACCCTCGGGGGGGAGGAGAAGACACCCTCGGGGGGGAGGAGAAGACACCCTCGGGGGGGGGAGAAGACACCCTCGGGGGGGGGGGAGAAGACACCCTCGGGGGGGAGGAGAAGACACCCTCGGGGGGGGGGGGAGGAGACGACACCCTCGGGGGGGGGAGGAGACGACACCCTCGGGGGGGGAGGAGACGACACCCTCGGGGAGGGAGGAGACGACACCCTCGGGGGGGAGGAGACGACACCCTCGGGGGGGAGGAGACGACACCCTCGGGGGGGAGGAGACGACACCCTCGGGGGGGGAGGAGACGACACCCTCGGGGGGGGAGGAGACGACACCCTCGGGGGGGGAGGAGACGACACCCTCGGGGGGGAGGAGACGACACCCTCGGGGGGGTAGGAGACGACACCCTCGGGGGGGGAGGAGACGACACCCTGGGGGGGGGAGGAGACGACACGCTCGGGGGGGGAGGAGACGACACGCTCGGGGGGGGAGGAGACGACACGATCGGGGGGGGAGGAGACGACACGCTCGGGGGGGAGGAGACGACACGCTCGGGGGGGGAGGAGACGACTCGCTCGGGGGGGAGGAGACGACACGCTCGGGGGGGAGGAGACGACACGCTCGGGGGGGAGGAGACGACACGCTCGGGGGGGAGGAGACGACACGCTCGGGGGGGAGGAGACGACACGCTCGGGGGGGAGGAGACGACACGCTCGGGGGGGAGGAGACGACACGCTCGGGGGGGAGGAGACGACACGCTCGGGGGGGGAGGAGACGACACGCTCGGGGGGGAGGAGACGACACGCTCGGGGGGGAGGAGACGACACGCTCGGGGGGGGGAGGAGACGACACGCTCGGGGGGGGGAGGAGACGACACGCTCGGGGGGGGGGAGGAGACGACACGCTCGGGGGGGGAGGAGACGACACGCTCGGGGGGGGAGGAGACGACACGCTCGGGGGGGGGGAGGAGACGACACGCTCGGGGGGGGGAGGAGACGACACGCTCGGGGGGGGAGGAGACGACTCGCTCGGGGGGGGGTGGAGACGACTCGCTCGGGGGGGGAGGAGACGACTCGCTCGGGGGGGGAGGAGACGACACGCTCGGGGGGGAGGAGACGACACGCTCGGGGGGGGAGGAGACGACACGCTCGGGGGGGGAGGAGACGACACGCTCGGGGGGGGAGGAGACGACACGCTCGGGGGGGAGGAGACGACACGCTCGGGGGGGGAGGAGACGACATGCTCGGGGGGGAGGAGACGACACGCTCGGGGGGGGAGGAGACGACACCCTCGGGGGGGAGGAGACGACACCCTCGGGGGGGGGGAGACGACACCCTCGGGGGGGAGGAGACGACACCCTCGGGGGGGGAGGAGACGACACCCTCGGGGGGGAGGAGACGACACCCTCGGGGGGGGAGGAGACGACACCCTCGGGGGGGGGGAGGAGACGACACCCTCGGGGGGGAGGAGACGACACGCTCGGGGGGGGGAGGAGACGACACGCTCGGGGGGGGGAGGAGACGACACGCTCGGGGGGGGGAGGAGACGACACGCTCGGGGGGGGGGAGGAGACGACACGCTCGGGGGGGGAGGAGACGACACGCTCGGGGGGGGAGGAGACGACACGCTCGGGGGGGGGGGAGGAGACGACACGCTCGGGGGGGGGAGGAGACGACACGCTCGGGGGGGGAGGAGACGACACGCTCGGGGGGGGAGGAGACGACACGCTCGGGGGGGGGAGGAGACGACACGCTCGGGGGGGAGGAGACGACACGCTCGGGGGGGAGGAGACGACACGCTCGGGGGGGGGAGGAGACGACACGCTCGGGGGGGAGGAGACGACACGCTCGGGGGGGGGGAGGAGACGACACCCTTTGGTGGGGGAGGAGACGACACCCTTGGTGGGGGAGGAGACGACACCCTTGGTGGGGGAGGAGACGACACCCTTGGTGGGGGAGGAGACGACACCCTTGGTGGGGGAGGAGACGACACCCTTGGTGGGGGAGGAGACGACACCCTTGGTGGGGGAGGAGACGACACCCTTGGTGGGGGAGGAGACGACACCCTTGGTGGGGGAGGAGACGACACCCTTGGTGGGGGAGGAGACGACACCCTTGGTGGGGGAGGAGACGACACCCTTGGTGGGGGAGGAGACGACACCCTTGGTGGGGGAGGAGACGACTCCCTTGGTGGGGGAGGAGACGACACCCTTGGTGGGGGAGGAGACGACACCCTTGGTGGGGGAGGAGACGACACCCTTGGTGGGGGAGGAGACGACACCCTTGGTGGGGGAGGAGACGACACCCTTGGTGGGGGAGGAGACGACACCCTTGGTGGGGGAGGAGACGACACCCTTGGTGGGGGAGGAGACGACACCCTTGGTGGGGGAGGAGACGACACCCTTGGTGGGGGAGGAGACGACACCCTTGGTGGGGGAGGAGACGACACCCTTGGTGGGGGAGGAGACGACACACAGGTGGGACTAATGGTCTTTGCACTCAGTTTTCTATTTTAAAAGCTTTACCTGTGTGTGAACGCCCGTGTTACATTGTATGACAGTTCGATCAGTGACCTGTACCATAATGCCTGACAGAAGTGGAGAATTCAGATTGGAAGGAGGAACTTTATGGGATGAGATGATATGTGCTTATTTCAGTGATAAATTATCGAGTCAAAATTTACAGAAAAACATAGCAATGCTATCCCCCTACCCAGTATGACGTTATACCCTTCTGGTTTCGGTTGGAAACGGTCGTAAGATCTACAATAAACTAATGAGAAGTTTTTATTGGCATCTCTGATTTAGTTTTATTCTAATAGCAAGCGGGCTTCCCTACAGCATGATCTTGAGACGACGTCTTTACTCAAAGAAACTATGCATAAAATACGAGGTTCTACTATGGAAAACCAAGTGGCTCAATCCGCACAAAAAGCGCTAGTCACAAATGGAGAAGAGGTTTCTCCAGGCAACTGACAAAAGTACGCCAAGGTTTGTACAAAAATACATAAATAAGAATATATACTGATAATACTGAAACAAGAAAGTTTATGCAACTCGCAAAGCACTGACTAAACTCTGGTAGAGTTTGTGAGCGATTTCGGTTTACTACCATTCGTTTGAATTAACAGTAAATATATTCTGCACCAAGCATCGAAACCTATTCTGCTTACAAAGGAGGGAAAACACAGCCTCCATGTAGAAGTAATGATTGACATAGTAAAGTACTGGAGGAAAGTAAGCATGTAGTATGTCACCTACATTGTTAATCGTCAACGACCTGGTGATGGAATCGATGGAAAAATCTCATGGTATACGAATAGGACAAGTTAAGTTACGAAAAGTAGTGCTGGCCACTTAATCGTGCCAGAGGATAATAACGTACTGTGGAGCATGGACTGAATAATACAGTGCAGATACAAAGAAACGTACATCTGCGTAATATCGTGAAGGGCCCCAGCCAGTACGCAGAAGTGCCACAACACGATGTCGCATGGACTCGACTAATGTCTAAAGTAGTTCTGAAGGGAACTGGAACCATAATTACTACAGGGCTGTCCATAAATCTGTAATAGTACGAGAGGTGGAATCTCTTCTGAACAGTACGGTGCAAGTCATCTCAGATATGCTCAATAATGTTCATGTCTACGGAGTTTCTTGGCCAGTGCAAGTGTTTCAACTCAGAAGAGTGTTCCTGAATGTACACTGTATCAATTTTGAACAAGTGGGGGATGTCGCATTGTCCTGCTGTAACTGCCGAAGTCCGTCTGAATGAACAATGGACATGAATGGATGCAAGTGATCAGACAGTATGCATACATACATGTCACCCGTCAAAGTCGTATCTAGACTTATCACGGGTCCCATATCAAGCAAACTGCATACGCCCCGCACCATTGCAGAGCCACCCCAGCTTGAAAAGTCCCCTGCTGACATGCAAGCTCCATGTATTCATGTGGTTCTCTCCATACCAGTACACGTTCATCCTCTCTATACAACCTGAAATGAGACTCGTCCGACCAGGCTACATGTTTCCAACCATCGCCAGCCCAATGTCGGGGCTGACGGGCCCAGGTGCGGCATAAAGCTTTGTGTTGTGCAATCATCAAGAGTTCATGACTGGGCCTTCGGCTCCGAAAGCCCATATCCATGTTGTTTCGTTCATTAGTTCGCACGCTGATACTTGATGGCCCAGCATCGAAATATGCAGCCGTTTGGGAAGGGGTTGCACTTCTGTCAAGTTGAACGATTATCTTCAGTCGTCGTTCGTCCCGTTCTTGCAGGATCCTTGTCCGGCAGCAGCGATATCCGAGATTGGACGTTTTACCGGATTCCTGATATTCACGATACATTCGTGAAATGGTTGTACGGGAAAACTGCCATTTCATCGTTACCTCGGAGATGCAGTGTCTCATCGCTCGTGACCCGACTATAGCACCTCCTTCAAACTATGTTTCCGTTGTCACTGTGCGTGCCGCTGTCCACGCTCTAGAGACTGTTGTTACGCAGAGAAATTACAGACGTTGGCTGTGTCTGTAACTTCTTTGTCTATAATTCATCATGGCTGCTGGATCAAAATGGTGTCTGTTCTTTCGGAGATATACATGAACGTAGGCATGTATCTTATATCGCGTCCGCAGATGCTCTCCATGTCGTTTTCTAAATACTTTTTGATAATGCATTCAGTAATGCCGATCGTTATTTCTCTCTTATTGCTGCGTATACACTTACATCTGTTTTTGTGTAATCCTAGTGTATGTATTACTCGCATATTGCCCGCAGAAGACTTTTTGGGGAACCTTCTTCCTAGAAGATGCATGTGGTTATATATCTCCGACTCAAGTGGTGTAAGTGCGCGGGAAGAGGTCCAGGTGCAATTAAGAAATGGACCACACGGCTTCTGGGATCGGTATGTTTCATTCTCAATCGCTTTCTCGTTCCAGGGAGGGAGTCGTGCAGTCTATGACCCTCATCACTTACATTCCACTCACCTTGCCATAAATCCAAACTCAGACTTTTAAGGTGACGTGTAGTCTTTATAAGCACACCAGTAATTTTGTGTGCCGTATTCAGTCTCCGGATCTTTAACCTGTACATTGCACCTCTGTATTTTATAGCGATAGATATGGAGCGTATTCCGAGCACCACACACGGTGCATCCACTGAGGTGGTGCCAAAAGCTCGAGAAAGCTGAAAAGGGCACGTCTCTGCCTATGTTTGACTAATGCTTTGCCGGTGATGATGCAGAACTATGGGGCTTATAGCAGACAAAGTGAGTGAAACGGTACTGATAAATGCACCGTCGACTACTATCATAAAATTGGCTCGCTGCTAAAAGACCCGGCCTACAGGAAGTACGATAAGGATCCAAGTTCGGCGATGACCAGGAAAACCACTGCTGTGCTGCGGAACTCTGATCTACCAGAAATAGTGCAGAAGCAGCTGTATCCCAGGGTGCAAGCAACACCATCCCTGTAGGGACTACCGAAAATCCAAAAGGTGAGGGTGCCTTTGCAGTCAACAATCGACATCACCAATTCACACAACTGCAGTCTAACCAAATGTCTCGTGACATTGGTCCTAGGGGTGCACTGTAGTCATAATATTAAGAACGTGGATGATTACATGAAACTACTTACGGCTATGTGATTACAAATAGATGACCTGATCCTGAGTTTCGACGTAACATTTGCGAGACTCCTTGGCGCTGCTGTCTCAACAATTCGATCTGCAAATAGTTGCGCTCTTCGAACATGCACCGTTGACCAACCGTTTCAAATGCAATGCAAAGTTTTATGAACGCATGTACGGAGGGGCCATGGGATATACTAACTCCAGGGATCTCACGTAGAACACTTTGGGGAAGTGGAGTTTCAAACCACTCATAGAAACACAAACACTTCTTACGCTATGTCGTCAAAACTTTTGTGGTATGCGAACGTGTCAGAAAGGTACTGAACGAGTTTCTGCGTCATCGTAACATCATCCGTAACATTGCTTTCACTATGGAAGTACAGGGAAATGATGGTCTCCCTTTCCTTGGAATATGAATAAGGAAAAGGCAGACGGCACGCTAGGCCAGTACTTAGGAAGACATCCAGCGCAACTGGATGCAGTTCTGACCACACCACTACGCAGGGCGCACTTCATCTACGATAAAGAAAGTCTGCTGGAGGAAGTATTCTGCAAAAATTCGTACAGTGGAAGGCAGATTAGTAGGGCACTGAAGGAGAGACAAGATGCTTGACGCCGAGAAGAGGATGAAAAAGACCAGAGTCTCGCTTCCCTTCCTACCGATCTTACCTAATACTCCGACTCTACTCGAAAAATCCAACATGAAAACGGTCTTCCGACCACCGCCCAGGATAAAAAAAGTGGCTTGGTATTGTGAAAAACCACTGAAAATGAACGTAAGACGAATATACAGCATTTTCTGCTTATGTGGCTAACAGTACACTGGGCAAAAGCAGCGCTGTATTTCGAAACGCCTCTAGGAGCACGTCGACATATGCGACGGAGCAGACAGGGAAAACAGCGATAGAGCATAGCCTGAAGGAAGGTCAAACCTCTGACATCCAGAACTCCAAGGTTCTTCGCCTAGCAAACGCGTATTGGGATTGTGTCATACAGGATCCTATCAAAATATAGGATCACAACAATCTTGTTAACATACAGAAGATACCAAGTAAATGCGGCATGAAATCCTGCATTAACGGGCATAGGACGAAAGCGCGACTAGTACCATCCAACCCGCGGGTGAAACTGATGTGATGATGATGATGACCCACTTCCCGAGGAGGAAATAAAATCCCCAACCGGTGCGGGAACTGAACCGGGGACCGAGGCTGAAATGCCCACACGGAGATCCGAGGGGAGCACCCGCTACCTCTACCAATGCAACCTCATGCTCTTTCACAGCCAGGTGCAGGTGGGCACTCCATTACTATAAAGGTCAATGCATCAGCATATCTCTACACTTTGCCAGAAGTCATGAGCAAGCCGTCGAAAGGTCGGGGTTTCTTAACGCTGCCACCTGGCAGGAAACCCGAGATCTGTTGACCAGTGAATGGCTGCACGATAGAAGATAAAATTAAAAAAATTGAAGTAAGGAAAGAATTGGTGATACAGCTATTAACTGAAACAGTAATCCAGCAAACGCAGAACTCTAAAGAACATGTAGAGGGTATCACCTCAGAGAATCCGGCGTCAAGAGACAGTACAATCCTACAGCAAGGAACAGTGTGGCATAGACGAGGAAACGGTAAAATGTTCGGACCAAACCATAAGGCTTAATACTGCATTTGCATCAGCTGCAGAAGTGGCAGAATACAGAGACAGAAACCCACGGGTAGGGCGATGTGAGACTACTTTTACAGAATGCACGGTTAACTAACAGGAGGCGAAGAGCCTGGGAGGAAGTGCTGTACCTCATCCCTGGGTATCGTTCTGGAGTACCGCTGAAGTCACAATTAATGGAAGACATCGAAGCATTTTAGAAGTGTGATGCTCGAACTGATGCAGGTCGTTTCCATCATTATTACAGTATTATGTAAACTGACTGAAGTTAAATAACGTTGGATATGTAGCAACAATGAAATAGTGCCAAACCGGGATTCGAATCACTATTTCGTGGTAGTCACGAGCAGTAGCTCGCATAGCGTGGCAGGTAACTCGGTACCTGCCAATAGGCACAAATCCTGGTTGGAGTACACATACAATATAAAATTTCAAATGTCTCTACTTATTCCATACTTCGCCGGTGCAGCATATCTCAAAGATTTGCAATGGTATCTCTTTATGTCACTGCATTCTCATTTAGTATAACGCCCTACTCTCATCCGAGGCAGTGCTGCGTCTCCAAGTAGTCCTCGACGGAACGTTAAATACATTTATTCCTTGTAATACCTATGAGACAGTATGATGCTGCAATTTTTCTGAAGTACAAAGCTCGTGCAAACATGTCACGTACCTCTGAACTGTCTGGGTAATGATGTATACTGTCGTGGCCAGAAAGATGCTAAGATCAGTCCCTGACTGAACATCTATGGGACCTGCTCCGAGGAGCTCCTACCTAGAGTCGGCATACGCAATATCAAGAATCAGAACACCTGTGCCTCATGACAGTGTACAACGGCTGTACGACACCTTTCCCAAACGAAACAGTACAACCAACCAGACCTATCCTTTCAAACTGTGAAGTTCTGTTTCATTTCATCCTCCCCTTCTGTATGCTTCACTTATTTAATCAGGCTATTTGTTAGCGCTTGATAAAGACGTTTGCTAGTAACATTCATATAATGGCAAAGTGGTATGAAATGGAAAGATTGTGTGAAGATTGTAGTAAGGAAGCGAATGATCCACTTAAATTTATTGGGAGAATTTTAGGAATGTGTGGTTCATGTGTGAAGGAGGCCGCACATATGACACTACTGTGACCGATTCTTGATACCGCACGGGTGTTTGGTATCTGCAACAGGTCGGATTAAAGGCGGACATCGAAGCAATTCACAGGCGGGCTGCTAAATTTTTTGCAGGAGGTTCAAACACGTAACTGCTACGGAGAAGCTTCGGAAATTCAAATGGGAATTCCTGAAGGAAAGAGGCCGTTCTGTCAAAGGCACACTCTTGAGAAAATGTAGAGAACCGGTATTTTAGGAAGAATGCTGAACGATCCCACAAGACACCCTCTGCCATGCACAGTACAGTGGCTTGCGGAGTATGTATGTAGTCTTAGATCAATGGTGGTGGTGGCGGTGATGATGATTATGATGATGATGATGATGATCAAGACATTACAAACATCCAGTCTGAGAAACATCCACAACCCGGCTGGGAATGATCGAGGCGTAGATGTTGATTGTGTATTTGCGTTATTGTTTTAGTCAATACACAATCTGGATATTGTGTAGTGGCCATTTTCGCTGTGATATATACAAGAGGTGCGACAGTAAAATAATGAGCCTAATGTGAAAAAGAATTTGCTTAGCGTTTTAGTCAAGTTTAGTGTTGTCTCCTTCAAAGTAATTCCTTTCCGATCACATACACTTTTTCCAGCGCTTATTTCTAGAACTCATCTTCCATAATATTCTCCAAGATCCTCGTCACAGCTTTTAGGACATCTTGTGTTGTTTGAAAATGGTGTCCCTTGACCACCGTTTTGACTCTTGGAAATAGAAAAAGTCGCACGAACCGATATCTGGTGAATAAGGTGACTGTGGTAGTACTGAAATTTGTTTTGAGGTTAAAAATTGCTGTACTCACAGAGCAGTACGGGATGGCGCATTACCGTGATGCAGAATCCCATTATCAGCAATGTCGGCACTGACACGAAGCACCCTTTTACGAAGTCTTTCTAAAATTCCTTTGTAATAATATTGGTTAACTGTTTGTCCAGTAGGCACGCACTCTTTATGAACCATTCCCCTGGAAACAAAGAAGCACACAAGCATGCATGGTCGTCCACAGCCGTCTTCCTCTTCAACATTCGTTCTGCCTTCACTAAGCATTTTATGGCAATGAAAAACTTGAGCTCTTGATATAACCTCCTCCCCAAAAGCTTCTGAAGCTTACCGTAAGTTTGCGTCGCGTTTTCACCCAATTTAACGCAAAAATAAAAGGCATATCGTTGCGCAATGTTATGCGGTTCCATTTCCGTGACGAGACACACAAACACATGTTAACTTATCACAGCGCAACTCACGACTGGGCAGTTGCATCGATGTGCTGCTTGGACTACAAGCAGCTTACATAGAAAGGTCAAAAATATTGTGCCTACGCAATCCTGCAGGGTTGCCACATCTTGCAAAAACATCAGTCTCACTACTTTATTGTCGCACCTCGTATATTTGGATGTAGGTATATCGCCATATCGCCACTGAGAATGACATACCTCAATTTATTTACTAACTACAACAGTCATTTAAATAAACTATATGAAGTTTAACAGCGAACGTGCTAGGCATATATTTAGAAACCTATGTACTTAAGATGCCACTGACAGTTACGTGCACCCAAAAAATGTTCAAATGTGTGTGAGATCTTATGGGACTTTACTGCTAAGGTCATCAGTCCCTAAGCTTGCACACTACCTAACCTAAATGATCCTAAGGACACACACACACACACACACACACACACACACACACACACACACACACACACACACTCGAGGGAGGACTCGAACCTCCGCTGGGACCAGCCGCACAGACCATGACTGCAGTGCCAGAGAACGCTCTGCTAATCCCGCGCGGCTGTGCGCCTGATACTTGTCCAACAACACGTATACAAAAGTAGGTTCTACTGGGTAGCTTATGTCGCTAATGCATAGACATATTTTCTGTTGAGAATGCTTATGTAAATATCTGACAAACTGTGGAACTATTCTAAGGCCTTCAATCTAGTTTCGTCCACGAACTGAAGAGAGAAAACTGATTAGTGCGGTCATACCAAAAACCACTTTTTCCCTCTCCATATTTGAGTTGCAGACGAAATGACAATCGGTGACAAAGTGGCCTACGCTGTACAGAGTACAGCAGCTTAGGCAATGTGTGCACCTACCATGATGAACGTTGTAGAGTTGGTAATAAGAACAGGAGGGGGGGGGGGGAGGGGGAAGCTGGCAGTTGCGCCTAGTGACACTTCATTAACTTTAATAATTTTAAAACTGGTGGCCAGGTGCGACTAGAACTTCCGCATTGAGGAATCCGTACGAATTTAATTATGTATACGTATGTTTGACTTCGGGAAACAAATGACCTAAACTATTTTTGAGTGATATAATTGCAATTCAACCATTTTCTGATTTTTTCCTGTACTTTTAATGAGAAACTTTGCTTCTTGCCAAATTTCGTGATTCAACCTCAACGGAAAATAGCCCATAAGTTTTCAAGAGTGAGTTTGCGAATATCAAAATACGCGACAGATGGCGATACTTCCGTCTACATTGAAGCAGAAGCTTTAATTTCTACGCCGCCAAGGGACAGTAGACTTCGAAAGTGACAAATCTCAAGTTGATATGTCGATTCGTTCCTGAGAGAAAGGGTCTGTAACAATCCGACACCAAATGAGTGACGCAGTCGTTAGCACACTGGACTCTCATACGGAAGAACGACGGTTCAAACCGGCGTCTGGCCACCCTCGTTCAGGTTTTCCATGATTTCCCTAAGTCACTTCGGGAAAATGGTGGGACGGTTGTTTTGAGAGGGTACGGCCGTCTTCCTTCCCCCATCCTTCCCTAATCCGACGAGACCGACGACCTCGCTGTTCGGTCCCATCTCCCGAATCAACCACCCAACCAACCAACCAACAATCGGACGGACAAAGTGATCCTATAAGCGTTTTTTCCGTTTAAGGTATTGACCCCTAATGACCAGTAACCTATGGATTCGTAATTTTATGACCGAAAATACCTCGAAATATTATCACTAAAACGAACTGAAAGTATAGACAAAATCACGGAAGTACGGTACAAAAATCGGTAAAGTAAGTTCTAAAATTAACTAGACTAATGGAAAACTGCGTAAGAGTTTGGAATTGAAATATCAAAAGGGTAGTTAATTAGAAATCACTGTTTTCTCTTAAGAAATCCCATTCTCTGAAGAAGTACGAAAATTATTGCATCGACATCTTAGAGCTATTGCCGTATTCGACAGTCTTCAAAATGAAGTAATATCTTGTCAGATCATGCTAGATTGTAATAGTAAAATCTTTCACCATTTGCTGAAACACTTTAAGCATGCATTGATAATTAACTTTAGTATCAAAAACTGATGTAAAAGAAATGAGGGATGACTATAAACTTTCTCAAACGGGCGTCAACGCCAGTCCACACGCAATGATCTGTGGAACGGTTTGCATGTTACGATATGTTAAAAATCTTGTACGTTTACACAACACAGTTTCATTCTGCTGCTGGTCCGTCGTCTGTGGATCTAGGAAAGCAGCAATCCTCCCTCGATGGATTTTCAGTCTAGGTCACCAACTGATAATGCAGGAGATTCTACTGTACTCTGTGCTCACAATAGGCCTTAAAGAAGCTAATAAAGAGAAGGAAGCATGAAGAACGATGCAGATATTCAAGACAGTCTCCTTAAGGGAGACCAGACAAGACATATTAACTGAAACAGCAGGATTTGAAAGTGAGGCCTTTTACTTTCTGCAAATACAGAAATTTTCAATACCCTGTCTGAAGTTTACCAGAAACCTGTTACAAGCTTTTGCACCGGAACATAAAACTCCATTCTGAACTCTATATAGGAATTCATAGTTTGTATACAAAGTTTTAGTTTTAACATTGTTGTAAATTGTACAGCTGACCTTTACTTCACTGTTATGAATCACCTATCCCATTGCGAAGTAACACAGAAGTATAAGAATCCCCTTGTCCCTGGAGACCCTGCTGCAAGATGTTCCTTTATCAACAACACAATATTCCAAGTGAACTTTGAAGAATAAATTATATAATGTTCTCTACATTGTCATCAAATATAGCACAGGATAGTACTGAGAAATAGCATGCTAGCAGTCTATTATTCAGGTCACTGACAGATTTCTAAGCGCACAGGAGCAACGGCGCCCATACCGGTGGGGCAAGGGGTGGCTAGTCCTCAACGAAAGATAGAAGATATCGTGTAGCCAGAAAATGATTTAAAAGTCAGCACTGTGCAGGCTTTTAACAGGGTCGCAACTGGAACTTTTTGCGGTTACTTACAAGTTGCCACTCGTCTTTCAAAATATCAAAAATACTACACACCCACAGGTACAAACTATTGGCTGAGCGCCCTTGCACAGTAGTCTGAATTAAAAATTTTGGTTAAGTCTGCAACTACTTTTGCACAATTACTGTTTCGCTATCTACCGTAGGGTAAACTGTTCGTTTTACTGCTCGTTTTCATTATTAGAGATTTATAAGCAGTTGTTTTCTTATCTCAATAGTTTGAAAAATTAATCTTAGCCCTCTACAAGCATTTGTGACTCATATATATTCAAGTGCATTCAGCAGCGAACTCCCTAAGCACTGACGCGCATCAGCCATCTTCCAATTTACTCTGCAAACAAAGTCGAGAACATTAGACTGAACGAACAGGTGATTCTAACATGTTTTGGGCGCTAGATCTGCAGTCGTCTCCTGTCCACAAGCTACGATTTGTTTGAGATTATGTGACATGCGTCCACAGATTTGAGCAGTTTTGCCCAAACAACCAGCTTCCAGATCTGTAAGCATCTCATTGCTGCGCAAGGTTTCTGCTTACACGCTACGGTCTTTTTGCGCAGATATGGTATGTGCAGAAAGATCGTTGCGTGTGGATCGACTTCCACGGTTGGTACAAACTCTATACAAAAGTCGAAATTTTTGTTTTTTCGAGCATACACTGTGTTAAATGTAAGGGGGTCGATTTCGGAAGGGGGAATGGAGAGCGGTGCGACAATCGTGACCCCTACAAAGACTGTCAGGTGAGGACCCACCTGGGACAGAACATGGCACGCCCGCCTTTTGCAGTGCTGGCACCATGAACTGTATGTAATTCAAGCTTCCGCAAAAGCAGAAATCGTGCACGGAAGTTCGTAAACAAAACTGAAATCGTCTTACGTATTGACATGCTTAGTAAAGATCATAACAGCATCAATTATGTACACTTAGCCCAAGAAAAGGAAACAGCAAGAAAGACAGCGAAGAAAATCAAAATGACGCTGCACACAACAATGAGTACCTTACAAAGTAAATAGTGTCACAGCTAACGAACGTTGGATATGGCCAAAAACAAGTAACTACCAGCTGAAGCCATCTAACTTCTACTGACGTCTGGCGATTGGCGTGTAGGGAGTGTACGGCGCAAGCTTGTTAACACACGCTGTGTGTTACGAGTTAACAACAGTAAGTGATGTGATAATTATAAGTAGAATCAGGATACATTTATGTTCAACGTGTAAGAAAACATTTTCTGCAAAACTTACGTTTTTCTTAGAGGCACGTCAGTGGTTTGTGCTAGTAAACAGTAAAGCAATGAGTTATTTGTGTCTTAAATAAAGCTTAACACAAACAGGATAAAAATGACGTCCTGGAAAAACAAGATGTTGAACGATAACTGCACGACAAAAAATACAAAATTAAATTAACATTTCTACACCTACAATTCTCAGGATTTTAGTGCTTGCCAACAATGGGTAGCTCAGAAAGAAAGATTACACTTCAATTAACTCTGCCCATTACTAACAAGCTCTAATATAAAATGAAATGCAAGTGCCGATCGCCTGAGTGTTGAAACTACAGCACATCTAGGTGGTACCATTAAGGAGGAGAGCCATTGTGTTCGTTCTGTCTGGGACATGTTTTCCTTGGTATAGAATACGTCACCCGAACGTTCACCAGTCACTAGTTGCGCCTGTCTTCATAAATCTCTAATGCCTAGCGGCAGTTTACATTTACTTCAATATTGCATGCCAGAGTATGGCGTTAGCTGTCCACGCATTGACTATTAGTGATTGACGATTTAGGAGATATTGATGGGCCTGGACTGCATAGGCTGAAATGTCGACTACTTGGAAGCGAGTGTTCTCAACCTATTAGCAGCCACTAGGGTCACTTGAGTTTCCACGCATCGTTCCTGTCATACTAAAGAGGTTCCGAAAGTACTGGTTCCGGAACCTACGGCAGGAAAGATAGAAACTGGTTGCCAGCATCCTGCATCATTGGAGGAATAGTGGGATGTCTGCTTCACCAGCAACTCATCTGTTAGAGAGCATGTAAATTTCTGTCACTATCCTGTGTTGCGTCGCTCTTGCAGTTTCTTGATCTCTGAAGCATGGTAGGGCCACTCGGGAGACGCATACTCCCAAATGAGGCACTATCACTTAAAACCATCAATTACAGTTACTACACAACCTAATTGTTAGACATTCTTGTTAGGTGCATTCAACGAAGCTTTCACTGCACTGGAAGTAAATTTGGAACTACATTTTTCCGTGGAAATATTAGTCTCAACTTTATCTTCTGTAAGAATAGAAGCTGAAGCAATGAATTAAGATTTGTGCCCAGCCAGGACTAACCTCAGTCTCCTGCTTAGTAGGCCGACGTGATAGCAATTACACCAGCGTAGCATTCTGGCTATCACTGTTGTACGAAATATCCAAGCCCAGTGCCCCCTCCCCCCTCCCTCCCTCCCACCCAACACAAACTTCAATTTAAACCTTCAGCCAATTTTCCCTTCTCAGATCGTCACTGTTGCCAAGGCTCTCTGTCATTGGAATAGGATCCCAGGTTTGTACATATCAAGCTAGTAACAGGAGACACGGGTTCCAGTACCGGCTGCGGCACAAATTTTAATTCATTGCTTCAGCTTCTTTCCTTATCGAAGAGAAAAACATTTTAGCAACTTTATAGAGTTGAATGTAACGATCTGTCTTTTTATGGACTGTTAGTTTCACTTCTATTGGCTTATACAATTAAATTATCGACAACTAACATTAAAATTTATTTCTGTGTTGTCAAACGATTTTCCATGTCAGGAAGACCTTTTATTGAGGGAATAGGGCTCATGATGAACTAACAAATTAACTTAAGAGGTAGGGAAACTTAAAATCGAGGAATACAAAGAAAATTTTTTAGCTCAAAGGTTTTAATGACGTTAATTGCATTTGGGCATTGAAATGTATCAATGGTAACAGGTGAAAATTTGTGCCAGGCCGGGACTCAAACCAGGATTTTCCAACTTTACGCGAGCGTTCGCCTTATCTTCCGCCTCCATCCGAGTATGCTTCCCTTCCGACCGAAATTCCCAGCCTGTTACCTACCAGTGAACCTCTTGCTCTACACCCAGGTGTCTCTCCTACCGCTCGTGTGACATTTTCTCTGGTGTTTCGGCATGTATGTACAATGTAGTTTTTGAGGCGGGTAACTGGAGTCAGCCCAAACAAATCGTGGTCCGCCTGTCTTAGGTAAGACACTCAGAGACGACAGAAAGCGTCGGTTAGTTTTTCGCTACAAAGAAAATGATTTTAAAGTGGAATTTTCAGAGCCCATTCGACAGAACTGTCCAAAATAATATAGTGCGCTATTCGTTTAATCGATGTGTGTTAACAGGAGCAACGTAACACGAAGAATAATCAGTATTGCACCACAGACTGAGCAACGATGCTGCATATCGGTATCAGTCAGCACTGTCACTGCAGGAGTGCCGATTATTGTCCGTGTCTTAGTGCTCCTCTTAACAGATACATCGATAAAAGAAATATCACACTACACTAATATGACACGACTCCGTCGAATGAACACGTACAATTCCGCTTTCAAAGTAACATTGTTTGTATCGGGAAAGAAATCGATGCTTAGGATCGGCAATGGGCATTGAATGAAAGACATGGTGAACAGTATTTCTTTGGGCTGAATCCAGCTCCCCGTTACAAAAAGGAAATGCAAGTGTCCGCCGACACAGAAGAGAAAATGAGTCTGACGGCCTTTAGAAAATACAGCCTGTATATAGGGCCGGGGTGCTCTAATAGGTAAAGCAACAGATTGCAGCGTTGGAGTTCTAAGGTTTAATCATAGGCAGGTGCGGGGATTCTTCCTCGTTCAACTCCGTCACCCCAAGACGGCCCCAGGTCCACTCATCCTACTGTCAAAGTGAGTACGAGGGATAATTCCCGAGTTTGAAGGCGAGGCACGACGAGGGACGACTTCCTAGTGCCCCAGCGAATAGAAAGGCTGCACTCTGCCTAGTCAGCTCAATAATCGTCCTCTAAACCCCATGAATGGAGAAAATGTTTCGTCCCAACTCCGACGAAAACCTGCGGCCACCCCTGGCCCGTACCCTCTCAATTTGCAGCCAAGCTGGTCCAGCGACACACGATACGCTCAATACACTAATATAGGAGCTACGAGCCAAGTTCAGTTTTTAGATGACCAGTGCGGTATCGTTGGCCGTCTACGACGATTAAAGCACTGTCGCCAAACGACGAGAGAGAGTGTTCAAATCCACGATCGTAAGAATGAAAGGAAGATTAGAGTTCAGCTACACGTAGAAGAAGATTTCGTCGAACCCGAAGCACAATCTCGGAGGGTGGAAGCACTGGGAAGGAAACTGGCTGCGCCCTTTCAACGGAAACAACCAAGTATTCGCCTTGACAGACTTAGGGAAATTTCTGAAATGCTAAATTTTGGTGGGTGGAGGAAACTGAATCTTCGTTCTCCCGAATGCGAGTCCTGCGTCTTAGCACTAAGCCATTTCGAATACTCTACCGTACACAATTCAATCTGTCAGCAGATACAACAGTGCTCAATCCGCTGCAGAGCACTTTTGGAGATCAGAATTCTTTCATCAACTGTCTTTATATTTTATTTACTCTTGGGAATGGATTTATAAGAGTGGCCTCATTAAGATCTCTTTATAGAAATTAAATATCCGTCGTCTTAAAGAATTATCGCACACACTAGAGTTTTGCTACGCGTGTTGTGCCCGTAAGGCACCAATTTCCATTAAGTATTCCGTCTACAGAGATATTAATAGACTATCGTTTATGGAACCTCTCGATTTCAACTTTCATGTATTTCTACAATCTTACACGTCGAGAAAGCGTTTAAATGCGGCACAAGGCGTGCAGTGCTGCTTATTTACCTCCACAGTAAAACCCAAAAAAGTGGTAAACGCCTTAATTCTGGAGCACCAAGTTGCCAGACCGTCCCCGATAAAAAAAGTTCAAGGACTTCTATGGTGTATAGAAACACAATGCTAGCAATTTAAATTCTATCGAATGTTTTAAAAACAAATACAGTGTCGACCGTCAAAGTATTTTTTAATGACAGCCGGTTTGGGCCAGTTATTGACCATCTTCAGATCCTCGTATCACGACGATAGGAGGTGGCAATGACTGGAGTCGGTATTGTAACTCCATGAACGTTAACTGCTGTTTGGGTTAATTTATGAAATACCTTTTGCCAGCCGCTGTCCTCCATGATAATGTTCTCAAAACTGATCGAGTGAGTTTAGGGGTTACTTTCCGTGTGCACAAAAAGAAAATCAGGTAATTCCTCAGTCATGAATACTTTGCTACTGTGTGAAGTACTGCAGACAACGTCGTCAGCAGTCTCAGAAAACCACACACTTGATTCAGGCAGTCATTGTTGAATCTGTGTGTGTTTTCATGTCTCATGGATAACAATGCGATAGCTATCCAAAGTGACTTGAGCGTGTGCTTTCTATGTTCACTTTTCCAATTACATTGTATTTAATATTTTGAAAGGAAATTTAGCGTACTACAAAGTGGAGCAGATGATTAATTGGAGAGCAGTGCTAAACTACTCCAAACTCGATAAGAAATTAAAAAACCGAACGAGTGATAAGATGACACAGATCGGTAGACTGATCTTTAGCTTATTTTGCACAAGGGTGAGTAAATAAAATCAGCAGTGGCCTGCGTGATGTAACTATCTGAGCGTTCGCAGTATTACAGGGAAATCATTATGTACCTAATTGGGGATGTCAGATACCTATTCCTCTTGAATATGAGTTGAGCACATTATCAACCGCTACATATTCCTCAGAATTTTATTTAGAATGTTGTGACGTTCCCAACAGCCCCGAACCAATGGGAGCGGCGACTATCTTGCCTGAGCATCTGTCAATACTACTGATAGTGTTCTCTCACCAGTTAATTAAGATGACTTGCACTTGCGAACCATTCCGAGTCATTACGCACTGCACTGGTGATCTCTTGCCTTACATTGCACGCACTTTGAAAATGCTACTGACGATCTAAAAATGTGTAACAGGTATGAAAATTGAATTCCTTTTCCCAGATACAAATATTCCCTTCAGTGGACAAGATCTTATGGCATAAACTTAAAAAAAAAAAAAAAAAAAAAAAAAAAAAAACGGAAAGTAAATATCTCAAGTTACAGAACTTACAAAAACTGTGCAGATACACTCATAAGTTAGAAAAGGGATTTTGTTGCACATTGTGCTGAACTGTTTTTATGATGGGGAGCAATTTGTAGCAACTCCCTGTTGCTAGAGGTAACTAACGACACTATAAGAAGACTTTGGTCCAATAGTTACTAGTGTCCTAAAACCGATAGCATTAATCATTACAACGTAAGACGTCAATTATAGGTTCATTGTTCTTTATTTTTCGCGCGCTCACACACACGCAAATGCTAGATTATCATGGTACAACAGAAAGCAAATCTTTAAGAAATTTGTTGAAAGTTTTAGGTGTGGCCAAATAAGCACTGAGATCTAGAGCGTACTTCTGAAACGTACCGTAATTCCTATCTACAAGCAATATGGTACATGTTCCGTTACGAGCGACGAAGCTCTGACAACACTCATTTCCACATGAAGCTACAGACAAATTTCTCTCTCAAGCAATCGTGAAGAGCTCTAACTCACGAGGAATTGGCAACCAAACAGCTACTCAAGTTAGTGTGTAGAATCTATGAGACTGGCGATGTACCACCATACTTTTGGAAAAATATCTACTGTGAAATTTCGAAGGTGGCAACAGCAAGAAGTGTGAAACCTAACCACAATCAGCTTAACACTTCACTTCATGCATTCAGATTTGTGACGAGCAAAATGTACAGAAGGGTGAAAATAAAACTGACGACCTGTTAGACGATACATTTGGCTTCAGGAAAAGTGCAGGCACCAAAGAGGCAGTTCTGATTTTGCGCTTAATAATGACAGTAAGGTTTAAGAAAAATCAAGTCATGCTCATAAGATTTTTCGGCCTAGAAAAAGCTTCTGAAAGTGTGAAATGGAGCATCATGTTCAGAATTCTAAGAAGATTAGGCGTCAGCTGCACGTAAATGCGGGTGATACACAATACGTACAATAACCATGAGGGATCAATACAGCTGAAAGAACAAAACGAAGTGCTAGGAATAAAAAGGGGTTAAGACAAGATGCAGCCTGTCGACCATAATGTCCAATGATGGAAGTAAAAAATTTTCAAGTGTGGGACTAAAATCCAAGTTTAAAGAATATAAAGACAAAAGTCACTGATGGCATTGCTGTTCTCAGTAAAAGTGAAGAATTACAGGATTTACTGAATAGAAAGAATAGTCTAATGAGAACAGATTAGGGATTGAGAGTAAGCCGGAAAAAAGTAATGACGTATAGTAGAAATGAGAATAACGAGAAACTTAACATCAAAGGAAATGATCACGAAGTAGAGGAAGGTAAGAAATTTTGCTACATTTAAAGCTAATTAACGCATGACGGACGTAGCAATTAGGACATAAAAAGATGGCTAGCACAAGCAGAGAGCATTTCTCATCAACAGAAGTCCATTGGTATCAAACAAAGCCCTCAATTTCAGGAAGAAATTTATGAGATAGTGCGTCTGGAGAACAGTATTGCATAGTCGTCAATCGTGGACAGCGGGAAAACCGGAACAGAAAACACACGAACAATGGAGAGATTCTCCTTAAAATCGCCAAAGAAAGAAACATGTGGAAACAAACAAGAGGGACAGGGTGACAGAACACGTGTCAAGACATCGGGGTATAATCTGAGAAAGCTGTAGAGGGTAATAGCTGTAGGAAAAGACGCAGACTGGAATACATCAAGCAAATAACTGAGGGCGTCGGGTTCAAGTACTGCTCTTAGATGAAAAGATTTGTGCAGGAGTAGAATTAGTGGCTGAACCCATCAATCCAGTCTGAATATTGATGGCTCATAAAAGGAAATAAAAATTATACCAGTAGAACTTTTCTGCTATTGGCGTGAACAACAGAAAGTGGTATAACTTGGGTGGACTGAGTCAACAGCATGTTACATTACTCGAGAACAGAATCAGTACAGGAACCATATGGAGTACCACCACTATTTTAGCAATTAATTCTGCTGTATCTAAGGTGGGAAACTATTTTTCACATTGGTTACAGATTAACTACAGTATGCATTGAATAAAAGTATCCTCAATCTACTTTCTGTAAAGAGAGCTTTACACAATTTTAGTTTAGCTAGCTCGTGATTGCAACCTAATGGTGATTTAGCAGACGGTTTGTTCACTGGGATACATTCTGTAAGAAACCTCGAATTTGTGATAAATAACAACCTAATTTGTTTCTAAGGCTATCAGCGCTTAGCAGACTTCCGATTCACAGTAACGGAACTTCCGGTCTCGATTTACTAAATGAAGTGTCGAAATAAACTTTCTAAGTGGCTAATCTCTCATCTGCTTGGGAATCAGAAAACAGTTTGTCTTCTCTTGCAGAAACTATTTGTATCCAAAAACTGAAGTTTTTGGACTCCACAGAATTACGCTCCTCATCCCAGCACTGGAAAACACGAAACAAATTAAATTACTTATTAACAACGTTCAAAGTGCCGCTTAAGGGAACCGAGTTGTTCTAAGTGCCAAAAGGAAAGGTTTTGTTTCAAGGGCTCTGTTTTATTTTTGATAATACCTACGAGTTAAATAGCGGGTTTCCTGTCACCAAACACCATTTCCTATACAATTTATATTTTTTGCTAGAGAATAACAAATTCCAAATTGTTCGTCACACAATCCATTTTTTACTGTTGCATTCTCAGTGCTGTTGAAGTAATGGCAACGGCGTCAAGAGGTCGTCCTGCCTTGCAATCAATGAAAATTTCTGCTCTTTGAAACGAAGTCCTGTATAACAGCATATCAGCCACGGTCTTTCCGGTTTTCAATAGAATGACATTTTGCCATTCTTTTGTTTCATAGTAAGAATTTTTAATAGCTCATTCGAGGATTACGAGATGCTGAGCATACTGCTCTTCTAGACCTTACACGCCTGTTTCAGATACAACAGCTTCTATAAAAGCGAAGTACTTAATCCACCGCATGGGTTCATAGCATTACCGAAATCTACTTTCTTGAAACAATTTCTGCATCATTAACACTTAGTCTAGAGACAGCGAACAGTGCCGCCAACGTATCACTAAAAACTTGTTTGTGTAAAAATAGCACTTAAAACGTTTGGCATCTCCATTGTTCTAGTGGTCAGTTGTGAAAATATAAACATTAACATACATTTAATCAGAAGACTTCACGAGTTTTGGAGTGCCAGTGAAAGATTACATCGTTCCATTTCAGTAGTCTATAAATGCTTTCATATGACGGTGAATAAAAAGATAACGCTAATGTTAGAAATATGACAAAATATGTACGGTCACTTAGCGAACGCGGAATTCGGTACCTGTAACCAATGTGGAAATCCAAGGCTATAAACATTAAGCGAACGACGCTGTATAACGCTAAAATTAAGGTGGTGCACTAAACGACCTTCTGTAATGGCTACGCTCACGTGTGATGCGGCAAGCATTGGATTTTGTGGAAACCAGGTGCGATGACTCACTTCAACAGAATATTTTTTCTTACGTTTGCTTTCATCCAACTTTGAGTAAAGTGTTTACCGCTATTTGCGAGTTCACTACTATGTTACGTCAATTAGTGACTTGCGGCATTGTACCATTACAGAAACTGTTAAGAGTAAAGAAGTAAAATTTACTATAGCACTTGCGAATGTAGCTACAGACACTCTTATCAGTAACTGCTGACACAGTAGACATGAAGACGGGTACTTGAAGATTTCCATCACGACTCTGAATATATACTCGATTAACCACTAGGCTTGAATAATCACCTGTTGTCGTTGATCCCCGACCCAGCAACATAAACAGCACTGCTCTTTCGTGTTACTTCGTAGACTCACAAGGCCTAGAGAGACTAATGGCACCTCCTTGCGGCTGACGTCTGAACTGTGACGTGACCTCACTAGTAAACGTCATTACGATAGCAGAAGTAAATAAACTTCGGCGTGTGTTTGTATCCACATGAGAGTGAGAAAACATCGTAGATGGAGATGCTCTAAGTGGACTGACAACAGGTCATTGCAGATTCCTCTTTAAAGGAAGTGAATCAGGGTTTTTGGTTGAACATGAAAACAGCAACTTAGTTATTTGGCATTAAAATTACCATCTGACTGCTGCATATTTGTAATATTACATACTAAGTGGCAGCTAGCTCACGAAACAGTTTTGTACAGATTCACGTAAAATCTGCTCCAACAACGGCCCTTGGTAAGATATTACAGTAATTAAACGGAAACATGTTACATAGCACTATGACCTTTTGTAAATCATCTAACGTGGTAGTAGTGACGTCGAACAACAATGGTATCTACGATGCGTTGTCAGCATTTCGGTACTTTCTACATGACAATATACTGATAATCTTAGTAAGAATGACGCCCTAAAATTGTAGGCTACTCAAAAAAAATGGCTCTGAGCACTATGGGACTTAACATCTATGGTCATCAGTCCCCTTGAACTTAGAACTACTTAAACCTAACTAACCTAAGGACATCACACACATCCATGCCCGAGGCAGGATTCGAACCTGCGACCGTAGCAGTCGCGCGGTTCCGGACTGAGCGCCTAGGACCGCTAGACCACCGTGGCCGGCTGTAGGCTACCGTGTACAGCTTACAACTACGTTTCAATGCAGAACTGACAAACTCGTAGATAGTGGAGGAAACGATTTTTTTATTTTTTATCCAGACTTGAGAATCACATGATTCCACTGTCTCTTGTCACATATTTCGTTTTTGCGTCATCATTCTTTCGACTGAGTACTTTAACTTAACTAGTCGTATTTATTAATAGCTTGTGCTGATACTTTGATCTCTACATATTCGTTTCACTTCACATCCAAGATTTTCTGTTTTACGTATTATAACCGCAACCACTAACTTCCTTTCCACCCACAATTTTTCTCATTATCTTGCTCACTGCATTAACTTAGCAGTTTCTCAGGTAACGTTTTTGTACATTTTTCTTGCGTATTCTTTCGAATATATGCTCTGTTCACTTGAAGTCGAAACTCATCTACCACCATTTTTTCAACGCGTACGGTTACCGCATAACATACCAATGACGACAAAATAATTTTACACTGATGTTTCTGGCAAGTGAATCGCCTGTAAGGAATTATGTTATTGAAATGAAATCTGTACCAAATACTTCAATACTGAGCAAGTAATGATCCATCGAAGAGCAAATGACTTTTCCGCCAAGTACTGTTGTGGTAGTGAGCAAGAGGGAATCCTGGTTAAGAATATTTGGAGCGGGTTTCCGATTCTAGCATTTATCTCATAGCCAAAATCCCAAAAACTATGGTCAGAACCGGGGGTAAGGACGAAAAAAATTAAATTTTAGTGCTTGGATATACACTGCTGGCCACCGTAAATGCAACACCAAGAAAGACAAGAGGTAGCACAACAAAATTTATTTTGTAGATAACATGTTGACCAAGTATCAAATGATTACGTTTACAGATGTCTGTGACATGTGGTTCCTGCCAGAATCAGTAGCCAGAGTAGCCGCCATTGTTGGAGATCACCGCTGCCACACGTCTCGGCATTGAGTCAAAGAGACGTTGGATGTGTTCCTGGGGTACAGCAGCCCAAGCAGCTTCCACACGTTGCCAAAGATCATCTGGTGTGGCAGCTGGGGATGTAATATGGGTCACTCGTTGAGCAACCATGGACCACATGTTTTCTATCGGCGAAAGATCCGGAGAGCGAGCCGGCCAGGGAAGCAATTCAATCTGGTTATTGACGAAGAACCTTTGGACAATGCGTGCCACGTGTGGTCGCGCATTATCCTGTTGAAATATGCCTGTGGCCGAGCCCTGAAGGTAAGGAAGGACAACTGGCTCCAGCACCTCGGATATGTAGCGCCGGCTATTTAAAGTACCGGCAATGCGTACTAGAGGCGTGCGAGAGTAATATCCAATACCGCCCCATACCATAATACCCGGTGCAAGACCAGTGTGGCGGTGCATAATGCAGCTGTCCAGCATCCTCTCTCCACGGTGTCTCCACACTCGAAGCCGACCATCGTGGTGCTGCAGACAGAAGCGTGCCTCGTCAGTAAAGACAACGTCATTCCATTCTGCCGTCCACATCCGTCTGTCATCACACCATTGGCGACGGAGACGTCTGTGGTTCTGCGTCACTGGTAGACGAAGCAATGGACGTCTTGCGGACAGACCACTCTGCTGTAAACGGCGTCGAATGGTACGCACAGACACTGGATGATGCATTACAGACGCAATGTGCTGTGCTATGGTTCGGGATGTCACTGAGCGATCCGTCACTGCCATGCGCACAATTTGTCTATCAGCACGTGCAGTGGTGCACCGAGGTGAATGCGATCGACCACGTCGGTCCGTCGTACCCTCCTGCATCCAACGGTCACATATCCGCATTACAGTTGTTTGGTTTCGTCCAACACGACTAGCGAATTCTCTGTATGATAATCCACAATCTCGGCAAGCCACTATCCTTCCTCTGTCGAACTCGGATACTTGATCAAACGATGTTCGCTGTTGTCTACGAGGCATAACTGATCGTCTTGTGAAACAACCACAAGGTAAACACACGTGCCGAACGTACACTCGTCGAAATCGCCAAGCCTCAAATGGCGCTATGAGGTGGCGCTATAGGCGCGCGTGATGTGCGTCTGCGCTGAAATTCTAATCAGTTGCACATCTCATCGCTGCAAACCCATGGTGTAAATTTCACTTGATTCGGATGCTTCCTTCAGGATGTTGCATTTACGGTGGCCAGCAGTATATATATATATATATATATATATATATATATATATATATATATATATATATATATATATATATAGAAACTATATCAAACCTGGCAGCAGACATAAGAAGGCGAAGATTAAAATTTTATGGACATGTCACTAGACTTCCCCCCACACGACTCACCAACAGAATTCTCACTTACATAGAAAAAGTCAAATCAACAACACCATGGATTAGCCAAGTAAAATTAGATTTACAAAAAGCAAATATTGAACTTAAAGATGTCAAAGATAGAAAAACTTTTAGAAATAAGGTGGAAAAGTGGAATGTATTGTCGGAGAAGGAAGCACTAAAGAGACCAGGAACAAAATGGACAGAAGAAAGAAAAAGAAAACATGGAGAACGAATGAAAGAAGTATGGAAGAAACGACGTCAGAAAGCTTTGCGTGATCCTTCTGGGTCCATTCGCGATAAGTAAGTATATATATATATATATGTGTGTGTGTGTGTGTGTGTGTGTAAAGGCAGCAAAGTCCATACTTTCTCGTTAAGCACAATTTTGTTCTTTATTTAATTTTTTTGAATTATTGTAATATTTGGGATAAGGTAGTCTGTTGTCTCAAATAAACTAAATTTTGTGTCTGACCATTTGTACTGGTAAGTATGTATGTTTTGAGGTATGTATGACAAGAGTTAGCTACAAGGCCCTCTTCTTTTACTTTTCACTTTGCACTTGCCACGTACCAAGGACGATTTTCAGTTCAGACCGATTATAGGGAAGCGTTTCTTTTCATTCAAATACAAGGCGATCTGGCAGTGGCCAAGAGGAGACCTCAACTGAGAATAAATGTTAGGGGTTCTCCAGCTGACAATTAAACAACAGAAACCTCCCGTACGCCTTGGTACTGTGAGGGGGGGGGGTGGAAGGTAGAGAACTTCTTCAATTTATATTGTACACTATTCTGATGATCGTTCCAGTGTATACAGGACAGTCTGTCGACTGCAAACGTAAATTTAACCGTTATGTAGAGTGGCTTTCTACATGTTATAAAATGATGCAAATAACATCCTTATTTTTGCCATTTGTCTGTAAACCTGAAGATAATCCATAGAAACTAGTCACAGTGTATAGAAATATGCAACATAGACGGCGAAATAAACGATATGAAATCGTTTTAGACTTTTTATGTTTTTTGTTGGCCTACCGCATCACTATACAGTCGATCCCCAATAACGCTTCACCATTTCCTCTACTACAATTTATTACAGACAAAACTTCCTTTTGTAGAAGCACTATATAGTTGAAAACTTAAGTAGTAGCATCCGATGCAATAAAAATCTGTGTTATATGAAAAACAGTCATTATCACTATGCTAACAACGGCGACGCTCCAAATTTCGATCATCAGAAGACGGGTTGAAAGGCTTCAATTGTGGTGAAACTTATTTCTGAGCACGCTTGGCTGTCAGTTAAGTTGTTTTGAACTCTGAACAAGACAAAAACGCGTTTGAAATGTAACATGCCATGAGGTGATTTGTTTAGAACGATGTGCCTTACAGAGTATTCTTCCTGAAAACATTAGAAAATTACCATTAATTGCCTACTGATACACCCAGCATGGTAAAAAATGGTCAGTGACCTACTGGCCCGGGGCACTGACAATCAATTTGATATTGCATCGAGGAAGCCATGATACTACAGCTGAGGCGTTAGCAGAGGGCGCTAGCAAAAGAATTGTGTTGTCCCGTTCGCTACAGAGATAGGTGTGTTTTCCACCTCCACACGATAACCGGACGAAATACGACTCTGTGCCTATCAACATATATTCATATCTAAATGTTCTTGAAGAATAATGCATCATTTAAATCACAATTACTGAACACATCTTCCTAGTTCTTTCCGAAAAATGATGCCGCTTTATATTGCTGGATTCGGTAAATGGCTCTCCATTGTGTATCTCAAAAAATGGTTCAAATGGCTCTGAGTACTATGGGACTTAACATCTGAGGTCATCTGTCCCCTAGAACTTAGAACTACTTAAACCTAACTAACCTAAGGACATCACACACATCCATGTCCGAGGCATGATTCGAACCTGAGACCGTAGCGGTCGCGTGGTTCCGGACTGAAACACCTAGAAGCGGTCAGCCACACCGGCCGGCTTGTGTATCTCAGTTATATATCTTATCTGACACACACGGTTCATTAAGATAAGAATTCTCTCTTTTTAAAATCTGGTGCGAGTTTGGCTTCTGAACAAGTCTCCATCTGAACAAGGTGTGCTAGACGATTAGTAGCACTTTATGTACAATTAGCATGTATCAAAACGAAAGTAGCTACACGTGCTAATTCAAAAACTTTTACAGGGTTTGCTTTTACAATTTGCTACCGACCACCCTCTACCTCTGTCTTCCCTACATGCTCTCCTTATTTTATTTTTCATGGCATACGAAAAACAGGCGTAGAATTGCAGTAGAAGGCTGAGGCCATAAATCTAGAAAATTCAACTTTGTTGAACAACTATCATTCACATTATTAACTACGCAATAATGAAGATTTTCGTAGCTCTGTGCCGCTGTTATTCTATTATGGTGAGCAGGTGTGTTGTCCAATCTCTAGGGTGTGAAATATGCCTGATGACAGATTATTAAGTGCAATAACTTTATTTCCTTCACCATAATTTCTGCAGAAAAAGCGTAGTGAGATGCTGTGACCGAATGCATCAGTTACCATAAATGGCACTACTAGTACATTATTAACACCAAACTGCGATTGATGCCATTCGCCACTGTACGCAAAGCTGCACAAGATCGTTAGTCAAATGTCATTCCAGCGAACCATAATGAAAATATTTAAGCTAAAACAGTGCCACAGCGGAGTGCGAATTGCGCTACACGAGAAAGTAAGCCAAAATATGCACAGGAAACAAAATAATGGCATTAAAATATCGTTAGAGAATATTAACTTGTGATGGTGATTTCCGTCACGCTTAAATCCTGAGTATTAATTTAATAGCAGCACACCTTTTGGTTAGTTATCCTTGGTTCCAGTGCTACGCTATGGCAACCTTATTTGCCGATTTTTTACTGTTACAAGTGTAAAATTTGAATCAATGTATCAGTTGTACGAAACGTATTAGGAAATGTATTTCCTTTGTAAAATTTAGTGTAATGTTATTGTGCTGAATGTATGTAGGTCAGCGCTACGGTTATTAGATCGTATAATTTGTCTCCAGAATGAGATTTTCACTCTGCAGCGGAGTGTGCGCTGATATGAAACTTCCTGGCAGGTTAAAACTGTGTGCCCGACCGAGACTCGAACTCGGGACCTTTGCCTTTCGCGGGCAAGTGCTCTACCATCTGAGCTACCGAAGCACGACTCACGCCCGGTACTCACAGCTTTACTTCTGCCAGTATCTCGTCTCCTACCTTCCAAACTTTACAGAAGCTCTCCTGCGAAGCATGCAGAACTACCACTCCTGAAAGAAAGGATATTGCGGAGACATGGCTTAGCCACAGCCGGGGGGATGTTTCCAGAATGAGATTTTCACTCTGCAGCGGAGTGTGCGCTGATATGAAACGTATCATTTGTCTTTTGTCAAAGGGAGACGATGACAGTTGGGAGACAATGAAGAGTGATCGGTGAGATGTGTGAAGCATTTTTTTGCGGGGACGGAGGAGTGCTCTAGTAGAGAAAAGTTGTTTTGGAGGCATATTTCAATAGTAATCTGTGGAGAGAGTGTGGAGAAAAAAATTGCATCTGAAAGAAGGGAAAGGTGGATTGGAATTTGGCAAAGTACGGCAAAGAATTAAGAAAAATAGTCGAAGAAAATGTTATGATGCCGTGGTAAAGCAGGTCAATAAACTTTACGTCAGATCGTTACATGCCTATATTATTCGACAAAGGTGGAGGTGTATAGATACAGAAGCAAAGATGACTGGAAGGTGAGAGAATGTATTAAAACTGTCGTAGATGAAAATGTGCAAGAGAGAGGAGAACAAAAGAGAGATACAGTATTGTTAACAGTGGACGGCAGCCACATCAGGTTAGAAGGTCAGTGACTACTTGAACTGTCGAAACGTGTGGGCAGGAGGAAAGAGAAAGCTGTGAAGCAACATTACTCTGCAGAGTGTTAAAGTGTGTGAACGGTAAGGCTTATGAACTGTGGAAAGACGCATGTACGCTGTACTGAAGGGACAAATCAATCTTCAAGTGAACTTTAGGAATTCTATAAACAACTCAGAAATGTTTCCTTTCTGAGGACTTAACACATGTTTTTGTTGGAATATGAAGCTAAATAAATACTCACGCCACCTCATTATGAAAATTCAGCTGGCGTGTACACAGCGTTAAGACAATATTCAATTTTGGCCAGACTTTATATCGAACCCCTTCCTGAAGTGCTCCCTCAGGTCTCTTGTTTGTCAAGCTGATTTCTGTATTAAATTCATAAACAGACTTAAAACAACACATACTATTTCCAGTTACATAGTTAATTACATCTTCTTCATTATTGATTGCTTGGTGATTAGTATATGTATGAAAGTGTGAATTTGGGAAAGACAAACACACTGCAGGAAACATCTCAAACTGGGTAATCTCAAATACAATATCATTTTAAAACCACTTGTGTTGTTGTGGTGGTGGTCTTCAGTCCTGAGACTGGTTTGATGCAGCTCTCCATGCTGCTCTACTCTGTGCAAGCTGCTTCATCTCCCAGTACGTACTGCAGCCTCCATCCTTCTGAATCTGCTTAGTGTGTTCATCTCTTCGCCTCTCTCTACGGTTTTTACCCTTCACGCTGCCCTCTAACACTAAATTGGTGATCCGTTGATTAATCAGATCATGTCCTACTAACCGATCCCTTCTTCTAGTCAAGTTGTGCCACAAACTCCTCTTCTGCCCAATTCTATTCAATACCTCCTCATTACTTATGTTATCTACTCATCTAATCTTCAGCATTCTTCTGTAGCACCACATTTCGAAAGCTTCTATTCTCTTCTTGTCCAAACCATTTATCGTCCATGTTTCACTTCCATACATGGCTACACTCCATACAAAAATACTTTCAGAAACGATTTCCTGACACTTAAACCTATACTCGATATTAACAAATTTCTCTTCTTCAGAAAAGCTTCCCTTTGAATCGTCCCCTTAGAAGACTTATAAATGACTGTGCTTAAACTGACACACAATATTTTTAGCGCAACGGAATCTGACTTTCAATAATCCCTACAAAAGAGGTTTGTGTTTTTCCTGTCTTTATGTGTTTAGCTGATATGATCTATGTTGTAGAATTTTTCTAATACTCAGCTACATTCACTATGAAGAGGAATACTGTTATCCTCAAATATAATTTGCATTAATAATATGTTATTTACTTTGTAAAGATGTTTAGATATTATTTATTCTGTTTTGTTTTTATGCTCACGTGTGAAGCTGATGTTTCGAAGGTTATTCTGACCTTTTACGTATATACTTATGTCATAATTCCTGTAACACTGATGTCTATGTTTATTTCTGTTCTTTTGTAAAGCCTGTGTTACTACAAGTGTTATCTGTACTGTTATGTTCTTTAATGATGTATTTTGTACCTTCGTAATTCTATTCTTATGTTTTAAATTTATAATTCTAATAGACACCAGTTCTTCAAATTAAGTATCATTTCACTGCACACGTTTCTGTTGGTCATAGTATATGGGAAATATGTGAGAAGTAGGGACTGTTAGTGTTTGCACGTGTGTTAATAATTCAGCAAGGGACTGGTTAACAGCACTGCTGGTTCTAAGGACAATTCCAAAAACTTTGTGCATACACAAGTGGTGGTTTATGGACTTGCTATATTCTCCGCAAGACTCCTCGATGGTGATTGTGCAGCTGCACAGTCGCAATAGATGGCTGCTGGCCGCCTCTACAAGGACTATAGTGGGTCTGCATCTTTGATGGCCCACCAATACCATACTCTCTACCAGGACTACAGTGGATCTGCTCTGTGATGACCTACCTACCAATATTCTTCAACACTTCGACTGAGTCTGCTGTGGGTTTGCTCTGTTGTGGCCCATTACCTGTTTGCATGTCAAGAGTCAGCACTGTCTTTCCGTTGGAAGGACAACACTACTTCTTCAAGACTGAATGGAAATCCACTACTTCCATGTGCATTTTCTTTTACTAATGAGACTTTGTGAAAAAAAAACTGTAATTACTACTGTGATAAATGATCAGGGCAGTCTTTACGGACTGTAAGAAAATTTTAGCTTTTGACCAACATTGTATCAATAAGTGTGTGCATTTGATATATTTGTTATTGTACTTACGAAAAATTTTTTTCAAATCTGTATTGGCCACTGCCCAAAACAATTTGTAAAATTTATTGTGGGGAGCATGGGGCCTAGGTAAGTAGGCTGTTGAGGTTCTTATATTGGTAACGGCACCGCCACGTAGCGCTCTGTATGAAAATCACTGGCTGTGCTGTGTGCAGTCTGTGGCTGGGTGGCATTGTTGGAATTCGCTATTGTAGTACTGGGCAGCTGGATGTTAACAGCGCGTAGCGTTGCGCAGTTGGAGGTGAGCCGCCAGCAGTGGTGGATGTGGGGAAGTGAGATGGCGCATTTTTGAGAGCGGATGATCTCGACGTGTGTCCATCAGAAACAGTACATTTGTAAGAATGGATGTCATGAACTGCTATATATATTATGACTTTTGAACACTATTAAGTTAATTATATTGTCAGTTCTCTATCAAAATCTTTCATTTGCTAACTATGCCTGTGAGTAGTTAGTGCCTTCAGTAGTTTGAATCTTTTATTTAGCAGGCAGTAGTGGCGCTCGAGGTATTGCAGTAGTTCGAGTAACGAAGATTTTTGTGAGGGATATTGAAAGTCAGATTCCGTTGCGCCAAAAATATCGTGTGTCAGTTTAAGCACAGTAATCTATAAGTTTTCAAAGGGGACGTTTCACCTTGCCATTGACTGTCTACATTTTATATTCTCTCTACTTCGACCATCATCAGTTATTTTACTCCCCAAAAAGCAAAACTCCTCTACTACTTTAAGAGTCTCATTTCTAATCTAATTCCCTCAGCATCACCCGACTTAAATCGACTACATTCCATTATCCTCGTTTTGCTTTTGTTGAAGTTCATCTTATATCCTCCTTTCAAGACACTGTCCATTCAGTTCAGCTGCACTTCCTAGACTTTACCTGTCTCTGACATAATTACAATGTCATCAGCGAACCCTCAAGTTTTTATTTCTTCTCCATGGTCTTTAATACCTATTCCGAAATTTTCTTTTGTTTCCTTTACTGCTTGCTCAATATACAGATTGAAAAGCATCGGGGAGAGGCTACAACCCTGTCTCACACCCTTCCCAACCACTGCTTCCCTTTCATGTCCCTCGACTCTTATTACTGCCATCTGGTTTCTGTACAAATTGTAAATAGGCTTGCGCTCCCTGTATTTTACTCCTGCCACCTTCAGAATTTGAAAGAGTATTCCAGTCAACATTGTCAAAAGCTTTCTCCAAGTCTACAAATGCTAGAAACATAGGTTTGCCTATCCTTAATCTTTCATCTAATATAAGTCGTAGGGTCAGTATTGCCTCACGTGTTTCAACATTTCTACGGAATCCAAACTGATCTTCCCCGAGGTCGGCTTCTACCATATTTTCCGTTCGCCTGTAAACAATTCGCATTACTATTTTGCAGCTGTGAGATATTAAACTGATAGTTCTGTAATTTTCACATCTGTCAACACCTGCTTTCCTTGGGATTGGAATTATTATATTCTTCTTGAAGTCTGAGGGTATTTCGCCTGTCTCACGCATTTTGCGCACCAGATGGTAGAGTTTTGTCAGGACAGGTACTCCCATGGCTGACAGTAGTTTTAATGGAATGTTGTCTACTCCCGGGGCTTTGTTTCGAATTAGGTCTTTCAGTGCTTTGTGAAACTCTTCCCGCAGTGTCATATCTCCCATTTCATCTTCATCTACATCCTCTTCTATTTCCATAATATTGTCCTGAAGTACATCGCCCTTGTATAGACCCTCTATATACTCCTTCCGCATTTCTGCTTTCCTTTCTTTGCTTAGAACTGGGTTTCCATCTGAGCTTTTGATATTCATACAAGTGGTTCTCTTTTCTTCAAAGGTCTCTTTAATTTTCCTGTAGGCAGTATCTGCCTTACCCCTAATGAGATAAGCCTCTACATCCTTACATTTATCATCTAGCCATCCCTGCTTAACCACTTTTCACTTCCTGTCGATCTCATTTTTGAGACGTTTGTATACCTTTTTGCCTGATTTATTTAATTCATTTTTATATTTTCCTCCTTTCATCAATTAAATTCAATATTTCTTCTGTTACCCAAGGATTTCTACTACACTCGTCTTTTTACCTACTTGATCCTCTGCTACCTTCACTACTTCATCCCTCAAAGCTACCCATTCTTCTTCTACTGTATTTCTTTCCCCCATTCTTGTCAATTGTTCCCTTATGCTCTCCCTGAAACTCTCTACAACCTCTGGTTTAGTCAACTTATCCATGTCCCATCTCCTTAAATTACCACCTTTTTGCAGTTTCTTCAGTTTTAATCTACAGTTCATAACCAATAGATTGTGGTCAGAGTCCACAACTGCCCCTGGAAATGTCTTACAATTTGAAACCTGGTTCCTAAATCTCTGTCTTACCATTATATAATCTGTCTGATACCTTCTAATACATCCAGGCTTCTTACAGGTATATAACCTTCTTCCATGACTCTTCAACCAAGAGTTAGCTATGATTAAGTTAAGCTCTGTGCAAAATTCTACCAGGCGCCTTCCTCTATCGTATTTTTACCCCCAGTCCATATTCACCTACTACGTTTCCTTCTCTTCCTTTTCCTACTATCGAATTCCAGTCACCCATGACTATTAAATTTTCGTCTCCCTTCACTATCTGAATAATTTCTTTTATCTTATCATACATTCCTTCAATTTCTTCGTCATCATCAGAGCTAGTTGGCATGTAAACCTGTACTACTGTAGTAGGTATGGGCTTTGTGTCTATCTTGGCCACAATAAGGCGTTCAATATGCTGTTTGTAGTAGCTTACCCGCACTCCTATTTTGTTGTTGTTTATTGTTAAACCTACTCCTGCATTACGTCTATTTGATTTTGTGTTTATAATCCTGTACTCACCTGACCAAAAGTGTTGTTCCCCTTGCCAACGAACTTCACTAATTCCCACTATACGTAACTTTAACCTATCCATTACTCTTTTTAAATTTTCTAACCTACCTGCCCGATTCCACGCTCCGTTCCGTAAAACGCCAATTTCCTTTCTCCTGATAACGACGTCCTCTTGAGTATTCCCCGCCCGGAGATCCAGATGGGGCACTATTTTACCAGCGGAATATTTTACCCAAGAGGACGCCATCATCATTTAATCATACAGTAAAGCTGCATGCCCTCGGAAAAAAATTACGGCTGTAGTTTCCCCTTGCTTACAGCCGTTCGCAGTACCAGCACATGAAGGCCGTTTTGGTTAGTGTTACAAGGCCCGATCAGTCAATCATCCACACTGTAGCCCCTGCAGCTACTGAAAAGGCTGCTGCCCCTCTTCAGGAACCACACATTTGTCTGGCCTCTCAACAGTTACCCCTTCGTTGTGGTTGCACCTACGGTACGGCTATCTGTATCGCTGTGGCACGCAAGCTTCCCCACCAACGGCAAGGTCTATGGTCCAAAATGAGTCAAATATAAAATTAACCGCCATGGCTCTGAAACTTCCACATATCCAATGCTTTGCACTTTTATTAAACCTCACTGCGCAATACACCATTCAAAATTCATACTGAAACCGTTGACGAAGTGAGATGAATTGTTATGATTCTTAATCAGGGGCCCTCTTCTTTAAAGAAATTTGCTGGTATGCAAGAAAATTAAAAAAAAAATGACCGACTGAAACTGAAACAAGATGACCCAACTAGATGGAACTCTACTTACGAAATGTTGAAACAAAGACCCCATAACTTCTTGCTTCGCAAATTTAGGTGGAAGATCGATCACCTTACACTTAAAAGATACGCTGGGAGGTAATGTAACGGACTTTACAGATTTTACAAGTTTTCGGTGAGGTAACCAAAGAGGTGTCTTCAGGGAAAACTGTGTCACTTTCAAAAATGAATATCTTACCAAGATTAATGGAACAGTAACCAAAATCTTAAAGAGACAAAAATAAAGAACATCCTCAAGAAATAGATTTACTGGCTGATAGTATGCTTGAAGAGTTACGAGAGTGGTTTGGGGTTATCTCCATCAACGAACTGATTAGTCAGGCAACGTTGCTAGATGGCCGATCCAAAGGCAAGGATTTTCAAACGATAAAATATATTTCAGGATTGCTATTGGAGCTGTGAGCCTTTCAACAACTGTGATTGCCCAGAATATATCATAGTTTGTATTGCAGAAATGAAAGAGTTGGTTATTCGAAAAAGAAAACAAAAACAGAGCTCATTTCTCAATTAGGTACCACCGTGGCACATGAGATTTCTTCAATCTGGATGGAGTTGAATGAAATTATTAGTCAGCTTCAAACCCCTCATGACCCAGAGAGTGCTGCAGTTGTCGAGTTGGACAAATGTTTAGTGGAGGGATATTTGTCAAGAAACAGCGATTCCTTAAATTGGTGGGAAACAAGAAAACTGCTATGGCCAACGCTGTATCAATTGTTTCTGAAAGTATGTGAGAAAAAATGTGAGACATGAAATTGTTCATTTGTACATTAGAGTTAAAGTAAACATTAACAGACGTACAGAGATTCCGTCACAACCTTGCGCTTAGCTTGCTTTGAGCTTTTCAACAATGGAAGAGCTTATTTCAGTGTCAGACAGCGAAAACTTGTAAGCTAGTAAAAATTTGGCCCCGTAGTACCGCTGTCATGCCTAAATAAGTTTTTAGATGAAGACGATCTATATTTCCTGTGTTTGCGTTCTGACTTACTTTGGACAACTGACCACTCCTAGAGACAGACTAGAATGTTTATAACCGGCATCTTGACCTATCTTATTTCATGAAGGCGTTGCTTGTGTTTTGCCCCAGGGTAATATTCCTGGTGGACACTAAAAATTGGTCCGCGTTCGACCTTGGCAACTCCCAGAGCCGCACCGCCTGTGATAATGACCAGCAGACTGCCAGCTAGGGGGGAATGCTGAGCGAGTTGCGAGAAATACGGAAGCTATTGCAGCACCAGGGAACGAAGGAGCTCCCAAATCTGCAGAGGAAGCATAATGTCATCGTGGTAGCCAAGAGACACCGTCATACAAGTGGGAAGGCAGAGTATCGTGGGGAAGGCCTAGGTGCAATGCAAATGAGGTGCCGGACCAGCAGAAAAGAGCATCTGAAAGGTGAATTTGCGGAACACTGAAGCCACTGGAAGAGCTGACAACGAAGGAAAACCGGGACACATGATGCTATTGTCATCCTCGCCGCCTCAGAGCGCACAGAAAGCGCCAACATAAATACCCCACACTTCTTAATAAATGTCCCTTCCGCTGAGTGCTGATTGTTGACTGCCCAGTGCGTAGCCCTTGTGTAAGTTGCAGCTACCCAGTGAGAGGGGAAGCCATTGGAATCGATGCCCGGTATACCTAGCTGTCTTCCATAGTATATAGAGCCACAAGTCCTGCTGGAAGCACTCTGCCACTGCCAGCTGCCGAGGCAACTTTGAAGGCGACGCTAATGTTGCACAGACACTGCCATCACCCTGCAGGCCTGCTGGAGGCTTGACCTGCATAAATAGGTGGCTGTTCATCACATCACTTCGAAAGAGAACACCACTGCTGCTGCTCATCCCGTTCCTGTGGCAGACAGAAATGCTGCTGGCCCCCGTCCCCAAAGTGGGCGCTGAGGGCCGACCCCCGTCTGACAGCAAATACTCCAGGTGGGCATGGGCACATGTCTCCTGAGGGCATATGTTCGCTGTCAATGAAAGCACCTTGGAGAACGATATGTTGAGGTGGAGGCCACCGGCTTCATTGGGTCGACGGGCACATAGTGACAAAATCGCCGCCAACCACCGCCTCGCTGCGCCAGCAGAACTGCAAGTCGAGCACACACCGGCCTCCTCCTGTTGATGAGGCCACTACTGTGCCAGACCAGCTGTAGGACGGCGACTTGGGAGACAGTCCTGTATTACAGCTTAATAAATGTGTTATTGTCAATAATGTTTTCTGGGTGCTGTCAAGCATATCTGGGTACCCACCACTGCATCCTGCCCGGCTCTCGCCTGACAACTGTACGAATGTTGGACTGAACCCACATATCTGCAAGGCTTGGTATAATGTAATGTATCGGCAATGTATACAAACGTTTAAATTCAGTTCATTCAGCTTACTGACTCAAATACTGAATTGAATATTATATGTCAGTTGTGTTGAAAAATTAATGAACTTTCCTAATTTAAGGTTCATTGATTCTTAAGATTTGTATTGCACATAAAACTATATCTAGAACGAATATTTGATCGTTCTGGAACCTCGGCCACAGAACTTTGGACCTTACAGGGAAATAAGAGGGAACTTACTCTTAACGGCTTCAGAAGGAAGGATGAAAGGAAGATAAGTGTTTAACGACTTGTCGAGAATGACGTCATCAGATACGGAGCACAAGCTCTAATTAAGAAGGGATGGAGAAGGAAATCGGCCACACTCTTCCAAAAGAATCGTCCAGGCATTTGCCCTAAACGATTTAGGAAATTCGCGGAAAATCTAAATACGATGGCCGGGCGCGGATTTGAACAGTCGTCCTACCGAAAGCGAGTCCAGTGTGCTACCTCGCTCGATTAGCATCAGAAACATTGTAGATGGTCATAGCATCTACAGTTTACACCTGGGAAGTGTGGTACATTTCATACGAAAAATATTTTCACGAGTTCAGTTACACCAACACCGTTAACGTGGCTGTCTTCAATTGGTCGGAGTGACGTATAAATATTAAATCGTCTCACGTCTTTAGTGAGAATAGAAGAGAAAGTGTATTAATCACATTCTCTATTTCTGTGTACTGGGTTTCAGCAGCTAATGTAGCAATAATTTTGTTAGTAATTACTGTGTGTGCAACTACAGAAAGTTTTCCTTGCCACGAAATGATTCATTTTTTCCAGTTGAAACACAGTCACTGGTAAGGGTTTCCCCGTCACCTTCCCGTGTTCAGTGTGGACTTGGTCTCTGCATGCACATTTCACCAGATATTTCAGCTTTCTCACTCGCGCTGTACATAAAATATATGAAAAACTGCTCTGACACTATAAACAACGAACACTAAAAAACAACGAGGCCAACGGGGGTCTCTTAGTAAGGCAATAATTCTCCGACGTGGAAGGGAAAATGAGGAGGGGCTGAGTCCCCACTCCCTGCCTCCCGTCTGGCAGGCAGTCTACACCTCTTGGCTGCCCATTTGCACAGAATCGGTCGTCACGATGGCCTCTAATCAGAAATGAGCGCCCAGTACAGCTGTTTCATCAGACTCCAATGACCGTGCCCGTGACCACAAACAGTACTGAAACTTTTCCTTCTCTATTTAGCGTCCCATTAACTTTAACTGTTAACGAGATCATTAGAGGTGGAACTACTTGCCCTACAGTGGCACAGACATGGCAGTCCGTGGCAACACGCAGGCTTAATGCACTTCGGTGTTAACGCTGTTAGTCGTGTATTTGCTAACCAGACAATTGCTTTCGCGAAGCACAATTAAATTTGCATGCGCTTCGTTATTCGTTCACAGTAGCAGTCACGCGAGCTTTGGCATCCTCTTGTGTAGCACACTCTTTTACAGCCACGAGCACCTGCTGTCTCGAGGGCGCGGCGTAGTGTTTGATTTGAGCGTGCATCCATATCTAAGGCCTACCAAGTTTACCACTGTTGCCTCTAACATAGACTTCAGCGATTATGCATAGCCTGAGAGGTTCGTCGATGGTGTTGAGTGAATGATTCGGCACCGTGGTTAAGACAGTCGATATTCATTCGGAAGGATTGTGATTCGATTCTCAAAGATTTCCGATCGTTATGATAAACCGTTGGGATGGTTTTTCACACTCCCTCGTTGTAAAACGGACGTTAAACCTTAATCTTTATTGCTGACGATCATCAGAATGTTTAGGAGCAGCTGTTTAAGGTTTTGTCTTTAACGTTACCTGCGTTAGAAAGACCATTTATGTCATGACTCTAGCACAGTTCGGCAACATGTGGATATTTAAAGAGCGAAACCGGCCGTAACATAATGAATAAGTAAAAATACAGCTTAGATGGTTTTTAGCAATCATTAATATTACTGAAACTTCCTGGCAGATTAAAACTGTGTGCCCGACCGAGACTTGAACTCGGGATCTTTGCCTTTCGCGGACAAGTGCTCTACCTTAGGAGACGAGGTACTGGCAGAAGTAAAGCTGTGAGTACCGGGCGTGAGTCGTGCTTCGGTAGCTCGGATGGTAGAGTACTTGCCCGCGAAAGGCAAAGGTCCCGAGTTCGAGTCTCGGTCGGGCACACAGTTTTAACCTGCCAGGAAGTTTCATATCAGCGCACACTCCGCTGCAGAGTGAAAATCTCATTCTGATTAATATTACTGTCATCTGTGTGCTCAACATGATGAAGATTGTTTATGTAATATACATAAGATAGCTGAGACTGGAAAGCAGGCAGAACAGACTGTAGCATCAATAAATACCATACCGCAAATGTAAAAGTACTAAGAGTATTAAATTTACATATGACCCTGCGAAGGTGCGAAGGAGAATTGTTATCCCGCTAATATCTATAATAGAAAATTTAAAGCTACATAAAAAATATTTTTTTCTCTTTAAGAAATATTTCTCTGATATACATTAACAGAGGCCCAAATCTTAAAGTTACATACACGGCTCTGAAGCAGACAGGGAAGACTTTAACTCCAATAATCAGCAAATCCTATAGATAGAATTACCAGCACAAATTTAAAAAAATAGTTCTGTCAAGAGGATCTTCGCATCAACAGATATCAATCAGATAGATCAGAAAAGTAGTATTAAAACTTTTTAAAGTTCACATACACTGCTGCGAAGCAGCCAAAGAAGATTGCTATTCCACTAATATGTGTAATCATAGAAAACAGAAACTTCCAAATAATTTACTCGTCAGTGAAGCTGACTGAGAGCTTTATCTACCAATTTTATGAGCAACATCATCCCAGGCAACCTAGACCACATTAATTAGGCAATTACAGAAATGATGCAGTTTCGGCCAACCTCCCAGGCAGAAGCTCGGCATACTCACAGAGCAGAGTACAATATAAATCTACACAGTAAGTGAATGAGAGGCAGTGAGCAAACAGCCAACCAACACCGAAACATGGGTGCATACAACTTACTTTTATCCCGGTAGTACCAACCATTTCAAAAAAGAAAATATATGTGAGATGCACTAAAAATAAAGGAAATAGGATACACTAATACCTTATCGTCACTTTTATCTGTTTTCCGTCTTTCCCATAGTTGCTATAAACTCGTGGAGGTACATACTGTCTGTGCAAAAAAAATAAGACATTTGATTTATTGTCATTCGCGTTTCGCTTCTTTTATTGGGGAAGCATCATCAGTGGCCTGAAATACATGTTTCCTTTTATACATACAATGAATCAATTACGTCTTAGGTAAAATAGGCTGCTATATTACTATTTTGTGGCGTTTGTCTCTTGCTTTTTAGGTTAGATGCAAATTTTCTAGCACAAGTTCCGTATTGTGAATGTTTCGTTCGGCGTTACTTACGATTTCCAACGATATTAACACACATCTATGGTACTGGAGATCGTACTATGAGCACTGATTTTAAAGAACCAATCTGATTTGAATAATTTTCATTAAAATGAGTTCGGGACCACCGGTGCCCATTTATTTTTACACATTTATATCACCTTCGGCATTTATTCTGCAGAGTATTGTTTCCACAGCGGTAGCCAAGGCTTTGAATTGGTTCTCTAGTCTATCTACTTCAGTTTGAGGATTATTGACCTGAACTGGAATGTTTGTTAACGGTTCAATAGTGGTTTTTACTGCATCGATCTCCTGCTTAAAATTCCATTCCATTATCACGATCGACCAACACTTGATTTATCCTATGGATAATTTCTTTATCTCTTTCCAGAAAAATATTGTTTATATTTTCCATAAATTTATTTTCCTTTTCTTGGTCCCTGAGCTCCTGTTGCTGTTTTTCTATAAGCTTTTCCTGTCTACGTTTTTCCTTTTCCTGCTGACGTTGTCTTTCACGCTCCTGCACTTTAAGCTCACGTTGTTTTTCACGCTCCTGCTCTTTAATAGTAAACTTTTCAAGTAATGCTGTTTGCATATCCTGTATGGACATAGCTTGAGCATTGCTAACTTCTGCCCCTTCCCCAGAAGAAATATTGTCATTAATTCCTAACTGGTTGAATGCAAGAGTGTCAGTTTGTTTGGAAACTCCTCGGTTTTACTATCATTTGGGACATCAGTTTCTAAATTATCATTTTTAATTAAATTTTCTAATAATTATACAGAAATATGGGTAGATTTTTCTACCTGAGACTCTGATGTCATCTCTGCATCGGTATGCTCATTCGGTTTATTTTTCTTTTGTTTAACCATTCTATCACCAATATAGCACAACAAATATATAAATCACTGACAAGCACTAATAGACACTAAATGATCTTATAACTAACACATATACACAAATAACACTCAAAAATATTATTCTCGCTGCCAGAATATTCAATTATTACTACTTATGGCTGGAGGCACGCAGTGGATGTTGTTAGTGTACTGCTATGTAACCACAGAACATGAACATTTGTTCTTATCTGTAGTGATTGAGAGTGCACTGCTTATATGAAGTTACTGTTACACCGGCGCAGACACAGATTCGTACAGCAGCGTTCGGTAGGAGGAAGTCAATGCTTATGAAACAAGTAAATAAAAAATGATTAATAGTTTCTTTTGGTCCCTCGTACCTGTAATAGTTCACAATTTCAATTATTAAAATCAATATATGTGCATTGGTGGCCCCACGTCGGGCGCCATTTTTACTCTAAAAGGGATAAATAACTTGATAAACACTTGAGTGTTATTGCATTAAATGTGAGGAATTTTACCTTTCTATGCGTAGGACAGAAATGATTATAAGGCTTAAATAATATATTTGTTCGTTTGTAAGAACGGATATAAAAAAAAATATTTGCATAAGATCGAGTCATGTAGTCCCACACACGTAGGAATCTGAATGTGTACTGATTTACGTACACGATTTCATTACGAAGCCATTTAAAATGCTATTATGAGCAACATTCCGGTTAGATAAACCGAACATGGACATGTTTCCCAAAAACATGGTAAATAACAAACCCAATAAAAAAATATACATATATAAATATACATATCTATAATAAAAATGGAAATGCACTGTTATCTGGAGAGTTCAGTAATGATCTCATGGTCAAGATAATGTAGCAGATTCTGAAAGTTTTATATTGTCTCATGTTCATGTGACAGCGTAAAATTTTAAATTTTGTTATTCAGTCACGGTAATATAAACTTATGTGCAAGCGTACTAGACCTCATTACTTGAAACGTCATTTGCATATAGATTGTCTGTTAATTACTGTGGAAAACTACTGACAGCAATCAGAACAGTGAAACGTGTTTCGCAGGGACTAGTGAATGCATGAAGAACTGTGACTTATGTTGTGAATAATAATGAACAGTGATAAAAACTGTGATCAGGTAACCTTATGAACGCTCTTGGAGTGTCAAAGTTAGCAGCAACGCTATGAACGTTGAGTACTGTTAGCTGAATTAATAATTAACTTGAACTGATGGCCTTTAGTAGATTGATATGAAGCGTCTCCGCGTGCCAAATTTAATGTGACACACTGTACAGCCAGCCGCGCGGCAAAACAATAATGCAACGTTGGCTACGCAGCGCGTCTCGAAAATATTTACATTCCGCTTAAGTAAACGAAGAACATTACGGACACTTGTATGATTAACGGTGCAGTGTTCAAAATGTGCATATTGTGATAAACTTACATGTGGGTCACTGCATTGTGTTGAACAGTGTCAAAATACAGAACAAACTCCAAAAACAGTCTAATTCCATCCGTGTGAATGCAAGTGATATGGACACTAATAAACTTTTCCACAGGATGAGAATAGTAATTATCTTGTCAGTGATGCTTATATTTTGACATTTCATGTACCCGTCTTAAACTGAGGGACGTGGGAAAGGAGAAACAAGACCTGCTGCAGCGCGACTTCTAGCCAGCAGCAGATCCAAACCACGATGCAGCCGACGGCAACCGACGCCCCACCGACTCGGCCGGGGGCGGTCCAGCAGCAGCCACTACCTGTCTGCGGTCCAACCGTTCGACACGAGGGCTGTCTTACGACGTCAGCAGCAAATTCTTATGACATTCGATAAATGATTGACTCTGGAAATTTTATGATATACCACCATGAAAAAACATTCGTTATCTCAGATGCTTACAACAGAGTCACAAATTTGCATTTTCCAGCATATTTTATTACATTCATGTCAAGCCTGACTGTTAAAAGTAGGTGTCTGCATTTTCTTGAAGCCCCTTGGACGGTTTTATTCCCGGTTTTCCGAGTCCAGTGAACCCAAATGGGGGGGCGGGGGGGGGGGGGAATAAGTTAATCCGGGAAGTATCCGCAGCAATTTCCGAGATAATACAGTCACTGAAGTCATTTAAAGTACTCCATTCAACTATAATGTTATCATGTCTAAAACAACATTGAAACTAAACATTTCCATCTTGAGAGTAGCAAATCTACGTGGATTACGTGGACTTTTAAAAAAAAAGTATACAATAGATAAACTAATTTTTTTCTCAGCCCAAGGGGCATTGTAACATCCACGAGATAAATTTTAGCTACAGTGCGACGAGAGAAACTTATACCTCTAACAGTTATAAACATTATCTATTCGACGTATGAAAAAAAAGTGAAAACGATGATAAATATTAATTATTTATATAATATTCTATGATGTAATTGGACATATCGATGTGTATCATACAAAGACAATGATAATTGTAAATTGCTTTTATGATCTGCATTTGTCTTCCATTGTTTTCACCTTTTGTTGGTTGGCTTTTGTAAGTTGCGGACGCATATCGAACTGAGGTCTGTTAATAAACTGTAACTATTTGTTAATTATTACTTGAAAATAGAGTTAATTATTATTAGAAATATGATTGAATAATTATTTGTAACTTTAATTCCTCTATCAGTAAGCATTATCAGTGTTAATTATTTCTTTCCGCTGCAACCAGAGCCGCCATTGATGATAGCGATTTGTATCGCGTGTTTGTCTGTGATTTCCTTAGAAACTAATCAAATGTTTGCTTGATGAAGTCTAAATAGTGCATGTGGTGTCACTGCCAGACACCACACTTGCTAGGTGGTAGCTTAAATCGGCCGCGGTCCATTAGTACATGTCGGACCCGCGTGTCGCCACTGTGTGATCGCAGACCGAGCGCCACCACACGGCAGGTCTCGAGAGACGTACGAGAACTCGCCCCAGTTGTACGACGACGTTGCTAGCGACTATACTGACGAAGCCTTTGCTCTCATTTGCCGAGAGACAGTTAGAATAGCCTTCAGCTAAGTTAATGGCTACGACTTAGCAAGGCGCCAATTGTCACAGTGCATGTATCTTACGAGTCTCATTTGTATAGTCAAGAGAGATGTATCACAAGGATTGATTAAAAGTTAAGTATATTCCAAACCTACGTATTTTCTTTATAGCAGTCATAACGTATCCTGTTCCAGACTTGACGCCAGTCGGCGTGTGTGTACGCGTGCCTTTCGGCTTCCTTCTCAGTGTGGCGTAGCTCGCTTGTTACGCCACAACAGTGCACAATACGAAAGTAGATTTTATAGCGTTTAATAACCATTTTAAATATTTACTTATTTGCTCTTACAGTAGAAAGTCTCTATCAATTGTCTGCCGCCAACTTAACAATTATCTCAGCGGCAAATTCAAATTTAAATTACGCAACTCTGCAGAATAAATGCCGAAGGTGATATAAATGTGAAAAAATATATGTGCACCGGTGGTCCCGAACTCATTTTAATGAAAATGATTCGAATCAGATTGGTTCTTTAAAAACAGTGCTCATAGCACGATCGTTATAACAAACTTTTCTAGCTGATGTATGGAGCCGAAATTACGCACGAGTTGCGAAGAATATTGTTTCAGGCAACATACGTCAGTGTTGTGCGTGGCTGATATTCGGTGGTTTTAATGATCATTTTGCTGAAGATAACTGTTTCCATAATAATCCATAGTTGTATAGAATCCGTTGTATGAACTGTGATTTAGTGACACTTACACAACTTACAGACAACACTTTAACACGACGTTAACTTGGAGTTCTTTAGCAACTTGATCAAATCTTTAGACGGGAGAACAATTATTTAGTAATTACTCAATGTAATAAAATAAGATTATAATTTCCATTTACAAATTAGTTAAATACTAAACCACTGAATAACACAGCGAACGCCACAACAAGTTTCGTATTGTGAATGTTTCGTTCGGCGTTACTTACGATTTCCAGCGCTATTAACACATATCTATAGTCCTGGAGATGTGTTTGTTAGTTTTCACATTCCAGCTGTCCGATTTCTGGCGTTATTTTATCCACATTTGTCACATCGCTTATTTCACATTTAACTTTCCCTTTGTTGATCAACATACGTGTGTTTTTGGTGTATAGTGTTGTCAGCTGTTGTTGTGTCTGTGTCTGTCTTTTGTTTCAGTTGTGTTTGTCGTTTTTCATTTGTTGTTTGTATGTGTGTGCGTGTGTGTGTGTGTGTGTGTGTGTGTGTGTGTGTGTGTGTGTGTTTGTGTGTGTTTGTGTGTGTGTATGCACATACGCGACTGTGTCTATTTTGCTGTGTGTGTGTGTGTGTGTGTGTGTTTTATTAATGTCAGTTTGTGTGTGTGTGTGTTACTTGCTGTTTGCAAAAGTATTTCTTTAAGTAAGAAATATGGGTCTGTGTGTGTATGTGTGTGTATTTTGTTGTGTGTAAACATTTTTTGCTTTCAAAATAAGTATTAGTTCATGAGTATGTGTATGTGTGGATGGGGCGGGGGGTTGGGCAATGGTGGGAGGTGAGAACAGAGAATAGGGGAAGGAGATTTATTACTTATTTATCCTGGTTATATTTCGGTTTGTTATTGTTTTGGTGGTTAGCATGATCACAGAGCTATTGTTCACATGGATAGGGTCGATGAGTACCTTCCTTTCCCTTGCAGTGGCTCTTTGCATGTGAAAGTTTTTTTGCAATGTTAGGAGCTTTTTGCTGTGATTATTCACCCTGATAGTTTTCGTATCACATTCCATGTTGGATGGTTCTTATGCATGTTTTATCAGTTGTTCAGCGAAGGTAGAATCTCTGTTTTCGTATTTCCAGCTTCTTTATGTTCTTTATATCTAGTTTTGACGTTCCTGCTTCTCATCCCGAGATATACAAATTTACATTCTTGGCACGGCCCTCTAGCTTATGTATACATGCTGCTTGGTATTTATCCGGTTTCTATGTTATTTGTCAATGTGTGTTTCTTGTTCTGTAAGCTATCTGTAATCTGTTTCTTTAGTATATTTGCTACCTACTGTGTTGCATTGTGTTTGTATGTAGGGGTTTTGTGTTTCTGTGTGAGCTGTAATGTCTGTGGTGTTCTGTGCTCTATGATTGTTTTGATTTTTATTCAGTTTTGTTTAAAT